>NC_089597.1:32734360-33051398 GCF_019320115.1 Miscanthus floridulus | reverse complement strand
GAACAAAAAAAAACGCAATGGGAAGGAAATCGGGACAGGGGAGGGGATCACGGGACGCACGGAGGTCGGGCTCGAGGAGCCGCTGCGAGTGCTGCTCCATGTTGCCTCTGTTGATGGGCGCCATGACGGGCGCCCCGCCCGTGCGCGTCCGGCTCCAACCCTACCGCGCCAGGGCTTAGGGTTTTGGAGATCGGCGCCGGAAGGGCTCCGCGAGCTGGCGGAGGAGCGTAGGGCCGAACGGAGGAGTGCGGGGGCGGTGGCGGGAGGCGCAGGCTCGGTTCCCCCGACGCGAATGGCTCCCCCGTGTTGGGGAGGAGGAGGGGTCTCTCTCGCGCTCGCGAGCGAGCCGAGGGTTTAGGGTGAGGGGAGAGACGGGGACGGACTCGGAGGACGTGGTACCTTTTTTTGGAGCGCCGAGGGTTTGGGGCGAGCGAGCCGAGGAGGGGAGCAGGAGGCGGCGGCGGCGCCGGGGAAGAACGCATTGGCGGCGGGAGCGAGGGGACAGCGAGGGCGGGACCGGGGCAGCTTAAAGAAGAAAATGGACATGGACAGCTATGACATTTTATCTGTGCATGCTGACCAGGTGCCAGCAAGTCGAGCTACGAAGAACTCAAACTTCTCTCGATTAGTAAAATCAGAAGTGTCGTCCTAAAAGGATAATTGGGTGTCGTAATAATGATAAAAATATAAATTCTCCGGGAGGGGAGGAAATTTGAGGGGAAGCCATCGTAGAAAGATGAATTTGAAACATTTTCAAGTTTCCTCGTACGGCGGAAGAGATGGATTTCAGGCCTATTTTGGCAGGGCTCAGACTGACTCCAACAAGCTACTCAAACCTAAAATTAGGTCTCGCACAGTGCTATGCCTATTAGATTACCGGCTCCAACGGATCACCCATTCATACGACGCATTTTGGATACCGGCGCAAAGGCAACGCAAAAAAGCGTCGCCTCTCTCCTCGCTACGCAAATCGCCGCGCTCTCCCAGCCGCCCGCTCGCCCGCCAGCGCTTTCCTGGCCGCCCGTCAGCACGCCGGAGCACGCCTGCCGCCCGGCCGCGCCTCCCCTTCCTCCCATCGCTCGGTAGCGCGCAGGCGGCGGGTCGGATCTCGGCCGCGTGCTCGCCCCGGACGGCTGCGCGCCGGAGTTGGGGCGGAGCACGCCCGCCCGCCCGCGCCCGTAGCCTGGAGCGCCGCTCGCCCGCCCGGCCGCGCCCGGAGCCTGGAGCGCCGCCCCGCTCTTGCACCCGCCCGCCAGAGCCCGGCCACTGCGCCCGCCTGCCGGAGACTCCTCTTCTTCCTTCCCACGCACGCCTCCGCACCGCCGAGGGGTGCTGCAGAAGGGGCGCCGCCTGGCCGTCGGTGGCCGGCTCCTTCGCGCTGGGAGGAGGCAGCAGGGAAAGGAGCAGGGGGCGTCGGGGCGAGCCGGCGGCCCGGCGAGGGGACGAGCTGAGTCGAGCTGTCGGGGGGGCCGCAGTGGGGGAGGTGCTGGCTGCTGGCCTGCCGCGGTGGTGGCTGGCGGGAGGCGGGTGGAGCCGTGGAGGGTGAACGCCGGCGGCCGGCCGCGCGACGCGCGAGCTTCCGCGTCCGCCTCCGCGTCCCGCCCCGCCTGGTGGAGCTCAGGTGGAGGATAAGGCGCCGCCGCCGGTATGAGGATAAGGCTCCTCTGTTGGAGAGGGCGAGTTAAGGGGAAGTAGCTTTTTTACTGTAGGCTACCCAAACCGTGAAATGCGTCTCATATATGGGTTTAGCTGTTGGAGTCAGTCTCAGCAGCCTGGGCATTCGGTTTGGTTTGCTCGGCTCCTCTAAACTTCGGTTTCTGGAGATGAACAACTGATCGGTTCCTTTTGCGAAACTAGAAACCTACAAATTCGGTGTTCGTCTTTTTTGGTTCGGTTTTCGGCTCTACCGAACAAAACCGAGCAACAACACAAAGAAGCAGCAGATTGGCCTTACCTGGTTCGTGCAGACACGCTGAGCCGATGCGTCGCTCGCCTGCTGTCAAGCCGCCGCTCGTCGCGGCGGCTACCGAGATGTCGTCCTGTCGCGGCAGCCCCGCACGCGCTTGACGCGCCGCCCCGCCACGCCCGCGCCACCTTGCTGTTTCGTCCCGCTGCCGCCTACGCGCATCCTGCTGCGTCCGCGCCACCCCGCCGCTGCGTACGCCTCGCCCCGTCGCCGCCTACGCGCAACGCGCCGTCCCGCCGATGCCGATGCCGATGTCGATGCCCGATGGGCGATGGGGGTTCGGGTCGGGGGATGGGGATGGGGATTGGGGGCTCGGGATGCTGGGCTGTTGCTGGGCCAATGTTGGGCCTCTAGTGGCTTGGTGGGAGTTCGCTGCTGGTGGCCTGGAGGGGGAGTTCGGGGAATTGAACTCTACGGTTTCTGCTATCCTACTCGGTTTTACGGTTTGTCGGTTCGGTTGGCATCCTGAACCGAAATCGAGACGGATGACCGAACTTCTCCGGTACCAAAACCGAAACCGAAAAAACCAATATTTCGGTTCGGTTCGGTTCAGCTTAGTTCAGTTGGGTTCGTGGTTTACAGTTAAATTCACGCTTCTCCGTAAATAAAACTCTGGCTATGACTTTAAGAGTATCTAGAAAACCAGCATCATATATTTTGTCTTCACAAGTCAGTTGAGAAGCCCTGAGTTTGCTACAACTGAAGAAGTTGCTTGAAAAACCTGTGAAAGCCGAACGGAGGCTTCGGCTTCTCCCACGGAAATGGCTTCGGCGTCATGCATTGGGTCTTCAGATACGGGCTTCAGAAACTGGTGAAGAAGTTGTGAGTTTGGTACAACTTGTGGATAAACTAGTGTAGAAGCCGTCGAAAAAAAGCCGTGGTCAAAGAGGCATTCATGTGTGATCGTGTTAGCTGAAAGACAACTTTTAGGCCTTGTTTAGTTCCAAAAAGTTTTTCCAAAAAGTGCTACAGTAGTCATCACATCGAATCTTGCGATACGTGTATGGAACATTAAATGTAGATGAAAAAAAACTAATTGCACAGTTTGGTTGGAAATCGTGAGACGAACGTTTTGAGACTAATTAGTCCATGATTGAATACTAATTGTCAAATAAAAACGAAAGTGCTACAGTAGCCAAAATCCTAAACTTCACCCAACTAAACACACCCTTAACATGGTTGCGTTGCGTCTAGTTCGTCTCTTCTGCAGAATGCGATTTTGCTTCTGACACATTTGGTTCGACACTCACAGTGTCTATGGTTCGTTTTTTTGGCACTACGGTTCGATTTATCGGAGCTGCTCTAAGATCAAATCATGATATACAACATCATATAAAATGGAGTGTTTTCTCAAACCAATGTAACCCATAGAAGTTTTCACAATTAGAACAACAGAAAATATTCCACATAACAATTGCATTCATTACTTAAATATTTATAGAATATGCTAGGAAAAGTATAAAATTTTACAGTGAAGCAACTATGGAACAACGAATTTCACTACCAAAACAATCAAACATAGGTTTGTTGAGATCCTATTATTACAAATTGCAAAAAAGAGATGGCATACAAATCCGAGAAGGATTATCTGTAGCAGTATAGATGGGAAAAAAGGCAAGATGATGGAAAGGAATAGAAATGAAAAAATGAAAGAAAAGAAGAAGGGAAATAAGATAGAGTTTTACTCAAATGCAGTTGCCTGATATTTTATTTTCTTGTCAGTCAATTTTCACAGAACATCACATGTATATTGCCGGAACATCACAAAATACATCATAGAATATTATAAAATACATTATAGAACATTACATGTATTTTAGCAGCCGCCTGAGAACATCACAGAACAAAACCGAACATCACATGTGTATCACTTGAACATCGCAAAAAGCATCATAGAACATCACATATATATTACGTGAACATCACAACATTATAGGACATCATGTACTACGGAACATTATATGTATATCACGTGAACATCACAAAATACATCACAGAACATGACTGATGGTTAAGCAAATCATCAATCGCCTGCCATAGAGACAGACGGGAAAAAAATGAAAACTTCATAAATATGTTATGTATACAACACTCACCATACAAAAGTGAAAAAAAAAACTGAAACTGTAAAGGGAGTAGAGAAACAAACCTGGCCCGTAATGCTGTTATCTTATCTATAGCTCACTAAATAAAGAAGCCAACCAGAAAACGGCTGAAAGTGGCTATGCCTAACAAAGGAGAAATAAGCTGATGTTTTCATCAGCCCAGCACAAAAGCAAGGATGCCTTCCTTCCCCGCGTAGGTGACCACACCGCACCATTTTTACGCGCGATAAATAGTCGTTCTGTATTTTGCTACCTCTTTCAAGCAAAGCCCCATCTCCAGTCCCCGTTACTCGATAAAGTGAGCGTGAAAGGTTGATGGAGATTGTTCCGTTCTCTTCCAGTCTCTCTCACCTACACATGTTCTTTTTAAAATGTGGTATCGAGAAATCAAACGTATAACTCTAACCAAATACTTTTTCCATTCTAAATTATAAGACTTTTTATTTTTTCTAGATACATTGTTTTTACTATACACTTAGATATACACTATATCTAAATACATAGTAAAAGAAATATATTTAGAAAAACTAAAATATCTTATAATTTGGAACGAATGAAGTATATAATTTTTTTGATATTTATGATGCATAATAAGTATTATTAGATTAACTATTGAATAAAAATATACTTATTTAAGATACAAATGTTACTAATATTTTTTTATTAATCTAGTCGACACTTAAAAATGGACGAGAAACAAGAGACATGTAGATGCATAGTGTGGGGGTATTAACCCCTATACCCTTACGGCTAAGCTTGGGCCGGCCCGGATCAGTGGGTCCGGTCCACCAAAAGACGACGCGCGGCCCGGCCAACCTATTCGGAGTCCCGCGCAAGGAGTCAAGACAGATTTGGCGATCAAGCAAGATCTTGGTCGGTTAGAATAGGAATTCGTATCCGGCCACCTATGACAATTGTAACTGACTAGGATTAGTTTCCAGATCTGTAACCCTGCCCCCCGAACTATATAAGGCGGGCAGGGGACCCCTCTAAAAATTATCTCTCATTGACATATAGCAATACAATCAGACACAGGACATAGGTATTACGCCTTCTTGGCGACCGAACCTGGATAAAACTTCGTGTCTGTCTTGCATCACCGTCTTGTTTGTGGCTTGCGCATCTGTCTGCCGACAATCTACTACCTTGGGCATACCCCTAGGTAGACTGCCGACCATATTTCGTCGACAGTGGCGCGCCAGGTAGGAGGTGTGCGTACTGCTCTCCAAGCAAACAAGATGGTCATCATCTCCGGCTCTGTGGCTACACCGAACGACCTCACGTTCACCGTCGGCCAGATCACCTAGACCACCGGCTCTGACGACTTCATCGCCATGACCACGGAGGAAGCGCAGATTCAATCTGCGTCGACCACTGCTTCACCTGCATCGGCTACGGCTCCGACCACGGTGGACACGGCTCCAACCACGGTGGATACAGCTTCGACCACAATGGATCTGGCTCCGACCACGGTACATCTGGCTCCGACCACGCCTGCATCATCTTCAGCCACGCCGACAACCCGTCGTCCGCTTCCCCGCTACAAAGGGAAGCAGATCGACAACACTGACCTGCTCGACTCCATCGATCAGGTCGGCACCAAACTCGCTGAAACCCTAGCTCTAGTAAGTACAATTCAAAGTCAACCTAATGAGTAGGTAACCGCTCCCCACAATAGATCTACCCGACCAGCTCGGGCCAGTCGTCCTGCACGACTTGGTACAGATCTCGTGGTCATATCTACTCCTGAAGGGCGCTCCGCTCGTCGCCGGCTAGCCTCCGCGACAGGTCTCCGGCTCTCCGAGTACGAAGCCTCGACGGAGAACTACCAGGCCTAGCCCTACGGCCTGCGAAACGCTGCCTCCAACTACGCGTATAACATACAACGCTGCTCGGATCTGTGTTTTGTACATCAGCCTCGGCCGAGGCCAAGCAACTTCGTCAATATGATCCGGATTGAGGATTATCAAGAAGGATCCGTCCACATGGTCCAAGAGGGTGACTCTAGCTCCTCATCTGGCATTGCATCTAACGCCTCCGTCCACACCGAGCTCCAACATCACGACGATGAAGGCGTCGAATACGATCTAGATATCCCAGACCATGCCCCGGGGTTCCCGCAATTCCCGTCTTTCCCGCCAAGGCGAGGGGGTTTGATCAATGTTGTCAGCAATGACGAACCGCCAGTAGTTGGTGAAACAGAACAAGAAAGGATTGCATGCGAGGCACGCAATATTGACCGGTTTAATCGCCGACAAATCGAAGCTGAAGCAGAAGAGGAGGCACGACGCATAAGGGTCCAGCCATGCGACCTCAACAATGCTTTCGACAGGGTGGGGGACAAACAGGTCTTCAGGACTCCAAGCGCCAACATAGCCCTTGCTATGGCACAATGCAATGGCTACCCAACACCCCCAAAACCCAGGCAGTTCGCGATGATATAAAAGCTTATCTGACGGCTGCTATGGCTCAAACCGTGGAGATGGTGAATCAAGCTTGGGCTCCATCCGTTTCAGTCGAATCAAGCCATAGCCACCAATACTCAAGTCGCTCACAGCCACTCAACCAACGTGGCTCGCGCAACAATGACCCATCAGACAACCGTCAAGGCGGAAACGGTGGTCCTGATGGTGGTCGGGATGACAACCGCCGTCGGGAGGACAACCGCCGCGACGTTCAGGATGACAACCGCCGAGATAACCGCGATAATCGCCACGGCCGCAGGGTTAATCAGGATGGCAACCGGGATCACCGTGATGGCAATAACGATCTCCGCCGCTACCTCAGGGAACGCGATCTGCGCGATCGCATCAACCAGAGAGCCAACGATCGAGCATCCCACGAAAGTTATCGCCGTATGGAATATGACACTGCCCATGGCCCGCCGGGTTTGAAGCAGTTTACTCCGCACCTTCGCCAAGTCATATGGCCCAAAAACTTCAAGCTCGAGAAACTTCAGAAGTACGACGGCAAGGAAAACCCTGAATTATGGGTCATGCTCTACGAAACTGCGTGCAGATTAGCCATGGCTGACGAGCATGTCATGTCTAACTACTTCCCAGTCGCTGTTGGCCATGCAGGTCACCAATGGCTGGTCAGCTTGCCGGCGAACTACTTCGATTCTTAGCAAGAGCTCAAGCAAGCCTTCATCGACAACTTCATTGCTACTTGCAAACAACCCGGCAACAAATATGATCTGCAACAGATTCGAGATCGAAAAGATGAGCCACTGCATGAGTACGTTCGGCGTTTCTCGGAGATGCGCATCAAGGTCCCATCAATCTTCGACAACAAGGCAATCGAGGCTTTCATCACTGGCCTCTGCTTCCACGACGCCCTAAGGGACAAGCTCCTGCGCAAGAGGCCTGAATCGGTCACGGCGCTCCTGACCACCGCTAAGAAATATGCGGACGCCGATGACGCTAAAAAGATAATTATCGAAGAAGCAACAAGGGTTCCACGCTCAGACCACCCCCTACACCACGACGACTACCGCAGCAACCGTGGTTGGAACGATAATTTTGACCGCCACAACCAGCGCAATGACTCCCGCGACCACCGCGACCAACGTAATCAGCGGCGTAACCGCCGTGATGATTATAGGGGCAAGCGTGCTCGGGAAGACGACGGCGAGGTCAATACCGTTAAAAAAGGGGGCGGACGTCGTAACTACGAAGACGACTACACCAAAGCATTGAAAAGGCCCTGCCAGCTCCATCCCAAGTCAAACCATACTATGGAGAATTGCCGCATTCTCAAGTCTATCTACACGCGTCAATAGGCTCCGGACACATCCGACAAGCCTAACGACGCAGGGGAATAGCGCAACGAGGACAACGACGATGAAGATGCAGATCCCCGTCACAAGTACGTCAAGCCAACCGATCACGTGCACACCATAATCGGAGGCAAAGTGTCCATCGAGACCAAACGAGAACGCAAGCTGCTCGCCTGTGCTTGCTTGAACGTGGCCAACACCGATAACCTCCTCGCCGATCCGCGGCTCCCTCCATGGTCTCACCGCGAGATCTCCTTCAGCAGAAAGGACCAATGGGCCACAATACCTGAGCCAGGACATTTTCCCCTGGTCCTCGATCCTTGCATCAACAAGGTTCAGTTCGACAGAGTGCTGATCGACGATGGCAGCTCCATCGATATACTGTTCAAGAACAGTCTACCCGCCCTGAAGATAACCCAGGCGGATCTCAAGCCATATGAGGCATAATCCTGGGGTGTTCTCCCCGGACAGAGCTCTACACCTCTCGGGCAGATCACGCTACATGTGCAATTCAGGACCCCAAACCACTTCCGCACTGACTACGTCAACTTCGTGGTCGCTGACTTTGACGGCACCTACCATGCTATTCTTGGTCGACCGTCGCTCACCAAGTTCATGGCCATACCTCATTATAGGTATCTGGTGCTCAAGATGCCTACCGAGAAAGGAGTTCTAACCCTCAGGGGCAACGTATATGCAGCTTATACTTGTGAGGACGACAGCTTCAAAATAGCAGAGGCTCATGACCTCTCTATTCGCATGGCCGAGACCATGCTCGACGCTAAGAAGACCTCCGCCGACCACCTAGAGATCCCAGAGCTCGAGGCTCCACGCAAGAACATCAAGTCCAAGGAGCACAAGGTGATCCAGCTGGTCGACGGCGATCCCAGTAAAACGGCCCTTATCAGGGCCAACCTGGATCCCAAATAGGAAGACGCGCTCGTCAGGTTCTTGAGGAGCAACGTGGATGTGTTCGCATGGAAACCTGTTGACATGCCCAGTGTACCTCGGAACTTGATCGAGCACTCCTTGAATGTCAACGGCAAGGCCAAACCTATCAAGCAGAAGCTACGACGGTTCGCTCGCGACAAAAAGGAGGCGATTAGGGTAGAAGTTACATGACTTTTGGCAGCCGGATTTATCAAAGAAGTGTATCACTCGGAGTGGTTAGCCAATTCGGTTCTTGTACGCAAAAAGAATAATGAATAGAGAATGTGCGTTGATTACACTGATCTCAACAAACACTGCCCTAAGGACCCCTTCGGTTTACCTCGCATAGATGAGGTCGTAGATTCAACCGCCGGTTGCGAGCTGCTTTCCTTTCTTGATTGCTACTCTGGTTATCACCAGATCGCTCTCAAAAAGGACGACCAGATCAAGACATCTTTTATTACGCCTTTCGGCGCCTACTGCTACACGACCATGTCATTTGGGCTCAAGAACGCCGGGGCTACCTACCAACGCACTATACAGGCCTGCCTCAAAGAAGAGATAAAAGACGACCTCGTTGAGGCTTATGTTGATGATATAGTTGTCAAAACCAAGGAAGCACATACCCTTGTTGACAACCTAGAACGCACCTTTACAGCCCTTAACACATTCTAGTGGAAATTAAACCCAAAAAAGTGCATCTTCGGTGTTCCTTCTGGCATACTACTTGGCAACATCGTCAGTCACAATGGCATACGCCCTAACCCAGAGAAAGTCAAAGCTGTCTTGGACATGAAGCCGCCCAAAAAGGTAAAGGATGTTTAGAAGCTTACCGGATGCATGGCCGCCCTCAGCCGTTTCATATCAAGATTAGGCGAAAAAGGATTACCGTTCTTTAAACTGCTCAAAGTATCCGAAAAGTTTGAGTGGTCGGAGGAAGCAGATGCTGCCTTCACATAGCTGAAACAATACCTTACATCACCTCCGGTCCTCACTGCTCCCAGAGAAGACGAAACACTCCTGCTTTACATTGCGGCTACTAATCGAGTGGTCTCCACGGCCATGGTGGTCGAGCACGACGAGCCCGGCCACGTCTACAAGGTACAGCGACCAATCTATTTCATCAGTGAGGTACTCAATGAGTCCAAGACAAGGTACCCACAGATTCAGAAGTTGATCTACGCCATACTAATAACATCCCGAAAGTTGAAACATTACTTCGACGGATATCGTGTGGTGGTTATGACTGAGTACCCTTTGTGAGACATCATTAGCAACAAGGATGCAAATGGGCGCATCGTTAAATGGGCGATGGAGCTATGCCCCTTCTCCTTGGAATTTGCAAGCCGTACTACAATCAAGTCTTAGACACTCGTCGATTTCATCGTCGAGTGGACAGACTTAAGCACGCCTGCCTCTCTGGGGTCCGACGAGTATTGGACGATGCACTTTGATGGTTCTCTCAACATTGACGGTGCGGGGGCAGGAGTCCTTTTCATGTCACCATCCAAGGAGCAGCTCCGGTACGTCCTCAGGATTTATTTTCTAGCATCTAATAATGCCGCCGAGTACGAAGCATGCCTACATGGTTTGCGCATTGCGGTTGAGCTCGGCGTTAAATGTCTCTATGTCTACGGAGACTCTGCTCTGGTCATCAACCAACTCAACAAGGACTGGGACACGACCAACGAAAAGATGGATGCATACTGCAAATCGATCAGAAAGCTGGAAGGCAGGTTCTATGGCATCGAGTACATACACGTGGTCCAGGACAAGAATCAAGCAGCGAATGCGCTGTCAAAGTTAGGATCATCTCGAGCCAAAATCTCACATGGCATATTCGTCCAAGACCTGCTCACGCCTTCCATCGAAGAGGAAGATTCCACGGCAGACAAGCCTCTAGACCAGCAATTGGTAGCTACGGTTCTGGCGTCGAGCACCACCGAAACGCCTCCAACCACTCATGAGCCCAACTGGAGAATACCTTTCATCAAGTACCTAACAGATGGCAGCGGTTACACTTATCGGATAGAAAACGAGTGCCTGATGCGTCGCAGTAAGCAGTACCTGCTCGTCGATGGCAAGTTATGGCGCAAGAACGCAAAGGAAGAAATCTTGATGAAGTGTATAACCTAGGAGGATGGCGAACATCTCCTGGACCAAATCCACTCTGGCTCCTGCAGCAACCACGCGGCCTCAAGAACGCTGGTCGGTAAGGCTTTCCGAGCAGGGTTCTATTGGCCATCAGCAGTAGCCGATGCAGAGAAGCTAGTCCGCCACTGTGAGGGTTGTCAGTTCTTTGCCAAAAGAATCCACGTACCAGCACATGAGATCCAGACAATACCAGTCTCTTGGCCCTTCACATGCTGGGGACTAGATATGATCGGGCCCTTCAAACCGACTCCTGGGAAATTTACATGTGTCTTTGTGCTGATCGACAAATTTTCTAAGTGGATAGAATACATGCCTCTGGTATAAGCATCCTCAGAAAAGGCTGTCACGTTCCTCGACCAGGTCATCCACTGTTTCGGCATACCCAACAACATCATCACTGATCTAGGTACTCAGTTCATCGGGAACGCTTTTTGGGACTTCTGTGATGAAAGGAGCATAGTAGTAAAATACGTCTCGGTGGCGCACCCTAGAGCTAATGGACAAGTTGAGCGGGAAAATGGTATGATCTTGGATGCATTGAAGAAGAGGATGTACAGAGAAAATGACAAAGCTCCTGGAAGATGGCTCAAAGAGTTACCAGCCATGGTCTGGGGCCTCAACTCAGCCCAGTTGTAATACTGGTGTCTCACCGTACTTTATGGTTTACGGCGCTGAGGCAGTTCTCCCAGTAGATATAGCTTTCAGATCAGCACGGGTAGAGAACTTCGATGAAGGCAAGGTCAATGAAGCACGGGAGCTAGAAGTGAATAGCGCAGAAGAGAAGCGGCTCGATTCTTGTATACGTACGGCCAAATACCTTGCTGTTTTGCGCAGGTACTACAACAAAAATGTTAAAGAGCGGTTCTTCATGGTCGGGGACCTGGTCCTGAAGTGGAAGACGAACCAGGCTGGTGTCCATAAACTCGCAACCCCATGGGAGGGGCCCTTCATGATCAAGGAAGTCACACGACCAACGTCTTACAGGTTAGCTCACCTGGACGGTATGGACGTACCAAACTCGTGGCACATCAACAAGCTTAGACGTTTCTATGCTTAACCACTGAGATATGTACTCCTTTTGTACTTTCGATTTACTTCAATAAAGCTATTATGATTTCTCTGACCACTCTAATGTGTAACTTCGAATTTTATGGTTATTCTAACTTAGCCAGTAAAAGCCGACCACCATTCCTTCTATGGTTTTTGGAGCAGGTCCTGTCTCTGGTTCCTCCCAACGCGTGCATGGGATCCGCTCTCTACGTTACGGGTGATCAGTAGGTCCCCCTTGGTTTGACTTGTCCACGTCTATGTGTGCACAGGTCACGCACCTCACACTCCGACCACATGGCAAACTAGGGTCGCACAAACTTTTTGGGATGACGTGTCGAGCAAAATGGTACAACTAAACAGAACGTTAACATGTTCTCACTTAGTTACACCAACATGAGTTTCAAGCTTAAATACGTTTTATACAAAGCAAACAAGCTTATGATGATATATAGTTACGTTATTACAAGCTTGCCTGAAGAGTTCCAAGTTTACAATAACACAACTATGTCCTTCTTCTACAGCTCTAAGCCTATTCCATTGGCTGGTCGGGGGGCGCGGCACCTACTGCTCGCTGCTTCCGATATCCTACTAGAGTCTCGGGGACTCTTGTGCTAGTCGAGCTAAATAGGATGGCCCCGCCGATGCCTGGCTGGTCGAGACCGTAGGCTTCGTCGGTTGGCTTGCAACTGATGGCATTTCTAGCTGACTTGTCGATGGCGTACCTTGTACAGGTGCTGTCCCACCTCCACATAGGTTAATGTCGCTAATAATCTTTGAGGACAGGTCTAGCTGGGTCATCCGAAGCTCCTCAGCCTTGTCTGGGTCTACCTCCTTCGGGAACCCAGCCTCCAGGTGCTTGAGATCGATCAGGGGGTAGTGGGCACGCACCATGCTTAGCACATGCGCACTTGTGTACTCACCCGCCTCCTTCACGAACTCTTGGAACCAACTCCATGCCTTTCGGCATCTCTCGACCAGTCTGAGCTGCAGCGTCCTTGGCGCTTCCTCTGTAAGCGCCGGATCGATAAGGTCGAGGACGGGCAAAATGCCAGTTGCCACTTCCTGGCACCGGTTCTTCCATGTGTCCCAATCCTCGGTGGTCTCTAGGCATCGCGCCTTCCAGCTGTCACGATCTTTCATCATGGCTTCTGTACGATGATTGGGTTCTCAACTTAACTGGGAATTCTTTTTAGACCCTGGCACCACGTGCCTACATCACCTACTACCAGGCTCAGGGACTAAGTGGGCACACTTCACCTTGCGGTGAATGTGTTTGTTTTTCGACCCCTACACCTCTGATGATCAAGGATGCTACGCTTCAAGATTCACTTACATTTCTTTTTAGAAATACAAGTGGGCACACTTCATAGGATAGAAATATTTTTCTTTTTTCTTAAGAGCACCATACATTCTTCGGACAACCTACTTCTCCGGCGACAACGGTGGTCAGAGATGTCAAGGATGTCAAGGACTTAAGCCTTACTATTTGGAGAAGGTTAAAATGGCGTGTCGCAGCATAATACATGGTGCTCGGGGACTAGCTGTGGGGGTATTAACCCCTATACCCTTAGGCTAAGCTTGGGCCGGCCCGGATCAGTGGGTCCGGTCCACCAAAAGATGACGCACGGCCCGGCCAACCTATTTAGAGTCCCGCGCAAGGAGTCAAGATAGATTTGGCGATCAAGCAAGATCTTGGTCGGTTAGAATAGGAATTCTTATCCAGCCACCTATGGCAATTGTTACTGACTAGGATTAGTTTCCAGATCTGTAACCCTGCTCCCCGGACTATATAAGGCAGGTAGGGGACCCCTCTAAAAATCATCTCTCATTGACATATAGCAATACAATCAGATGCAGGACGTAGGTATTACGCCTTCTTGGCGGCCGAACCTGGATAAAACTTCGTGTCTGTCTTGCGTCACCGTCTTGTTTGTGGCTTGCGCATCTATCTGCCGACAATCTACTACCTTAGGCATACCCCTAGGTAGACTGCCGACCATATTTCGTCGATAGTGGCTCACCAGGTAGGGGGTGTGCGTACTGCTCTCCAAGCAAACAAGTGGTCGGAGTGTGAGGTGCGTGACCTGTGCACACGTCATGTGCGTACTGCTCTCCAAGCAAAAATAGACTTATTTAAGATACAAATGTTACTAATATTTTTTTATTAATCTAGTCGACACTTAAAAATGGATGAGAAACAAGAGACATGTAGATGCATAGTGGAACCAATTTTTATTAGATCAATATAGGTGCATATATAGTCTCTTATATGAGTAGGATCCTAGAGCATCTCCAAGAGTCTTCGTAAAATTTACTCTCTAAATCATAATTGAAGAGTTATTTAAGTAAAAATTGCTTTCTATATTTTCCATATTTCAACAAATTTTCTATAACTTTGCACGCACTCTAGAGCCATAGAGCGTCATCATCGCTCGACATCTTTAACTAGCGAAAAATTCAGAAAAGAAGATAACTATATTTAGAGATCCAATTAAAGAGACGGTTGTTATTGCTGTTAAAGCATCTTTAGGAGATAAGCCATCAGGTTCGCCATCGTCTATTTACCTAGCCACTGTGCAAAGAAAGCTTGTAAGGAAAATATATTCTATGGGCCATTAAGTTTGATTTTAGTGTTTGATGAATACCAATACAATTGGACTAACGATGTGTGGGGGTATGACCCCCGGTATCCACAAGACAAGACATGGTATGGGCCATTAAGTTTGATTTTAGTGTTTGATGAATACCAATACAATTGGACTAACGATGTGTGGGGGTATGGCCCCCGGTATCCACAAGACAAGACATGGGCCGCACCATCAGAGGTGGCCCAGCCCACAAGATCAAGGCGTGCACCGCAAGATATTGTATAGTTCCTTGTAACCCTACCCCTCCGGAGTATATAAGGAGAGGTAGAGGTCCCCTAGCGGATAGGCTATATCAAGATACATATATATGCAGACACGCAATATCATTCGATAGCTAATACAAACCAATAGACCATAAGAGTAGGAGATTATGTCATACTGACGGCCTAAACCTGTCTAACTCGTGTGTCTCTATTGCCTTCTTGTTCTTGATCTCACGCTCCTCTGCCAATCAATCTACCTTCATGGGATACCCCTCGGAGGACTGCCGATGATATTCTGTCGACAGTTGGCGCGCCAGGTAGGGGTGTGCGTGCTGTTTCCTTGTCGAACAAGATGGCTTTGTCCACAGGCTCTTCGTCCCTCCCGTAGCCTGGCCGGATCTTCACGGTCAGATCAATCTCATGGATCATCAACGCTGACGGAGTCGGAGAGCTCCTTGAGCCGGTGTAGATCGATTCTGCTCTGATCATCCCTGCACCTGCGATTGCAGATCCGATCTCGGAGCCGATTCCGAGGTCTCCTTCATCAACAACTCACCGTCCGCTTCCTTGCTACCAGAGGAGGCAGATCAACAACGACGATCTGATCAAATCCATAGAATGGGTCAGACTGAAGCTCGCTGATTGTCTCTCCATCGCCGAATTAACTCTGGACACTTTGGTTCAGCGCAGACTACCCTCTGATCCAAATCTATCGGAGGCTACCTGGAAAACTCTAGGAGTTGTGGCTTTACCCTTCGGGTTCACCAACGCCGCCACCGCTTACCAGCATGCCCTGAGGGGCAGATTCGCCGACTAGGTTGAAGACGTCCATCCTCTCGCCGACCAGATAGCGCCATACACCACCGACCAGACTTTATGTCTAAAGCTAAGTCACGCTTTAATATTTTTCTAAATATTCTCAAGTCTCCATATATCGCCGCAATGTTTCTCCGAACTGTTTTCTCCATATTTGCTCTCCAAACGATTTTCCGAACCCCCAAACAGTCCTGTTGATGCTTGGACGCCTCCAGAGATGGCCCTATTTCTGGTTCCTCCCTACACGTGCTACGGGCTTCGCGCTCTGCGTTATGGGTGGTCGGCAGCGGCTCCTTGGTCATGCCTATTTCTCCTACACGTGCACAGGCTCCATGCTCTGCGTTATGGTTAACGGGCTAGTTAGGGATGGAGACTTAGCTACAGACTAACTGTTTGGGCGGTTTATATTAAATACATCTTCGCTCCAACTGATCGTCAAGCTACACATGCTATTTTTTTCTCTGGAGTTCATATATTTTTACATCATGTACTACCCGTTCTACATGTTTGTATTGTAGGATCATCGTCTAGGTGATCAGACCACCTGGTGCTCGGACTTCACCGATCAACTGGTCGGACCGCTAGATTCATGGACTTCGTCGCCGACCAGTTGATCGGACTGTTCGCCGGTTGCTTCTACTCAATGCTCACTTCGCCGCCGACCAGTTGACTAGACTGTTCATCGCTCGTGCTTCATCACCAGCGATGTCAGGGACTCCTCGGCGCTTGGTTTCTTCGTGCTCGAGGAGTAAGTGGGCACACTTCACCGCACAGACATCTCCAGCTACGCCGGGGACTCCTCAGTGCTCAGACCTCGCTAGCTTCGCCTGGGACTCCTCGGTGCTCGAACATCGCCGCCTATGCTGGGGACTCCTCGGTGCTCGGTCGTCGCCAGCGACACTAGGGACTCCTCGCTCCTCGGTGCTTGGACCTCGCCAGCTTTGCCGAGGACTCCTCGGTGCTTAGACATCCCCAGCTTTGTCGTGGACTCCTCGGTGCTTGGACATCGCCGCCTACGCCGGGGACTCCTCGGTGCTCGGTCATCACCAGCGACGCCGGGGACTCCTCGCTCCTCGGTGCTCGGACATCACCAGCGACGTCAGGGACTCCTCGCTCCTTGGTGCTTGGTCATCGCCAGCGACGCCGGAGACTCCTCGCTCCTCGGTGCTCGGTCATCGCCAGCGACGTCAGGACTCCTCGCTCCTCGGTGCTCGAACATCACTAGCTTCATCGGGAACTCCTCGGTGCTCGGACATCACCGCCTACACCGGGGACTCCTCGCTCCTTAGTGCTCGGTCATCACCAGTGATGCCAGGGACTCCTCACTTCTTGGTGCTCGGACATCCCTAGCGATGTCGGGGACTCCTCGCTCCTTAGTGCTCGGTCATCGCCAGTGACGTAGAGGACTCCTCGCTCCTCGGTGCTCGGACATCACCGGCGACACCGAGGACTCCTCGGTCCTCGGTGCTCGATCATCGCCAGCGACGCTGGAGACTCCTCGCTCCTCAGTGCTCGGTCATCGCCAGCGACACCGGGGACTCCTCGGTGCTTGGATCTTGCTACATCTCATCAGTGTGCTATCAAGCTGTTCCATGCTGTTCGGATCAGGGTGCCGATCTTGGGCAGTGTGTCTGGGATCTTGATACGCGCATGTTAGACGACATCGGCAAGCTTTCAGACTTGTTTGACCCTGCTACAAGATTCATTCTTCATCTTCCAGTAGGCTCGGGGACTAAGTGGGCACGCTTCACCTTGTGGTGAATTGCTTGCTCTCATCTCGAGGCTACACTTGGGGACTGGCTATCTGCTTGGCTGGTCTTCTACTTTCTGACCCTGGCACCACGTGACTATGTCACCTACTTTCCGGCTCGAGGACTAGCTATGGGGGTATGGCCCCTGGTATCCACAAGACAAGACATGGGCCGCACCATCAGAGGTGGCCTAGCCTACAAGATCAAGGTGTACACGGCGCTGCTCAGCGTGTACCGCAAGATATTGTATAGTACCAAATAGGTTACTTTTCTTGTAACCCTACCCCTCTAGAGTATATAAGGAGAGGTAGGGGTTCCCTAGCGGACATGCTACATCAAGATACATACATATGCAGACACGTAATGTCATACGATAGCTAATATAAACCAACAGATTACAGGAGTAGGGTATTACGTCATACTGATGGCCTAACCCTGTCTAACTTGTGTGTCTCTGTTGCCTTCTTGTTCTTGATCTCATGCTCCTCTGTCGATCAATCTATCTTTGTGGGATACCCCTCGGAGGACTGCCGACGATATTCTATCAACACGATGTGTGCTAGTATACAAGACAACGTGGTGATCCGAATTATCACCACCTCAAACAACACTACTAAAAAACGATTTGTAGCAACACTCCCTTTTTTTAGGGGCAGCTCTATATTGAGCCGCCCCTACAAATAGTGTCCAAACGAGTCGCTCCTACAAATCTATTTATAGGTGCTGCTGGTGTTATCAGCCGCCCCTACAAATCGAATTTGTAGGGTGAGCCGCCCCTCCAAATAAATGCCGAATTGTAAAAATTAAACACTAAAATTTGAATTTTTTTCAAACGACCTTGGATAGAGAAATGACCAAAATAAAAGTTGTAGACCTCAAAAAGTTATAAAACTTTGGTGTTTACAACTTTTCCATTTGAAATGATTTACTGCTTAAAATATTGTTTGAAGTTCAATTTTAAAATTATCGAATAACATTGATTTCTCTTTTTAATCTCTGGCTAAAACTTGTAACTAGTCTTTCTCCCTCTTACTAACTTCAAATTTGATGATTTTTGCCTAAAATTTTCTAAAATCATGCTCTATCAATTTATTGTGTTCTTGCAGCTATTATGCTCTATCAATTTATTGTGTTCTTGCAGCTATTATTTTGTCCATCTTTTTCTGTGACTGTGTTTTAGCTATTTGAATTTAAAAAAAATGACGACTTCAAATGATATGTTGAAACATTAAATGATTTTACCTAAAAAAGCCATGAACATAAAAGTTATAGAAAAAAAATCAAGATCTACAACTTTTATTTTGGTCATTTCTTTATCCGACAAAATGGTAGTAACATTGTTCACAAAATTTACATGTCTCTCTTATAGTTCATATATGTAAAATTTGTGAACAATGTTACTACCACTATATAGGATGACCAAATGATCAAATAACCAAAATAAAAAGTTTTAGATCTCGGAAAGTTATAGAACTTTGTAGTTGACAATTTTGTTGTTTGAATTCATAGTAAAACTACGTTTAAATTTCTCAAATTTGAATTTCAAAATTTTCAAACGACCTCGGATGAAGAAACAACAAAAATGAAAGTTGTAGATGCCAAAAAGTTATACAATTTTGTAGTTGATAATTTTTTGATTTAAAATTATCTTATCAAGAAAAACTATGTTTGAATTTGTAAAAATTTAAAAATTCATTTTTTTAAATGACCTCGGATGTACAAATAGCAAAAATAAAAGTTGTAGATCTTAAAAAGTTATGAAACTTTGTAGTTTATAATTTTTTGATTTGAAATGATCTTGTCAATGAAAACTATGTTTGAATTTCTCAAATTTGAAATTCAAATTTTGTAAACGATCTCAGATGGAGAAACTACCAAAATGAAAGTTGTAGATCTCAAAAAGTTATAAAACTTTGTAGCTAGCAAATTTTTTATTTTAATTCATTTAGGGCATCAAATAATCAATTTATGCTCGATTTAGGATAATATGTGGGGAAAGAAAATGTAGCATAAACACAAGTAACAGTGTGGTGTAGTGATTAGAGGAGGGAGTCCACGAGGCCGAGGTCGCAAGTTTGAATCCTAGCCGACGCGAAGTCTTCATAAATCGCACAAAAAATGCTGTGGCTACGAAGGGGGTGTGTGGTTGACTAGTGGGGGCCTCCCCGGGTTAAAAAAATTTGCTATTTTTTGGCAATTTTTTCATGATTTTTGGAAATTGATTTGTTGGGGCGACTTAATATTCAGCTGCCCCTACAAATCGATTTGTAGAGACGACTAGCCAACCGCCCCTACAAACCGGGCATTTGTAGCCACGGTTGCTTAGGGGCGGCTGGCAAAACCACGACTACAAATGCACATGAGCCGCCCCTATAAATACCTGCAGGCGTAGTACAAGACATTATAAGACTTGTAGAAGACTTACGTACAAGTGATGCTAAAAGACCAAGACACAAGATAAAACAAGCCCGAACAAAGACACACGAAGAAACGAAGTTGGTTGCATTTTTTTGTAAAAAATCGAATTGCTTCGGTGTTAGATAGAAGGAAGCATCGTACCGGACCATACCCGTGCACTGTTCAGGGGCGGTTGCAACAAGAGCATCGGATCGATCCGGTGTAAGGTGCTAAGGAGCACCGGAACGCAAGGTGTCAGTGAGTGGAGAAGCCTGGTGTTGGAAGACTCACCAGATACGTCGGTGACAGCACCGGAGTGGCCACCCAACTATTTGTCCAAAGAGGGTTGCAGTGAAGATAGGAGGGATATTCAACTCACTAGGTTATCTAGTGTCACACCGAAGACTGCACTAGATGTGAGACCTCCAATGGTCAACTTGTCAGACCACACCGGATCGCTCGGGTGCTACCACTAGACCACTCCGATGAGTATGTAGAGCGCTGCAGCTTTTGGTAATGGCTTGGTTTGGGTGTTTGTCGGGGACCGAATAATGGGGTACCCAAAGAGGAGGAGCTAATAATCATCAAATGTTGATGCTTCCAAATAGACAAGAACGTGACTACACCTCTCGCACAACGACCGAGGGTTAACTCTGTCTCGTCCGACCCCCAAATGCTGGCTCTGCCTCGCCTGATGTTTGAAGGCAGGTTCCACCTCGCCCGACGTCCGAGGGCTGGCTCCACCTCACCCGACGTCTGAGGGTAGGCTCTGTCTCGCCCGACATTCGAGGGCTAGCTCTGCCTCGCTCAATGTCTGAGGGCTGGCTTTGCCTCGCTCGATGTCTGAGGGCTGATTCCACCTCACCCGACATCCTAGGGTAGGCTCCACCTCGCCTGATGTCCATGGGCAGGCTCCACCTCGCCCGACATTTGAGGGCTGGCTCCGCCTCACCCGATGTCCGAGGGCTGGCTCCGCCTCGCCCGACGACTATGTGCTGCTCCTTCATAAGTACGCGCGCAGATAAGGTGGGGCGCTCAAGTCAACCGCAATACTGAGGACCATACCCTGCACGCTTGTAGGAAAGTACCATCAGGATATGACAAGATGGGCGGTTTAAGCCCTTCTAGGCATGTCAGAGCCCAAACAGTGTTGTGGGCGCTGACATTTGTCCTATTGTATTATGGGCGCCAACATTTGCCCACGGGCACAGATCTAACAGAAGCATATGATGACCACTATGGTCTAGGAGGAAACTCACATCATCTATAATAACGGACGTGGGGTCACTATGCCGTCTACTCCCCGTAGGGTCATAGTTCAGCGCCCTGGTCCATCGCATCGCTCGCCGAGGTGAGATGGGACATGACCACTTGCTGACAAAGCTAGGGCATGACCCTATCAAGATCAGCTGACATGCACCTAGCATGGAGCTATCCCTAGCACCATTTGTCGTGTCAGCGGGGCTCACTTGGAGGAAAAGGAAAACCCAACATCTTTTAAGGACCTTCTTGGCCTCTTGTTTTTCTTCTCTCTCCTATCTGTAATCCTTGCTTCCCCTTGGTCTATCAAAGGGAAGGCAGGGCACCCCACTAGGGGGACTCGAATCAACATACCACACATCAAACATAGTTAAGCAGTGACCAAACTCTCAGCACCCATTTGACCTTTCTATCAGAGACTTGGGATCTTTTCCTCTCTCGCCCGTTTATAACCCCTCCTACAAACCTTTCAATGCTAATAACACGAGCAGCAGCCGCAAACTAGACATAGGGACATTCTGCCTAATCCAGTATAAACCTTCTATCTTTTAGCACACCATCTAGGTCCAACACATAATAATACAAATTTACTCGTTGGTGTTTACTCAAAACACCGATAGTTGGCACGCCAAGTAGGGGCCTTTGTGCATTCTGACATTAACATTAGGCCACAGATGGCTAGCCATGATATCAGCTAGGTCTCGGGTGCACACGTGCATTTGGGGGACCTAGACTTTATCATCACAGTGGGTGGAGAGTTGGCATTTACTCACGCTGCCATCCAACCTCTCCCTTCCATCGGCCTTGACTACGGGAGGCTTGGGCGCTAGCTCGGTATCTCCCTAGGACCCTAGCCATCCAAGGAGGACCCACGCCACCTCACCTTCTTTGATGCCAATGTCATGGCGTGACTCATCGGAGGGGAACCCCTCTCTCTAGAACACCTCATACGGAGCACCCCGATAGTGCTTCCGTTTGGTCTCCGCAATGCCACAGCGACCGTTGGCCACCTTATGGCACAATGCATGTTCCCACCTCCCATGAACGATGAATTTGTGGGGGTGATTGAACATGTCATGGAATCTTTCCATGACCTCCTAGTAGAGGAGCCAGAGTCACTATCAAGCTCTGACTCTAGTAGGGAAAGCCATCATCCCTCCCATGAATGTTTCATGACGGGTGTCCCCGAGGGACACATCGAGAGCATTCGCGAGGAGGATGCTACCCCGTGAACAACCTCGGTGACATGGATGAGGGGGAGACAGCGGCCCCACCTCGCATGTGGGTGGAGCAGCTAAAAGCCTGACACTGAGAGATATAGGAAGCGTGGCTCTAGCTCAAGCAGGAATGCACAGAGCTCGATCAGGAAATCGAGCACCACAGAGACAGTGAGCGTGCATGTGCCATGACCCATGACGTGAACCAAAGGATCATCACCGACAATGAAGCCCTTCCTCGCTTCACCCGGGAAAGCCAAAACATTGCCGCTATGGCAGCCTTGCTCCATGGTCTTCTAGAGGCCACGACGCCTGAGGATCATTGGGCCCACCATGAGATTCACACGCTGCTCGAGCGTGCGGCGGCGCAGCAGGCTGAAAGCTCATTGTCTCAGCGATGCAAGCTCGATGCTAGCCAGCGCATGCCCTCGGAGCATCCCAGCAGGAATGCGTTGGTTCACCAAGAACCCTGAGGAAGTAGGAAGCGCTCTGTGGTCCCGGTACGTTAGCGTCTCGGCCATGACCATGACGCACGCAACACCCTCGATGCTCGTAGATGCACCCACGATGACTCGAGAGATGGAGCTAGACGCGACTATCACCCTCAGCGTGGCGGACGCTACGACAATGGCGAGGAACAAAGCTTGAGCCCCGACTTGCTGGGGCCTTAGGCCTTCGACCAACACATCCTCAACGCCGCCTTCCCGCCAAGGTACCAACCACCAACCAATATTCTGAAGTACTCTAGAGAAACAAACCCTAGACTATGGCTCGAAGACTATCGGCTTGCCTGTCAAGCCAGTGGTGTGGACAATGATGACTTCATTATCCACAACCTTCCACTGTTCTTGGCTGATTCAGCACGAGCGTGGTTGGAACACCTATTGTCCAACGAAATTCACAGTTAGGCGAACCTAAAGGTGATCTTTGTGGGGAACTTCCAGGGCACCTACAAGTGCCCTGGGAATCCATGGGACCTCAAGAACTACCGATAGAAGGCCGGTGAAACCCTCCGTGGGTACATTTGGTGCTTCTCCCAGCAGTGCAATGAGCTTCCTAACGTTGTCGACATTGACATTATAGGAGGTTTCCTATTCGGGACCACCTATGAGTCTCTGGTTCATAAGCTAGGACGCAAGGGCCTATGAACCACCAAAGAACTCCTAGACATCGCCACCAGCCATGCCTCTAGAGAGGAAGCGGTCAGAGCGATCTTCGATCATCTCGATGGCAAGGCAAGGCGGGACGAGGACGCCGACGAAGGCACCTCCAATCATTCCGCCAAAAGGAAGAACAAGAAGTAATGGTGCGAGGGCTCGCTAGTGGCCACCGCTGACCGCAGGGGTGGTTGGAAGCCCACGGAGGGCACTCCGAACCATTTAGAAAAATTACTCGAGGGGCCATGCCCGAACCATGCCTTCTTGGTCAAGCATCTGTACAAGGACTGCAGCCTCATGAGGCAGTTCTTGTCCGAAGGCTCCAACAAAGGAGAGCATAGGAAGGACCCTGACCCCACCACAGACGACACCAAGGGAAGGATGGTGGCTTTCCAACACCGGACGACTGCCTCATGATCTTTGGAGGATCGACAGCCTATGACTCCAAACATCGTCAGAAGATCACGCACCGCGAAGTCTATACGACCAAACGGGCCACACCTACCTTCCTCCGATGGTCAAAGTCTGCCATAACCTTCGATCAGACCGACCACCCAGAGAGCATCCCGCGTTTGGGGAGGTACTCGCTCATGGTCAACCCAATCATCAGCATAAAGCGGCTCACAAAAGTACTGATGGATGGAGGCAGCGGGCTCAACATCATGTATGCCAAGACGCTCAACGAAATGGGCATCGACTAGACACACATCCGCCCAACCAAAGCACCTTTCCATGGCATCGTGCCCAGAAAGCATGCCATGCCACCTGGGCAGATCGATCTGCCCATTACCTTCGGGGATCCATCCAATTATAGGACGAAAATCCTCACCTTCGAGATTGTTGGGTTTCTTGGAACCTACCACGCCATCCTAGGATGTCCGTGCTACGCGAAGTTCATGGCCATCCCCAACTATACATATCTCAAACTAATGATACCGAGTCCTGGTGGGGTCATCACCGTCAGCACCTCCTTCCAGCGCACCTATGAATGCGAGGTCGAGTGCTGTAATCATGCCACGGCAATCGTCGCCTCCAGAGAGCTCGCTGCCATCAAGAAGGAGGTCACCGAAGAAGCGCCCGACCCCAAAAAGTCAACCAGGTCTTTCAAACCTACGGAGGGCTCTAAAGAGGTCCTCATAGATCCTGATAGCTCCAATGACAAGGTGGTGCGCATTGGCACCACACTTTCCTCTAAATAGAAAAGCGCGCTCATCGACTTCCTCCATGCCAACAAATACATCTTTGCGTGGAAACCCTTGGACGTGCCAGGCATCCCGAGGGAAGTTGCCGAGCATGCCTTGAAGATCCGTCCAGGCTCCAAGCTGGTGAAATAGCGCTTATGTCGCTTCGACGAGGGGAAACGTAGGACCATCAGCGAGGAAATCACAAAGCTTCTGGCGGCCAGATTCATCAAGGAAGTGTACCACCTAGAGTGGTTATCCAATCTTGTTGTTGTGCGAAATAAGAATGGGAAATGAAGGTTGTGTGTTGACTACACAGGTCTCAACAAAGCATGCCCAAAGGATCGTTTCCTTTGTCGCGCATAGACTAAATAGTTGACTCCACCTCAGGGTGCGAAACCCTCTGCTTCCTTGATGTGTACTTGGGTACCATCAAATCATGATGAAAGAGTCTAACCAGCTCGCAACATCGATCATCACCCCCTTCGGATCGTTTTGCTATGTCATAATGCTTGTTTGGTCTAAAAAATGCTAGGGCCACATACCAGCGTTGTATGCTCAAGTGTTTTGGGGACCTCATTGGGTGGACCGTTGAGGCCTACGTTGATGACATTGTGGTGCAAATCCAAATGGGTTGACCACCTCATAGCCGATCTTGAGAAAACCTTTATAAAACTCCAAGCAAATGACATCAAACTTCAATCCCGAGAAGTGCGTTTTTGGGGTCCCGAGAGGCATGCTGCTTGGTTTCATCGTCTCTAAGCGTGGCATCGAAGCCAACCCAGAGAAGATCTTAGCTATCACAAGGATGGGCCCAATTTAGAATGTAAAGGGGTGCAACGAGTTACAGGGTGCCTCGCCATGCTCATCCATTTCATCTCATGCCTCGACGAAACGAGGTCTCCCCCTTTATCAACTTCTTAAGAAAGCCGATCAGTTTGAATGGACATTCCGAGGCCCATGAAGTACTTGACATGGTTAAGTAGCTCCTAATGAAGGCCTCGATCCTAGTTCCTCCTGCCATGGGAGAACCACTTCTGCTCTACATCACAGCCACCACACAAGTGGTCAGCGCTGCCCTAGTGGTGGAGCGAGAAGAAGAGGGGCACGCCCTCAAAGTACAACACCCTATGTACTTCATCAGCAAGGTCCTATGTGACTCAAATACCCGCTACCCCCAAATCCAAAAGCTTCTATACGCTGTCCTTATCACCAAGAGGAAGCTACGTCACTACTTCGAGTCACATTCGGTGACAGTTGTGACGTCCTTACCCCATGGCGAGGTTGTCTAGAACTAGGATGCCATGGGAAGAACCACAAAATGGGCACTCGAGCTGATGGGTCAGGGCATTACATATGCCTCCCGAATGGCGATCAAGTCCCAGGTGTTGGCTGATTGCATCGTGGAGTGGACCGAGGTCCAAATGCCACCAGCGGTCGTCGATCAAGAATACTGGACAATGTACTTTGATGGATCGCTAATGAAGAAGGGCACCAGTGCAGGACTAGTCTTTGTGTCACCCCTTGGTGTACGCATGAGGTACATGGTCCATCTCCATTTCCCCTCCTCCAACAACGTGGCCGAATATGAGGCACTCAGCAAAGGCATACACGTGGCCATCGAGTTGGGCATCCGATGCCTCGATGTTTGAGGAGATTCCCAGCTGGTCGTCGACCAGGTCATGAAGGAGTCAAGTTGCCATGACACCAAGATGGCTGCATACTACCGAGAAGTCCGTCGGTTGAAGGACAAGTTCGATGGCCTCAATCTCAATCACATCCCGAGGTGTCTCAACGAGGTAGCTGACGCGCTTACGAAAGCTACACCTGGCCAAGAGCTGGTGCCAATGGGCATCTTCGCCAGCGACCTGCACGAGCCCTCGATTTGCCTATGAGGAGTTAGAATAGGGCGGTGATGGTCCGTCCAATCCTGGCCTGGGGGCTGACCAACTGTCGACTACATCCGGCTTCGAAGTCATGGAGCTCAAAGAGGATCTAGCGACAGAGCCCGACCCTTTGGTTGACTAGAGAACGCTCTACCTCGACTACCTCCTCCGTGACACACTACCGACAAATAGGACGGAGGCTCTACGGCTCGCACGTCGCGCCAAGTCCTTTGTTCTTGTGGAGGGTGAACTCTATAAGCGAAGCCACACTAGGATCCTATAGTGCTGCATCCACTTCAAACAGGAGAAGCGTTTGCTGAGCGATATCCATGGTGGGGTCTATAGTCACCATGCCACGCCCAGAACCCTAGTCAAAAACGCATTCTGACCGGGCTTCTACTGGCCTAATGCGGTAGCCAATGCTGAGCAAATTGTACGCACCTACGAAGGGTGCTAGTACTATGCTCGGTAGACTCACCTACCGGCCCAAGCACTCCAGACGATCCCCATCACTTGGCCGTTCATAGTCTGAGGACTCGATCTGGTTGGACCACTCAAAAAGGCGCCCAGGGGCTACACTCACTTCCTTATCACCATTGACAAGTTTACAAAATGGATAGAAGCTCGGCCGATCTCCACGATCAAATCATGAGCAGGCCATGCTGTTCTTCCTCGACATCGTCCATCGCTTCGGAGTCTTGAACTCCATCATCATGAACAATGGCACACAATTCACTAGGGAAGAAGTTCCTCTAATTTTGCGATGAACATCACATCCGTGTCGACTAGGCCTCCGTAGCACACCCCTCGAATGAATGGGCAGGTGGAACACGTGAATGACATGGTCCTACAAGGCCTCAAACCCACTTTGGAGCCTGAGGACAACCCCCAGTTGAGCCACCGGCTACATGCCCTTCTTCATGGTCTACAATTCCGAGGCCTTCCTCCCAACCGACCTTGACTATGGAGTGCCAAGGATTAGGGTGTACGACGAACAGGGAGCCGAGTCATCCCATGAGGATGCCATGGACCAGCTGGACGAAGCTCGCGATGTCACCCTCCTCCACTCGGCCAAGTACCAGTAGGCATTGCTGATGGTACCATAGCCAATGAGTGTAGGGTCAGGCCTTCAACATCGGGGACCTACTCTCTGCCTCATCTAGAGCAACAAGGATCGCCACAAGCTCTCCCTGCCAATGGGAGGGACCATACATCATCATGGAGGTACTCTGGCCAGGTGCCTACAAGCTAAAAACCATCAACGGCGAGGTCTTCACCAATGGTTGGAACATCGAGCAGCTATGTCAGCTTTTACCCCTAATAAACGCACACTTTTTACTTATCAGTTTCAGTTAATCAAAACTCCCTGATCCTTCATGACATCCAATCCCAGCAAACACTAGGGGGTCGGGCCTCACTCTAGGGCTAATATAAGTACATTTATCCTACAAAAATTCTCTGTGTCTGCCCTCTTTACATTAAGTCCTAGGAGTTGGGTTTTCGAGAACAAGCTCTGAGTAAAACTGGGCGGACTGCTGAGAAACCTATGCCCTAGCAGGCTATGGCGCCTTTGCTCAGTGGCATGATTAGAGCTAGCTCACCTGCACTCCTAGCCTTTATGACCTCAACTATGGGAAGGGTCTGAATACACTAAAACCTCTTTTACGAAAGAGGGAGAAAAGCTAAAAAACCATTTGCTATAACGAAGAGCTCGTCCATTCTTGCACAAATTCAACGCTTGGCTTATTTACCTAATTAAATTCTTGCACGGAATGTCCTCATCCTCTATTTCCTGTAGGGAAATCTTGTCTCAAGAGGTAACACGAGTTGATTGTATGGCTTGACCACTAATGAGAAATGGATAAGGAGCAGGTAGGGTCACTGCTCATATCAGGGGGAGGCTTTCCAAACCCATCACTCTTACCATCAAGGTAAAACCGGTGTCCCAGGTCAATCGAATGGCTCAACATCGCTACCGAAAGATAAGCATCCTCACTTGCTTACTTTACATATTAATTCCATCACCGAGCCTCTGACCCTAGAGACGGTAGGGGGTTAGGAATTGCTCAGGGGCTAGCGAGGGTGTCTATTCGCTAGACATTCTCTTTGCTCGACCCCTCCTTATGTTTAAAAAACTAGAGGCACGGTGTGTGGGAACAAACTTTCAGTAGGCCTGGTCAGACTGCTAGGACCCTAGCCCTAGCAGCTATGACGTTTTGGTCCACCAGCGCGATCAGAGTCCTTGTCTCCACACTCCAAACCTTAACCTCCACCTTCTCGAGAAGGACTTGGAGGGGCCTACCTATAGAATCTCCATCAAGGAGAGGTTGTCAGGTCGCCCAAATCGATCGAACGGCTTGGGCCACTACCGAATGACAGATACAGAAGAGTGGGAGGCTCATGTAGGTTACACCAGTTCCGTCATGAACGTCGAACCTGGACCACCGCATGGACATATCCGGTAAGAACTCCTAGAACCCATCAATCATGCCATCAAGGTAACATTACCGACCCCCACTATTTCTTTATATAATCATTCATACACTTATCTCATACATCCAAGCATCGCATGTGCGATTGCTGCATCACAATGCTTCACATCGTGTCATGAAATGGTAGTCGTCTCATTCGATATGAGCGGCAACTGATCGAGATTCGAAGGCTGGCCCATGAAGGGCTTGAGGCCGCCTCATGTCAAATAGAGCCAGGGGAGAAAAACTGAGATGAGCCCCAGCGGTCTTGCCTGACCCTGCTCAGAAGCGGACAGGGACATCTCGACCTTTCTTGTTCGATTCTAACCTCGAGCCAAGCCCATAGAATCTCCATTGAAGAGAGGCCAATGGGCCACCCGGGCCTATCGAACAGCTCGGGCATCTGCCGAGAGGTGGGTTAAGAAGTGGTGGAATGCCACATGAGGGCTCGGCCAACCTCGTCAGCGGCTGATGGACCCGGATTCCACTCGAACATGCCCGTTAGCGAGCTCATTGAGTGCAACACTCGAGCCATCGAGGCAAGTGTCATTAGCTCAGCCCCTCTAGTTGTGGAAACCAAGGATGGGGTGACGCATGAAACGCAGCCGACCCCTATCGAACCCCAAGGGGCTCATGGGCTCGAGCCGCCCGATCCTAGATCGAGAGACCGAGGTTCGAAGGCCGCCCGCCAAGGGCCCGATGCCACCTCACATCAAACAGAGCCATGCTGAGAAAACGCAGATGAGCCCCAGTGGCCTTCGCCCATCCCGCCTAGAAGTGGACAAGGTTCATCTCAACCTTCTCATTTCGACCCAAACCTCTAGCCGAGCCCATAGACTCCCCATTGAGGGGGAATCTGTTGGAAGGTGGGTTAAGGAGCAACGGAATGCCTCCCGAGGGCTTTGCCTAACCCCGTTACTAGCAACATGGAACCTGAATTCATTTCGAACACGCCCATCAGTGAGCTCATCAAGCGCAGTCACCCGAGCCATCAAGGCAAATGACATTAACTCAACCCCTCCTATTGCAGAAACTACAGATGGGGTGACAATCACAAAAAATGGCTGACCCTTGACCAAATCCCCACCACGTGCGGGGGCTCAAGGAAGGTTGGACTTACAAGGAGACCTAATGCACATGGTCATAGAATGATAGCTAAGATCCTAGGGAGAGGGTACGTGCGAATATAAGAGATGCATTCTCCTAAGTTTCGCTATCCTCCCCTCGATTTTCAGTGACATTCGACCCTAGCAGCAGCAAAGGGGCAGATCTCACTCGGGGGCTGATAAAGGTATAAGTATACCTTTTCTAAAATAGTCGCCGCTGTCAGACCTCTTCTTCACACTAAGCCTAGTGGCAAGGTTTGTGGAAACGAATGATTAATTAGGCCTGGTTGAACTACAAAACACCTATGCCTCGGCGGACTAGGTGTCTTTGCTCACCGATACGATCGAAGCTTTCCCCTTACACCTCGAGCCCTATGGTTTTAATGAATGGAAGGGTCAGAATACGTGAGCCTTCTCTTATCGCATACAAAAAGGGAAGGAAACAAATTCAATCAAACAAAACAAAATAACAAAGTTATTAATTTGTTCTTATGATACGTAAGGATTGGCAATTGTCCAGAGTATAATGACGCTTATTCGAGATCACTCAACCTAATTGACTAACTATCCCCTCCGAGGGAGAACTATCTCTTCAACTTTGTCCGCCATGTTCCACGCGGATAGGAGCCACCACCTTCTCTATTTCTTCCAACTCAGAGGCTTCGTAGCCAGGCACAAAGCCAAGGCTCATTGTCTCCAAGTCGATACTATCAGCGTAGTGGGAGTGGGCGATGGTGAAGGCTTCGATAATCCTAGAGCGAAGAGCTTCCCTCTCAAGCTAGCGCACCCGCGCCGTGATATCTATGGCATGAGCCACAAGCGAGTTGGTTCCCTCTGACCGCACCACCTCTAGGTCATCGAAGACCACCCCGAGGGCAGCGCGTAGGAGATCATGCTCATCGCTCTCCTCCTAAAGGAGCCTCCGTGCCTCGGCAAGCTCCATGGCTAGCCCGACGGAGACACTCTTAGCCTCTAGCCTTTGGGTTGTTGCGGTTCTAAGCTTGGCTTGGAGGGAGCTAACCCCCTGCTGCGCCTTGTCACGCTCTCCGATAGCCTGGTCGCGCTCCCCACCTAGCCACGCCATGCTCCGAGTGGAGCCGCTCCATGGTCTAGTGTAGCTCATCGCGCTCCTTGCACAGCCGGGCAATCACCTCGGCATCTAGGTTTGCCTTCTACTATAGGGCCATGGACCTCTCCTTGGCTCATAGCTTAAGCTCCCACTCCTCCACCTCGGCCAGGAGGTCGAGGACCTACTAGAGGGCCTCGGTGTCCCTCTAGAGCAGCTCATCCCGCTCCTTTCGGACTCTGGCGGCTTCCTCTTCATCTTGTCGCGCAGTCACCGATAGATCCTGGAACGCCTTCTCAGCATCCTCTGCGTCCTGACGAGCCTTGGCCTCCCATAGCCATAGACTAGCCGCCTCCTCAGCCAGGGGAGTCAGCTCGGCCACCCTCTATTGGGTGATAGCAAGCTAGGCGCTCACACCCCCATGTAGCCAGGCCTCTTCGGTGAGGAGGGTCTCATTTCTCCTTCTGCTCATGAAGGAACCAGGATTTCTCTCAACTACGAGCGATAAGGGACTGAAAGAAGATCAATGTCAATACACAAAGATACATGAAGAAAGAAGAAAGCAAGAGGAGATATTAAGTCAATACCCGACCTGTAGGAATGATGACGTCGCGCAGGACACCCGGGGCCTAGTTTAGAGCTTCCAGCATGGCCAAGATCCCCTTGTTGAGACTCTCCCGCTCTATGTTCTTAGTAGCATTGTCGAGCGAGAAGAGTATCAACGTTGGGTCTTATGAATCCATCCATTGGAGCAGTGGCTCACCCCACGTGGGGTGAGTAGCTACCCCCCAACATCAGGGCCAAGGGCAACTCCCCACCGGTCCTCTCCACCACCACCACAGCACCCAAGGACCCCTCGGCCGTGCCTCCCTCCGACCGACCCATGTCAGGCGCCATCACTTGGGCCACCGGTGGCGTAGATCGCGCTGCTTCCTTAGGCACCGCCAAGACTACGTCCGGCTACGCCTAGCTTGTCATAGTCGCTACCACCTCCATCTGCATTGGAGGGGCCTCGACCGATGGCATCATGCCTACAGCAGTCGGTGCCACAAGTGCGAGCGGTAGCTCCGTCCGCTCCGACGTCGATAGCAAAATTGCTTCCGTCGCCGGTTGCTCGATGACCTCCGAGGATGTTCCCTCAGCCCTAGCGACCACTTGCCCCACCGAGGGCATGGGCACCACCACGGGCGATGCCTAATTGGCCAATGAGGCTATGACATTGGCTCCGCTCCCACCCAAAACAAGAGCGACGTCGGGCGACGGCCGACATCTCGCCTAAATGGTGACACTCTTCTTGGGCGCCAGCACCAAAGAGTGTCCTCGTCTTAGGGCACTGCAACAAACAAAAAGTGTGAGTCACGCTAAAAATAGAGAAAATAGAGGAGTCAAATGACTTACATTGGTGTTGTTGGGCGGAGGATACGTTTGGGGGATGAACCCCTAGGTCCTTGCTCCACCTCATTAGGGCAGGGCTGTTTCGAGCCCACCCCCTACTCCCTAGTAGAGGGGCTAGCCATCCTTGCTTCTAGAGGCACGGCGGTGGAGCCATTCCTCTCCGTTGGCACCTTGGGGGTGGTGGCAGATCTGCCCACCCAAGATGGTTCTGAGGACAGGCTGATGGTCCAACCCGTCTCCGTCGGCCTCATGGACTCACTCCCCCTGCATGAAACGGGAAGGGTCCCTGCAAGGATGAGTGGATACTTGACAACATTTCTTCACTCTCTAGGTCATCCCACTCGGTGTCGGCAACTACCTCATCTTCTTCTTCCTCGTTGTCATCATCATCACTATCGGTTTCCTCCCCGCACTCCCACGCATGTAGCTTCTGCTGCTTCTTCCTCCTCTCGTCCTCCCTTGCCTTCTACGTTGTCTCTCGGCCAGTGGTGTGGTTGGCCACCATCATAGATGGGTCCTTCGGCAGTGGAGCCGGGAGATCCATGAGGGATGAGGTTCCTAGGCTAGTCCCCCACTCTCAATGTCAGTATCGATGGGTCGGAAGCCCAATTAAAGAAGAAGGCACAAGGAAGAGAAAACTTATAAGAACAATATACCCTGGTTTCGACTGCATCGGAGGATGCCCCGACACCGGATGCACAAAATCAAGGACAACACCGATGTCATCCCGTGGAGGCTCCATCACCTCCTTGATGTGCTACACCACTTTAGAGGGGGAGAGTGCTCCCTTGGTGAGCACCATCCCTTTGAGTAACACGCTAGGTGCCATCGTGTGCAAGGAAAGCGCACACCTCATCAGCAGTGCCACCCTCCATGTGTGGTAGGTGCTGATGATCCCCGACCCCTTCATGCCCCTCTCCTTCAAGATCTAGATGGTAGTGAGATTGTCTTGGATTCTCTTCTTGTCTTTCTCCGGGACTCCCCACTTCGTCCATGATTTCGGGACCTCTTTGATGAGGCGCCCGGTGAACTCTAGCAAGGGGGCGGTTGTGTTGTTCTTGACATAGAACCGATGCGAATACCACCCCTTGTTGGAGGTCGATAGACGCATTGGTAGGTACTCATTGACCCAGTTGTTGCGGAGCTAAATGCCGACTGCACCCCATCGACACGTTCAGCTCCTGCTTCTTCTCTCGCTTCTTTCAGGTGGGTGACGGTGAAGAAGTACTAGCATAGGTCAAAGCGGGGACTAATCCCCAAGAACCCTCACATAGGGCGATGAATGCCGCAATGTGTTGGATTAAGTTGGGATTAAGATGTTGTAGCTCTACCTTATAGTAGTGCAGCAATCCCTAAACAAACTTGTGGGTGAGGGTGGCGAATCCTCGCTCATGGAAGTGAGCGAAGGACACTGATGTAACCCTCAAGCGGTGACGGTGCATCCTCATCACCAGGTAGCTGACCACTCCTCGGCGGCGGTCCATGTGCAAAAAAGATCACAATGAACTGAGGCCCTCTAGGCGCTGGAGGGTGATGTTGTAGCAGCACCATGGCTCCATTAGAGGATTGGAGTGGTGGATGTGAATTCAACGATGGCAAAAACACGGAATACAGGAGGCTTAGGCGATTGGCGGTGGAGGTTGTAGATGCAAAGGCAAGGAGGTAAAGTACGAAAACCCTAGGGGTGAACCCTTTAGTTTTATAGGGGTGACGGATACGAGGAAGGCAACCGTCCACCTAGATCTCCTGCTCCTGCCATGATCTGTAACAACAGTCATGTCATAGGATTTGTGCACGTAATCCCTATCCTTTCCTTTGCAAAAACTCACTAGACATTTCACCTCCCCGGGCGGACCTAAGGACTCATTACTGAGTATGAGGAAAACGAATAAAAAAATGCCTCTATGGCCCATCTAGGGCCTAGGAGTAGGACGATTGGCCCATCAATGAGTCCAATGGTCACTCCAAACACCCCTATGACAAAGGGTGGAAAAAGTTGCGCTCCGCAAATGGCCAGCACCTAGGCACACAAGTGCCATGGGTATCTTGGCCCACGATTAAGTCTTAGCTAGGCTGACCCTAGACGGATCCTCGTGAAAGGGATGCCGGGACCCCAATCAAATTATCTAGATAACAAACCACCAAATCTCATAGCCACACCCACGAAGGGTCTGAATCACCCCTAGATGATTTTGTCCGAATCACCCAGGGGCTACACCCTCTGGCAAGTCTAATCACCCCCGGACAATTCTATCCGAATCACCTAAGGGTTCAAGGGCTACACCTATTGGGTGCATTCGTGCGCACCCTCTGGCAAGTCAAATCACCCTAGGTGATTCTATCCGAATCACCCGGGGGCTACTGTGGGGGACCAAATACTAGGGTACCCAAAGAGGAGGAGCTAATAACCATCAAACATTGATGCTTCTGAATAGACAAGAACGTGACTACACCTCTCGCCCAACAACTGAGGGTTAACTCTATCTCGTTCGACCCCCAAAGGCAGGCTCTGCCTTGTCCGACGTCTGAAGGCAGATTCCGCCTCATCCGATGTCCGAGGGCTGGCTCCGCCTCGTCCGATGTTTGAGGGAAGGCTCTGCCTCGCCCTGATATCCGAGGGCTAGGCTCCACCTCGCTCGATGTCTGAGGGCTGGCTCCGCCTCACCCGATGTCTAAGGGCTGGCTCTGCCTCGCCCTCTGGCTCCACCTCGCCTAACCCCTAAGGGCTGGCTCTGCCTCGCCCGACGTCCAAGGGTTGGCTTCGCCACTCCCAACGACTACACGCTGCTCGTTCATAACTACGCGTGCAGATTAGGCGAGGTACTCAAGTCAACCATAATACCGAGGACCATACCCTGCACGCCTGTAGGAAAGTACCATCAGGATATGACAAGATAGGCACTTTAAGCCCTTCTAGGCATGTCAGAGCCCGAACAGTGTTGTGGGCACCAACATTTGTCCTATAGTATTATGGGCGCCGACATTTGCCCTCGGGCATGGATCTAACTGGAAGCATACGACGATCACTATGGTCTAGGAGGAAACTCACATCATCTACAGTATGGATGTGGGGTCACTGCACCTGTCTGCTCCCCGTAGGGTCATGGTTCAATGCCCTGGTCCATCGCGCCGCCCGCCGGGGCGAGATGGGACGTGACCACTTGCTAACAAAGCCAGGGCAAGGCCCTATCAGGATCAGCTGACATGCACCTAGCATGGGGCTATCCCTGGCACCATCTGCCATGTCAGCGAGGCTCGCTCAGAGGAAAAGGAAGACCCAACATCTTTTAAGGACCTTCTTGGCCTCTAGTTTTTCTTCTCTCTCCCATCTGTAATCCCCGCTTCCCCTTGGTCTATAAAAGGGAAGGCAGGGCACCCCACTAGGGGGACTTGAATCAACACACCACACATCACACATAGCTGAGCAGCGACCAAACTCTCAACACCCATTCGACCTTTCTATTAGAAACTTGGGATCTTTCCCTCTCTCACCCATTTGTAACCCCTACTACGAACCTTTTAGTGCTAATAACACAAGTAGCAGCTGCAAACTAGATGTAGAGACATTCTTCTCAAACCAGTATAAACCTTGTGTCTTTTAGCACACCATCCGGGTCCAACGCACAATAATACAAATTTACTCATTGGCGTTTACTCGAAACACTGATAGTGCTGGGGCTATTTATACTCTTTGGCAGGCCATTTGAGGAGTATTGGAGTTGAGGAACATACCAAGGGATTTGAGGCTCCACTCTAGTGCTCTTGCAACCATAGTGCTCAGTGAAATCACTTGGTGATTAGTTCAGATGCTTTGTGAAGTGCTTAGGCTAGTTAGACTACCACTAAAAGTGTTTGCTCTAGTTTTACGCCTAGTGTTAGTGAGTTTCGCATACCTCTTGCTCAATCGGTGCTTGCGTACACCATTGTTATACACGAAGGGGCTTGTAGTCCTATGAGATCACACCAACCATGTTTGTGGTGTGGCCGCCACTAGTGTACTAGAGGGAACAAGGCCCGCGATGTTTTGGCTAGAAGCTCGATAGTGAAGACATCAAGGAGTGGTCTAGGAGAGGCCATCTTAGAGATCCACTTGCATGTGGGAAGGCTCAGGGCTATCGAAGGAGTTATCCGACTAGGAGTTTGGCCTTTGCGAGGGTATCCTTGCGAGAGGCTCCAACGAGGACTAGGGGAAGCATGAGTTTCTTGATACCTTGATAAAAATACCCAAGTCATCGACCAAAGTTTGCATCTCTATCTCATTTAAGGTTCCGCATTTAATATTTTTACCTAGGTTGTATGCTTACATTTCTAGTTTAGTTTGCTAGACTAGTTAATAGGATTGAAACCTTTGCATAACTCTTAGCAAAACCTTAGTTTCACGTCTAGATAGATTACTTTATTACATAGTTTTTGATAAGTGACATTTGGAGGCCATAATTTAGAGTAAAATTTTAGAAAGCCTAATTCTCGCCTGCCTAAGGCTATCTGGCTCGCCAGTTCTACATGCTCGCCATATCTTTTTTAATGCAAACTAAGGCCTTGCCTGGATGTAGTCGGATTCACATCAATCTACATGCGTTGGGGTGGATCGGAGTGGAATTTGAACTAAATTTCTATAGTAGAACCATCCAATTTATAAGAATACAAGTACAATAGGAGCTCGCAAGCGGTCACACTGTCATACTTGAGCCCATATAAACCCGGTAGTCCGTCGAGTACCACAAAGGGTCTCGATTCAACCAACATACAACCAAGATCGTACATGATTGAACATACATGTCACACGTTACATAAAGTTCACAAATATAGTTCCATAAATCAGAGTATGATTAAAAGTTATTACAAACCAAGTTCAGATAAAATAGTAGCGGAAGCAATTAAAGTTTGAAACAAATATCTCCATCATTGTTCAAATACTGTGCCAGCTCATAATTACAATCCCACAAAAGCATAAGAGATGCCTTGCCTAGGGCCCTACTCCTCGTCCACAGCGGGATAGAAGTTCTTACAGTAACCATGATACATCGTATTATCTACAACAATGGGAAATAAACCCTGAGTACGAGAAGGTACTCAGCTAGACTTATCCATCATAAACTAAAAATAAAGTGACTCCAAGGATTATGCAAGGTTTTATAAGTGAAGTTAGCTTGACAACATTTGCATAAAAAGTGACTCATTCAGTTATACATTTATAATTCAGTCATCAAGTTAATTATAGCTATTCATTTCTAGATTAGCGACTAACCTATGCCAAACATGTGGTATGTTATTTAGTAGCATACAGTAGTAACCATAGCTGGTGTAATAATTCCATGTTCATCATAACCATCATATTCTATAATATAGTTACTACGATGCTAGAGCTAGCTAAGTTTCTCATTATCTAGGAGAGACGACGATTCGAATCGATTTCAACTAGCTAGGAATTTATTCCTAACACAAACCTAGGCAGACCAGATCAATGGTCACCTTAGGTCACCTTTGGTACAACTCAGGTGCATATTTCATGGGTTCGATCAGCGCCGCACAATCAAGGACGACCAGCTGCTAGGACATTCAGGCCTGGCCTGCCCTTGGGCTCACGTCTGGCTCCCCACACATCCTTACTACCATCCAGAGTGCGCACTCTTATAGAATGAGACCTGGCCTGAGTTGAGCTACTTAGCTTCATGGTTGGAACAAGTTATCCGGCCAGCTAAGTGAGAGACATGCGTTCAATCTCGACAAAAGTTCCAACATCGATACGGTCCTTAATTAGCATAGATGGAATCATATGAGTCAACCTACGCATAGACTCCATCCGACCTCTAGTTATATTACCCCATGGTTCTTTTCCATGATAGCAAATATAGCTAACCGTGCTTCGGTATCCACATATATCTTGCAGGTGACAGGAAATCACCTGACTTCTACCGGTCTAAGCATGGCTAAGCATATATTCGATCCTAGACCTACACAAGGTTAAAGGTATATATATATCTAGACAAGGTAGTTCTATGCATCAAGTGTTTTCAATCAACTCTTACAACCTAATGCATCAAACATAAAAGGACTCAAGTGATATTTTGTAAAACATGGGAGACTTAGAATGCTCTAGGGCTTGCCTTTGATAAAAGAAGTTGGCCTATGGTCTGGGCACTCATGTAAGTCTTCAAGAGTTTGCTCCTCTCCTTCTAGAGCTATGGGCTGAGGTGCCTCCTATTGTTCCTCCAGCTCTTCGTCCAATTCCAATAGAGTTATCCCCTCGGACGATCCTATATGAATGAGTAGGAAATTAGATATCATGGATGCATATATAATGACATGTATAATATGATACGATGTGATGAATGCATCCTCATAAGTATTCTCAATAGCATTGCATTAAGGTGATAACAAGTTATATATTCTTTTACTGAGTAGGTGCATATATCTTCTTTAGTAACTTAAACAAACACTTATGTAAATCATTTTCTGGACTACAAGACAGTAGTCAATTATTTTGACCATAACTGGAGTTATACACATCAAAATAATATGGTTGTGGACATTCTGGAAATCTTATGAAATTGCCTACAACTTTATTTTAATCATCTTAATGTGATTCAGTAGTTATCTAGGTCAAACAATTCAATCTTTATCTGTCTAGAGAGCAAGCATTTTAGATAGCAGATTTTCGACTACCATAATTCTCAAACCATAAGGCCTATGGCTATGAAAATTTAACACAAGGTAGACAAGTAAGTTATCTATAACTTTGTTATTAATAATCTTTATAGAAAAGATCATCATCATCATGAAATCATCACCACAACAGAAACTACACATTCAGTCATCGAGTTGAATTATAAAGCAATAATTAACTAGTTGTTTATAAATAGATACTTCTAAGCCTCACTAATAGTATCAATAGATTATATGCATCACACATACCACAGAAAAAATCATGGTTAAGCCTAACTAATTTATTTATATTTATTTATTAATTTCCTTAGATAATAAGGTGATTTACAGAGAAAATATTTCTAGTTCTCTATAAATTCCGACAAAATTACAGTAGGCTACACATGACCCTAATAGTCTATTGTATAAATTTCATGCCATTTGGATAAGTATAGCTACCTCTACAAAAATTACAATTTATATAGGTTTATTTTAGTAAAAATTGTTTAGCCTAATGAAAAGTGTAAAGCAATAGATTTAATATTTTTCTTACTTTCCTCTTATCACAAGAATACTGTGTAAAAATTTGGATGATCATATGTTATATATTTTCCCCCAATTAATTTCACTAGAATCTAGCAATTAATTAAGATTAAATAGTAAGACCATATTACAAGTAGGTCTACTGTAAGTTTAGTATTTTTCCTGGCTAGAGCATGTCATCAACACAAGACTAGCAAAATTAGAATCACAATTTTATCACTTTCGTAGCTCAAGTTATGCATTTTACAAGATATAAACTACTTTAAAAGCATTTATCTTGCTCAATTTAATTCTCCTAGAAAAATACCCTAAGACATAGATTTCATATTTTTATCAAATAGTACTCTTCATGATGAATCCAACAAAATTTGATTCACCTCATTTGGATACTCTGAGCCCTAGATATAATTTTTGCAAGTTAGTATTCAAATCTATGAAATATAAACAAAAACAACTAAACCCTAAATGCTAGGTGCACCCGGTCTATACACCCGCTGTGACTGACAGCAGGGGCCTATGGTCAAATTGGCCCTACTTGATAGACGCAGAGAGTAGAGGCGGCGCTCTGACCGGTGAGAACTCACCGATGGCGAGGTCACCGGCGATGAGGTCACCACCGTTGTGTTTCCCATCATCACACGCATCCACCGGTACCCTAGATTTGCTCGGAGGATCACTAGAGCTACCTCGCCATCGAGCATGGTGGCTTGGCGGCGGTGCGTGGTGGTGCTCTGGCCATCTCTGGCAATGGCATGCTCAGGCAAGCGTGGCTATGACATCTACAAACCCCAGCAAAGCTCTACGGCGTGGATCAAGTCACGGTGAAGCGGCGGTGATGCTTGGTGGCACAGCGGCATAAGCGCAATGGCGGCACGACAGCATTATGCTCCGATGAGGCTAGCATCGGCCTTAGGCTCTTGCCTTGAGTTAGACCTAGCTATAACCTAACCCTAACAAGAGGAACGCGTGAGCGAGACAGCTTGGTGGAGCATAGCCACGGTGAGCGCAAGCTCGACGGTGCTCCGGTGAGGGCGCGGCTATGGCAAAGTCACCCTTAGGCGTTTACCTTGGCTCGATTAGCACGACTAACTAGTCGGCAAGGTGGAGGAGGTGATGGCTGAGCGATGCACATGAGCAATCAGACAATCGCATAGTGGCGGCAGTGAGCGAGCATGGCAAAGCTCGGTGGCAATGGCGACGACACTCGATTTTGCTCTGGCATGGCGTGAGCGGGAGCGAGAGCGAGGCAGAGAGAGTGAGCGCGATTGAGAGAGAGCAACAGTGTCACATGATTTTGCTACCTAACATGCGGGCCCAATGCTGGCAGACAGCCTCTATGTGGCGGTCGTGGCCTGACACCGGTCGGCCACGACGCACGCGCTCGGCGCTGGTTGAGGCACCATTGAACCCGACTGATGAAGCAAGTTCAAGCGATCAGTCCTAATCCGTAGTGATTTAGCAAAAACTTCCTTAATAAAAATTGTAGAGCTACGTGAGTACTACAAGATTGCTTAAAAGAGTTTTGTCTAATTCTCAATGGTTTTCAAACTACAAAGCTCTAAACTAAGGTACCTTGAAACCAAAATCAGCATTTGGGACTTAGCAAAATTTCAGTCTAGAAAGAGCATTTCATTGCTACTTTGGAGCTATTTTTGACCATGTTAGGCACTGATTTAGCTTATGACCCTTAAATAAAGTTTGTTACCCATGATGTGAACTACAACTTTTATTTAGGTCACACAACCATGCAAACACTCTAAGCTACTGTTCAACTTTAGTCAAACTAGCATCATGAAAATGGCATTACAAAGTAAACCAACATTTAGAAGAAAAATTGGCTTAAGTCATGAATATAAACATTGTTCCAAATATCATTCTAGATGTGTCTATGGTATTTTCATGACCTCACTACCATTTCATACATTGGTCATACATGATTACAAGCATATGCATATATATAATCAACATCACATGTGATAATGTATAAAGAATGAAATGAAATTTCATATGCTCATGCTCATGAATGAATGGATGATGCTTGTGCTCATGAAATGCAAGTGTCAAATGCAATGCTTAGCACTAGGGTGTTACAACCCCTCCCCCTTATTTAAATTTCATCCCAAGATTTGTAAGACCTACCATTTTTCATAAAAGGCGGGATAAACTTCACGCAAATAATCTTCCCATTCCCAAGTGGCATCTTGTTCACTGTGGTTATTCTACACCACATTATAGAATTTAATGACTTTGCTCTGGGTTACTCTTTCCATTTCTTCTAACACTCGGATTGATTTCTCTTCATAAGTAAAATCCGATTGGAGCTGAATTTTGGTGGTAGCAATAGCTTCATCAGGTATGCGGAGGCATCTTTTTAGCTGAGAAGCATGGAAGACATCAAATATAACACTCATCTTAGTAGGAAGTTGTAACTTGTAGGTGACATTTCCCTTCCATTCAATAATCTGGTACGGGCCTACATATCTAGGTGCAAACTTCCTTTTTACTCCAAATCTCTGTACTCCTTTCATGGGCAAAACCTTTAAGTACACATGGTCTCCCACTTCGAAGGTTAATGGTCTTCTTCTCTTATCAGCATAACTCTTTTGTCTTGACTAAGCTGCTTTCATGTGTTGTTGGATTACACGTACTTGTTCTTTAGCTTCTGTGACAAAATCTATGCCATAGTACCTTCTTTCTCTGGGCTCAATCCAATTCAAAGGAGTTCTACATTTACGACTGTACAAGGCCTCAAAAGGAGCCATCTTGATGCTCTCTTGATAACTGTTGTTATAGGAAAACTCGGCTAAAGGTAGCCATTTCTCCCATGAACCCTTGGAGGATATAACACAAGCTCTCAACATGTCTTCTAAGATTTTATTCACTCGCTCAGTCTGTCCAGAAGTTTGTGGATGGTATGCTAAACTTCTGATTAGTTTGGTTCCCAAGCCCTTGTGCAAGTGTTCCTAGAAGCAAGCTATAAACTATGGTCCCCGATCTAAGATTATGGTCCTTGGTACTCCATGTAGTCTCACGATCTGAGAAAACGTACTACTCAGTGTACTTACCAGCGTAATACGTTGTGTTAACCTATACAAAATGTGCTGACTTGGTGAGGCGATCTACAATGACCCATATGGAATCGTGACCTTGTTGTGTTAGCGGGAGGCCTATAATAAAGTCCATACTTATCTCCTTCTATTTCAAGCCTGGAATAGGCAACAACTGAAGTAATCCAGTAGATTTCAAATGAATGGCCTTGACTCTACTGCAATTATCACACCTAGAGACATAGGCGGCAATTTCCTTCTTCATCTTGGTCCACAAAAAATGGCTTTTCAAATCTTGATACATTTTCTACTACCTAGATGGATAGACAACTTGGATGAATGAGCTTCATCTAAAATTTGATTTCTCAGTTCTTAGTTTTTTGGTACCATAAGTCGGTCCTCAAACCATAGCACACCTCTTTCGCTTGATGTGGAACACATCCACATCTGTCTTCTGTAGTTCTATGATTTTGCTCTCAAGTGAGCAACTGGCAGTGATATTGTGTAGCACAACAGGATATAACAAATTAAATCCATCTTCCAACATGGCTTCCAAGGTGTTACAATGAGATTTCTGACTAAGTGCATCTGCTACAACATTGGCTTTTCCTGGATGGAAGTGCACTTCCAAATTATTGTCCTTGATTAGCTCTAACCACCTACATTGTCTCATGTTCAGCTCAGGTTGAGTGAAGATATTTTTGAGACTTTTGTGGTTAGTGTATATGTGACATATGTTTCCTAATAAATAATGTCTCCATATCTTCAATGCGTGAACAACTGTGGCAAGCTCTAAATCATGGGTGTGATAGTTGACTTCATGCTTTCTCAACTATCGAGAAACATAAGCAATAACTCGGCCTTCTTGCATGAGCACACACCCCAAACTTGTACCCGATGCATCACAGAGCACATCGAAAGGCTTCTCAATGTCGGGTTGTGCTAAAATAGGAGTTGTAGTTAACAAGGTCCTTAGGGTGTAAAAAGCAGCTTCACACTCTGGCGTCCAATTAAACTTCTCATCCTTCTAGAGTAGTCTGGTCATGGGCTTAGCTATCTTGGAGAAATCAGGAATGAAATGACAATAGTAGCCTGCTAGCCCTAGAAAACTCCAAACTTCATGAACCGAAGTCAGAGCCTTCCAATCCATGACCCCTTGTACTATGGATGGGTTTACCAAAATTCCATCTTTAGATAAGATGTGACCCAAGAAAGGTACTTTGCTGAACTAGAATTCACATTTGCTAAATTTGGCATATAATTTATGCTCCCTCAATCTAGATAAGATGATCCTCAGATGCTCTACATGATCTGCCTCATTCTCTGAGTAAATCAAGATATCATCGATAAACACGACCATGAACTTGTCGAGCTCGGGCATGAATACTGAATTTATCAAATACATGAAGTAGGCAAGAGCATTTGTCAGTCCAAAAGACAAGACCAAATACTCATACAGGCCATACCTAGTGGAGAAAGTTGTTTTAGGTACATCTTCTGGCCTAATCTTAATATGATGATAACCAAACCTCAAGTCAACCTTAGAGAATACCTTTGCTTTTGCCAGTAGATCGAACATGATATCGATGCAAGGCAAGGATACTTATTCTTAATGGTCACAACATTAAGCGGCCTATAATCCACACACATTCTCAAGGATTTGTCCTTCTTCTTTACAAATAAAGCTGGACATCCCCATGGAGACGAACTAGGTCAAATGAGACCTTTGTCCAAAAGTTTATGTAACTGGATTTTAAGTTCGGCTAACTCATTTGGTGGCATCCTATGGGGTCTTCTCAAGATAGGTGCTATACCTGACACTAACTCGATCTTAAATTTCACATCCCTATCAGGTGCTAAACCTGATAATTTATCCAAAAATACATCAGGAAACTCGCAAACCACTGGAATATCACAGAGGGTAGTGGCTTGGATAGCACATGACAAGTTTTGGAGATCAAAACTTTAGTGAAGTGGTACTAGAAAAGCATTACTCCCTTTGGTTTTCTCAACATAATTGTTCTAGTGGATGTGTCAATAAGAACTCCATGACCCCTCATCCAATTCATGCCCCAAATCACATATATTGCAAGTCCTGGCAATATTATAAGATCCGTAGTGTACTCCATCTCTTGTATAGAGATGAGCACATCTCTCACTAATTGATTAGTACAAATAGTGGCCCTAGCTGAACTTATACTATAGCCACCCTTGTCTACCTCAATCATCTTCTAATGACGCTTAGATGCAAATGTTTGGCTCATAAATGAATGAGAAGCTCTAAAATCAAATAAAATAATGGCGGGATGTTTGTTAACAAGAAACTTACCGACGGTCACAACTTCTCCCATAGGAATTTCTTCCATGGCTGTATAATGCACGTATCTAGGACGTGCTTTTGGATTGGCCTATTTCTGATTACCCTGGTTTTGATTGCCATTCTTCTTGGGATGGGGGCACTCCTTGGCCCAATGGCCCAACTGATTGTAGTTGAAGCATGGCTAGTTGTTCCTTGGTTTGGCTGAGCTTCCCTAGCCTGCATTGCCCTTAGGTATGGCAATGGTAAATGCCCTATGGAATGTCTTCTGAGGGCGATTGGCTTGAGCTTTTGGCTGAGGAGGCCTATACTTAGGCGCTAGTGGACGAAATTATGGCCTAGCCACCATTGGAGCTCTAGCCTGAGATGATCCTGAGGCACCTACCTCAGCTGCTCTTTTGTGGCCCTTTGCTGTTGTGTGCAAGTTGTTCTCATTCTCCTAGGTTAAAGCATCATTGACAAACTCATTATAAGTGGTACACCTTGAGTTAGCCATAGTCTTCATTAGCTTAGTGCCAAGGCCTCTCTTGAAACTTTCTATTTTCTTCTCCTCTGTGTTGACAAACTCTGGGGCATATCTAGAAAGATTGTTGAAGGCATGCATGCACTCGGTAAGGGTTTTGGTCCCTTGAGTAAGTCTCATGAACTCGGTGGCTTTCATGCGTATTAGCCCTAGGGGAATGTGATGTCCCCTAAAGGCTAACTTGAACTGTTCCTAGGTGACCTATGCGTTTGTTGGTAGAGAAGATAGGAAATGGGTCCACCATATCCCTACTAGTCCCTACAGTTGATGAGACGCATACTCGGCCTTCAGATGCTCCGTTACCCTCAATAGACGAAACTTTTGCTCTATTGTGTTTAGCCACTCATCCACCTAGAGCGGTTCTTCGACCTCTTTGAAGATAGGAGGCTTGGTGCCTTCGAAATCTTTGAATGAGCAATATCGATTCAGTTTAGGCCCTTGATGTTGCTGACGGGCGTGAGCGGTGTTCTACGCAATGAGGCGCAGTGTATCCTCCATGGCTCTCTGATTACCCAGGAACTAGGCAAAGAATTCATTCGCAGATGGTGACAACGGTAGTGGTAAGTCATCATTGTTGCCACCTTGGCTAGTGCCTATCCCAGCATGAGTGCGAGTCATCTGAAAGTTGCAACAATAAGTGATTATTGGAAATGTCAAGAGATTGCAGATGAATTGTGTAATCATGCCAAACTGAATTTACTAGAGAGAATCTTAAATTCATACAATAAAACAAAGACACAATAATTCATTCTCGCAACATAACATCACCAATTTGATCACTTATCATATTCGGAATGCATTAACATGCATGTCATATTTCACCAGTAAATCAAAACTAGAATTTTATCAAAGTTCAATCCGTAATGACACAACATGCAAAGTGCCAATATTACATCAAAGTTATGTCACAAGTACTGAAGTTCAAACTACAAGTCCGTTACATAAATAGTAGGGATACAACTAGCGCTTCAAACTAGTCACTATATGGCTCTACTCTTCAGCATGCTCGCTGTCGAGGTTGGAGATAGCATCATCCTCATCCTCTAGATCCACTTCTTCTTCCTCCCAACCGTCATCTTCAACTAACATCTTCGGATCTTCTTCTTCCTCATCAAGGAGTAGGTGCAGTTGGTTGCTCAGATAATGCACCTCATGCTGAAGATCAACCACCATGTTCTAGGTCTATGCAAGCTGCTAGCACAAATCCCTCTCGACACGATCCTGCTGCACGGTTAGGGCTTCAGCTCTGTTTCGTGCTGCTTCTACCATTGCTGCATGGTTGTTTGCTTGGATCTGTTGGCGCGTAGCGGTGAATGCCTCAGCATGAGTGGCCTCTAGCTGCTCCTAGAGTCCTACTAGCACTGCCTAATCATCAGCTCTTGTTGCTTGGGTGGCAGCTCTCTACTGATCGACCTATTCCATCTAAGTGTGGAGATTTCCCAATGCTACATAAGCTAGATCGGAGTCCCAATGAGCCTAACTTGCTGCCTTTTTGTGCTTGCGCACATGCTTCCTTAGTTTACACTGTGCATCTTCGGCCCTCATTAGTCGATCCATGTAAGTGGTATAGGACTCCTAGCAGAAGTCCCGGGTATCCTGACGAGTATAGAACATCTTTATCACAACAAACATTGCACTCATAGCAGGACTAGAACTATCTGCCCGCTCATCCCGGTCTTGGATCAATGCATTGCGGTTGCGCTATGCCCAAACTGTTGTGGATGGATCCACCTGAGGAAAAGTACCAGTGGCAGTACCGGTAAGCTCATCCCCGTGTTGCTGACATATCTGGCTCAACACCACAAAAGCAACTACCTGGGCACCTTCCCAAGGAGTTTTCCTTCAGATTCTGCCTTCCACTCCTGCTACAGGGGCGCTTGGGTATGAGCTGGTATGGTTAGCTGCATCTCATACCATGGCTGTCCTTCTAGGTATTCCTCATTCTAGAAATAGAGAGGCGGTTCGGTATATCCCGCATAATGTAGGACTCTCCAAAGTAGGGCAGGGGTACCGAACATCTCCAAGAAAGTTTCACTCCTAGCTGATGCTGCCATCTGTACCAACAAAATGGTGCAACTCCTATGAAAACAATGTTATAATAGAAAAGAGTTACTTAACCGAATAAGAAACTTATAAGGGGAGGAACAATGCAAGTATGTAATAAATGATTTATCATGATGCATGCACGTTCCGTACGTCCTCACAAACTTAGAAAAATTAAAACTTCTAACAGCATACACGGTGGCATACATGCGTTATCTCATATATAACATAGCTAGTCTCGCTACATGTTTTGTTGTTAATGTACTTGCATAAGAATTTCATTTTAGCCCAACTCCACAAGTATATATACAGAAAATAAAATCTAGGCTCTAGGTTGCAAGCTAAATACTTCGATATATATACCCATATATATACTTCCGTATAAAAGCTACCTGAATGTAAATATGTCCCATATATACATATAAATATGCATATACAGTCATATCAAAGCTAACCCACAATTAAATACCTCCGTATATATATGAGACATATATATATACTTTAGCATTAAAGCTAACTCTCCCCATTAGACCGCACGCTCAAATCTTGCGGTCATGCCACTCATCATCTTACCTTGGGCGTAGAGGCAATTGATCCATACATTACCACTCAAGTGAATGGCATCCATACAATAGCACGCCGTATGGACGACAAAAATAAAAACCCCAAGTTAGTACTTAATTAGCCACCTAAAATCATTAACTGGGCATAAAGGAACTGAATACTGGCACACTTTAGATTCAAACTTTAGGTTTAAACACCTATATATATATATATATATATATATATATATATATATATATATATATATATATATATATATATATATATATCTATTAGTTGCCAAAGCTGGTTTTGGAAAAACAAAAACCTTTATTTTAAATACACATGTGGCAATTAATGTTGAATCTTGCTCTGATATCAGCTATAGCAGAACCGTGCAATTTATAAGAGCACAAGTACAATAGCAGCCCACAAGCCATCGCGCTATCATACTTGAGCCCATATAAACTCGGTAGTCCATTGAGTACCACGAAGGGTCTCGATTCAACCAACATACAACCAAGATCGTACATGATTCAACATACATGTCACACGTTACATAAAGTTCACAAATATAGTTCCATACATCAGAGTATGATTAAAAGTTATTACAAACCAAGTTCAGATAAAATAGTAGTGGAAGCAATTAAAGTTTGAAACCAACATCTCCATCGCTGTTCAAATACTGTGCTAGCTCATGATCACAATCCCACAAAATCATAAGAGAGGGATTAACAAGAGATGCCTTGCCCAGGGCCCTACTCCTCATCCACGATGGGACAGAAGTGGTTCTTACAGTAACCATGATACATCGTATTATCTGCAACAAAGGGAAATAAACCCTAAGTACGAGAAGGTACTCAGCTAGACTTACCCTTCATAAACCAAAAATAAAGCAACTCCAAGGATTATGTAAGGCTTTATAAGTGGAGTTAGCTTGACAACATTTGCATAAAAAGCGACTCATTCAGTTGTACATTTATAATTCAGTCGTCAAGTTAATTATAGCTATTCATTTCCAGATTAGAGACTAACTTGTGCCAAACATGTGGTATGTTATTTAGTAGCATACAGTAGTAACCATAGTCGGTGTAATAATTCTATGTTCATCATAACCCTAGCCAATAGGAAGTCTTCAGAAATTGCGCAAAAAATGCTACGGCTACGAAGGGGGTGTGTGGCTGACTAGTGGGGGCCTCCCCGTGTTAAAAAAATTGCTATTTTTTGGCAATTTTTTCGTGATTTTTGGAAATTGATTTATAGAGGAGACTTAATATTCAGCCGCCCCTATAAATCGTCAGTTGCCCCTACAAATCAATTTGTAGGGCCGGCTAGCCAACTGCCCCTACAAACAGGGCATTTGTAGCCGCGGTTGCTTAGGGGCGGCTGGTAAAACCGTGGCTACAAATGCAGATGAGCCGCCCCTACAAATACCTACAGGCATAGTGCAAGACATTATAAGACTTGTAGAAGACCTACGTACAAGTGATGCTAAAAGACCAAGACACAAGATAAAACAAGCCCGAACAAAGACACACGAAGAAATAAAGTCGGTTGCATTTTTTTTGTAAAAAATCGAATTGCTTCGATGTAGGATAGAAGGAAGCACCGTACCGGACCATACCCGTGCACTGTTTAGGGGCAGGTGCAACAAGAGCATTGGATCAATCCGGTGTAAGGTGCTAAGGAGCACAGGAATGCAAGGTGTCGGTGAGTGGAGAAGCCCAGTGCTAGAAGACTCACCAGATACGTCGGTGATAGCACTAGAGTGGCTACCCAACTATTTGTCCAAAGAGGGTTGCAGCGAAGATAGGAGGGATATTCTACTCACCAAATTATCTAGTGTCACATCAGAGACTGCACTAGATGTGAGACCTCCAATGGTCGACTTGCCAGACCACACTGGATTGCTCCGGTGCTACCACTAGACCACTTCGGTGAGTATGCAGAGTGCTACAGCTTTTGGTAATGGGTTGTTTTGGGTGTTGGGGCTATTTATACTCCTTGGTAGGCCATTTGATTATTATTAGAGTTGAGGAACATACCAAGGGATTTGAGGCTCCACTCTAGTGCTCTTACAACCATAGTGCTCAGTGAAATCACTTGGTGATTAGTTCAGATGCTTTGTGAAGTGCTTAGGCTAGTTAGACTACCACTAAAAGCGTTTGCTCTAGTCTTACGCCTAGTATTAGTGAGTTTCACATACCTCTTGCTCAATCAGTGCTTGCGCGCACCATTGTTATACACGAAGGGGCTTGTAGTCCTGCGAGATCACACCAACCGTGTTTGTGGTGTGCCCACCACTGGTGTACTAGAGGAAACAAGGCCCGTGATGTTTTGGCTAGAAGCTTGATAGTGAAGACATCGAGGAGCGGTCCAAGAGAGGCCATCTTGGAGATCCACTTGCGTGTGGGAAGGCTTGGGGCTATCGAAGGAGTTACCCGACTGGGAGTTTGGCCCTTGCGAGGGTATCATTGCGAGAGGCTCCAATGAGGACTAGGGGAAGCATGAGTTTCTCGATACGTTGATAAAAATACCTAAGTCATCGACCAAAGTTTGCATCTCTATCTAAACCCGTCCAATTTCTATAGCATCCCGCAAGCGGTCGCACTGTCATACTTGAGCCCATATAAACCCGGTAGTCCATCGAGTATCACCAATGGTCTCAATTCAACCAACATACAACCAAGATCGTACATAATTCAATATACATATCACACGTTACATAAAGTTCACAAATACAGTTCCATACTTCAGAGTACAATTAAAAGTTATTACAAACCAAGTTTAGATAAAATAGTAGCGGAAGCAATTAAAGTTTAAAACCAACATCTCCATCGTTGTTCAAATATTGTGCCAGCTCATGATCACAATCCCATAAAAGCATAAGAGAGGGATTAACAAGAGATGCCTTGCCTAGGGCCCTACTCCTCGTCCATGGTGGGATAGAAGCGGTTCTTACAGTAACCATGATACATCGTATTATCTGCAATAATGGGAAATAAGCCCTAAGTACGAGAAGGTACTCAACTAGACTTACCCATCATAAACCAAAAATAAAGTGACTCCAAGGATTATGCAAGGCTTTATAAGTGGAGTTAGCTTGACAACATTTGCATAAAGAGCGACTAATTCAATCATCAAGTTAATTATAGCTATTCATTTCTAGATTAGCGACTAACATGTGGCAAACATGTGGTATGTTATTTAGTAGCATATAGTAGTAACCATAGCCGGTGTAATAATTCTATGTTCATCATAACCATCATATTCTATAATACAGTTACTACGATGCTGGAGCTAGTATAAGCATGGCTAATCATATATTCGATCCTAGACCTACATAGGGTTAAAGGTATATATATCTGGATAAGGTATTCTATGCATCAAGTGTTTCTAATCAACTCTTATAACCTAATACATCAAACATAATTGACTCAAATGAAATTATATAAAACATGGGAGACTTAGAATGCTCCGGGGCTTGCCTTTGATAAAAGAAATTGGCCTGTGGTCTGGACACTCAAGTAAGTCTTCAAGAGTTTGCTCTTCTCCTTCTGGAGCTTTGGGCTAAGGTGCCTCCTGTTGTTCCTTTGGCTCTTCATCGAATTCCAATAGACTTATCCCCTCAGATGATCCTATATGCATGAGCAGGAAATAAGATATCATGGATGCATATATAATGACATGTATAATATGATACGATATGACGAATGCATCCTCATAAGTATTCTCAATAGCATTGCATTAAGGTGATAACAAGTTATATTTTCTTTTACTGAGTAGGTGCATATCTCTTCTTTAGTAACTTAAACAAACACTTATGTAAATCATTTTCTGCAGAGTAGTCAATTATTTTGACCATAACTGGAGTTATACATATCAAAATAATATAGTTGTGGACATTATGGAAAGCTTATGAAATTGCCTACAACTTTATTTTAATTATGTAAATGTGATTCAACAGTTATCTAGGTCAAACAATTCAATCTTTTAGATCTGTCTAGAGAGCAAGCATTTTAGATAGCAGATTTTTGACTACCATAATTCTCAAACCATAAGGCCTATGGCTATGAAAATTTAACACAAGGTAGATAAGTAAGTTATCTACAACTTTGTTGTCAATCATCTTTATGGAAAAGATCATCATCATCATGAAATTATCACCACAACAGAAACTACACATTCAATCATCTAGTTGAATTATAAAGCAATAATTAACTAGTTGTCTATAAATAGATACTTCTAACCCTCACTAATAGTATCAATAGATTATATGCATCACACATACCACAGAAAAAAATCATGGTTAAGCCTAACTAATTTATTTATATTCATTTATTAATTTTCTTAGATAATAAGGTGATTTACAGAGTAAATATTTCTACTTCTCAATAAATTCCGACAAAATTACAGTAGGCTACACATGACCCTAATAGTCTACTGTACAAATTTCATGCCATTTTGATAAGTATAGATACCTCTACAAAAATTACAATTTATATAGGTTTATTTTAGTAAAAATTATTTAGCCTAATGAAAAGTGTAAACCAATAGATTTAATATTTTTCTTACTTTCCTATTATCACAAGAATACTGTGTAAAAATTTGTATGATCATATGTTATGTATTTTTCCCCAATTAATTTCACTAGAATCTAGCAATTAATTAAGATTAAATAGTAAGACCATATTACAAGTAAGTCTACTGTAGGTTTAGTATTTTTCCTATCTATAGCATGTCAACACAAGACCAGCAAAATTGGAATCATAATTTTATCACTTTCTTAGCTCAAGTTATGCATTTTACAAGATATAAACTACTTTAAAAGCACTTATCTTGCTCAATTTAATTCACCTAGAAAAATACCCTAAGCCATAGATTTCATATTTTTATCAAATAGTAATCTTCATTATGAATCCAACAAAATTTGGTTCACCTCATTTGGATACTCATAGCTCTAGATATAGATTTTGCAATTTAGTATTCAAATATGTGAAAAATAAACAAAAACAACTAAACCATAAATGCTACATCCACCCAGTCTATACACCCGCTACGACTGATAGCATGGGCCCGTGGTCAAACTGGCCCACTTGATAGACGCACAGAGCAGAGGCGGTGCTCTGACCGGTGAGAACTCACCGACGGTGAGGTCACTGGCGACGAGGTCACCATTGTTGTGTTCCCCATCATCACGCACATCCATCGGTACCCTAGATTTGCTCGGAGGATCATTGGAGCTACCTCGCCAGTGAGCATGGTAGCTTGGTGGCAGTGCGCGGTGGTGCTCTAGCCATCTCCGGTGATGGCATGCTCAGGCAAGCGTGGCTATGACATCTACAAACCCCAGCGAAGCTCTACGGCACGGATCAAGTCATGGTGAAGCGACAATGATGCTTGGCCATGTGCATGGTGGCAAGGCAGCGCGAGCGCAATGACGGCACGGTAGCGTTCTGCTCTAATAAGGCTGGCATCGGCCTTAGGCTCTTGCCTTGAGTTAGACCTAGCTCTAACCTAACCCTAACGAGAGGAACGCGTGAGCGAGATGACTTGGTGGAGCACGGCCATGGCGAGCGCAAGCTTAGCGGTGCTCCAATGAGTGTGCGACTACAATGAACTCTCCCTTAGGTGTTTACCTTGGCTCGATTGGCATGGCTAACTAGTCGGGAAGGTGGAGGAGGTGATAGCCGAGCGGTGCGCAGGAGCAATCGGACAATGGAGCGGTGGCGGCAGCGAGCGAGTGTGGCGGAGCTCGGCGGCAATGGCAACGACGCTCGATTTCGCTCTGGCATGGCATGAGTGGGAGCGAGAGCGAGGCAGAGAGAGTGAGCGTGAGTGAGAGAGATCAGTGGCGTCGTGCGGTTTTGCTGCCCGCCTTGGCCTAACGCATGGGCCTAACGCTGGCGGACGGCCTCTATGCGATGGCCATGGCCTGACACCGGTCGGCCGTGATGTGTGCATGCGGCGTTAGTTGAGACACCTCTGAACCCGACTGATGAAGCAAGTTCAAGCGATCAGTCCTCCTAATCCATGGCGATTTAGCAAAAACTTCCTTAATAAAAATTATAGAGCTATGTGAGTACTACAAGATTGCTTAAATGAGTTTTGTATAATTTACAATGGTTTTCAAACTACAAAGCTCTAAACTGAGGTACCTTGAAACCAAAATCAGCATTCGGGACTTAGCAAAATTTCAAAGTCTAGAAACAGCATTTCATTGCTACTTTGGAGCTTTTTTTTGACCATGTTAGGCACTGATTTAGCTCATGACCCTTAAATAAAGTTTGTTACCTATGATGTGAACTATAACTTTTATTTAGGTCACATAACCATGCAAACACTCTAAGCTACTGTTCAACTTTAGTCCAACTAGCATCATGAAAATGACATTACAAAGTAAACCAACATTTAGAAGCAAAATTGGCTTAATCATGAATATAAACATTATTCCAAATATCATTCTAGATGTTTCTAAGGTGTTTTCATGACCTCACAACCATTTCATACATTAGTCATACATTATTACAAGCATATGCATATATAATCAACATCACATTGGATAATGTATAAAGAATGAAATGAAATTTCATATGCTCATGCTCATGAATGAATGGATGATGCTTGTGCTCATGAAATGCAAGTGTCAAATGCAATGCTTAACACTAGGGTGTTACAATTTCACCCCAACCCATACCAACACATGTGGATTGAGGTGAATCCAATAACATCCAAACAAGCCCTAAGGGGGAGAGTTTCCCACCAGGATTAAATTCAAAGCAAACCAGAATTGGGTGGAGAGTTACATACACACAAGAACGTTAACCACTATTATAGTGAATGTTGCTAGGTTTAGGCTACAAAATGACACAACCAAATGTTCAGGTGATCACATACATTGCTAATAATATGTCATTCATAGAAGTTCATGCCACGAAAGAACTCGTTGTTCCTTGCATCCCAAATTTGCAAACAACACAGATGGCCAGACATCGCGACTGAGCCTGTTCGGCAAGGCGATTGTCTATAATGATTTCAGGTCTATAGCGATTCATCAAGTGTAGAGAAACCCAAAATGAAGCACTCTTGGGGCAGATTTGAAATAAGTGTCGAGTGTTGTTCATAATTAACATCGTCTGTCGTTGTCATGTTCAAGAACATGCTTGTGTACAAGATTGGATCGACCTGGTGCTGAGCCCGTCCTTAAAGAACAACCATGCAAAGATCTTCACTTTGTTTAGTACCCAAGACTTCTGGATGAAAGATGCATTAGGCTTAGTGATTCCGCTAGGTGAAAGGGCTCGATAAGTTGCTGTTGAGTTGTAAGTCTTGCCAGTGGAGATGAGGATGCGGGTGTCCGCCACATGCTTGAGCTAAACCTATTGTAGTGATACAAGAAGAAAATGTAGTTCTATATTTGTAGCATCAGTAAGCTAAGGCCGAAGATGCAATTCAAAATTGTCCTAGAAAACCTTTTTGACTGAGACATTAGGCCAAACACAGTGTGAGAAGAGGGCAACACTACTAGGAATATCCACTTCTATGATGAATAAATTTCATCACTGATGGAGCCAAATTCATCACAATTTTAGTTTTATGATCAATTTATGATGAAAAACGGTTCATCATAGAAGTCGCGTCACTCTTGCAAATCTATGACGAATCTAACAAAATCATCATAGAAGTGTCTTGATCTGTGATGAAAAATAGATCATCATAAAATTATTTTGGCATGCGTGGCAGGTGGGCTCTTTTGTTGGAGATGCTTTCCACGTGTACATGCTATAGCCCATGTGTACATGCTATAGCCAATTGCATTGGAGATGGTTCGGGTACGTGTCACCTTCTTATTACACAACGTGACCATCTCTGGTTCTTGCATGTTTTAGGTTCTTATTGAACCACATATCGAGTCCCTGTTGTTCCACATGTTAGTTTTCTATTAGCACACGTGTCATGTTGTGGTTAGATCGTGTGTCACTTCTTTATTGGACCATGTGTCATATTTTGATTGGTCCACTGGCCATTTCTTATTCAACCACATGTCACGGCACAGTCCATCCATGTTTCATATTTTTATTCGGCCACATGGCTTCCTGACTTCCTTCCACATGTTGGATTTTAATAGCCCACATATCGAGTCCTAGCTACACGTGTCATGCACTGGTTCGTCCATGTGTCGCATTTTTATTTGATCACATGTCATGTCCTGGTTCTACCACATGGAGTACAATCAATTCATCATAGAAGTAATTCAAGATTGTCACTACTACACAGATTAACTACATAAATATTTAGCCTGTCAATCAAATAACAACAATTAATATTTCACATGTCAGCAGCGAACCACTGACAGAGTATCACCAAATCAAACCGGCATACAAGTCCACACATTAAACTGGCACATGAGTCCACACATCAAACCATAAATGTTCATTGCATCAAGCCATAGGAGTTGAAGACTAAGAATTACCAGAAGAGCTGATGCGCGTGCATAGCTCACGGAGATTGTTGTACTCCTCCTGTTTCCATTTCTTGTATTCCTCAAGCTCCCTTTCAGTCTTTTCTGTCTTCCTCTTTAGTTTATCCACTTGATCGACAAGGGTAGCAGAACTTTCCTGTTCAGCAGCAAGTTGTTCCCGAAGCATTCTCTCCACTGATGTCTCTATTCTGGTGGAGCTTGTATGGATACCAGCATTCTTTAAAAAAAGGTTGTTGCTGCTTCTCTAGGAGGGGGCTTGCCTTGGTAGATGTAGAGGACCTTGCAAACAACATCAGCACTAGTAATTGATTGCTACCCATCAGCAACAAGTTTAGCTTACATAGTTTTCATAGCTTTCTACGAAATTCAATCAGTAAAACATTAGGTTACAGAGAGTGTAAGAGGACTTCAATTGAAAACCCAAGAGATTGATTCATAACAAGTAATGCATAGGTCTTCCAATTCCTACTACTGATAGAGATTACATAAGATTTAGTAGATTTTAGTAGATTTCCATAACACTAGGCTCCTGCTACGTTTTCTTCTTTTATGGCATTGGTTTCAGTAGATTCTAAGGGAAGCAAAAGAAGGTACTTACAATTGCTGCTCTAGCAGCATCACTCAGACCCTTTTTTCCTACTGGTATGGAAGTCCCTGAAGACTTCCACAGCATTAACATCTTCATTAGGTGGACCATTTTCTTCTTCAAGTCCTTGATCGTGTTCTCCTGCCTCCCTCTTGTTCTCCTTCTGTTCACATTGGACATGAGTTTTGGTTTATATTTATACAAAGGCAAGAGTAACAATAAAACACAACCACCACTTACAATTTTTTGCACCTAGACAACATAGGAGCAAGATCCCATAGCCTGGTGGTACTTCACTTTTGCATGGTTTTGCTTGTTCTTCTTAGATGTTTCCTATAGCTTCATTTGTGTTAGACTACAGTACAAGTAGACCATAGCAAGACTAGACAGGAAATCAATGGGTTCACACACCTTGTTCTTAGCACTAGACCAAATCTTAACAAGTTCACACCACTGTGCATTGTTCATGGACGAGACAGAAGGGGTCATATGGATCTGATTAGCAGGGACACCATTGAAGTATTTTCTCTTCAACCTATAGCGTTCCTATCGTACCGTAGACTGCATTACATTCTGGCAAGCATCTTTTGTTGGTGAGTGAGCATCATTAATGCGTAGCCTTCCCTATACATAGTAGTATGAATGAAAAGTAAATTCGTTAAAGTTTCTCAAAGTAGAGTTGAATGTCAAGAGGGGATACCCATACATACATTTAGCCCCTCCACAAATCTTTTACAATAGACGGCGCCGGGCCTCTTCCCCTTGTATTGTTTCCAACGCGTCAAAATTGCTACTTCACTCCTAACTACTACACCTGCCTCTAAGGCAAACTTGACAGCTTGCACTGGATCATGTGGCCTTCTTTTCCCCTCGGCAACAGAGATGCGCATCCTCACTCTTCCTAGTGATTTGTTTATTTTGTCAAGCATAATTCCGTGATTTTGAGGCTTCGGCTTCCTCACTCTTCCTGGCAATGGTACTACATAGTTTTCATACATTTAGATTATTAAAAAAGTTCCATCAATATTAAATAGCTAGTGCAAATTGATTGATACACATCTGTAAGGTAATACAACCAAGGCAACTTTCATCGTTCTGCGGGTGGGGGGAGACGGGAGTTTGCTGAGAGGGCTCCTCTTTTGCGGGGCTATCATCATCTGGCCATGAGGAGTCTCTCTCAGGGCTAGGTAGGGTGCCATCTTGACCAATGTCTCCAGTCAATTAATGAACTTGGAATTGATCCCTAGGTCTGGGTGTCGGTCGTGATGGAGAATTATGTTCACCTACTGCTGCTATCTCCACCCTTTTGCCAGCGGAAGACCTCTGAGTACAAAATCCATGAGCAGCCTCTTCTGGTGGTGTTGACCTCACTCGCTTGGAGAGCCTTCATCCAGGACTCATGGCAGCGCTACCTTTTGTCCTACTGGCAGAGCCTCCTCTATAGCTTCTTTGACCCAGACACTGAAATTGGAGATACAAACTTAAGCAGCAAGCATGTACAAATTCCATTGATATCCAAACGGTAAAGCATTGCATGGCTACCTACACCCCCACCCCCTTCGAACTAAATACAAGATAGAACAAGCACCTCATCAATTGATAGGGGCATTGGCTCATCTTCTAAATTTGAATCTGTTTCATCTGTATCATCAAATCCCTCAACTACCTCCCCTAGTTCAGGGATATATTCCAAATCTTAACCGTGTCTACCCTTTGTGCTTGACTTTTTTGCCTTTGGAGACACAAGTTTTGGGCCCACACATCGTATTCCAAGTTCTTCCATCTTTCTATGATTCCTTGTGATTTGTGCATCCCGTGCTCGTTCATAAGTAGTTAGTGGTTGTTCATCTAGATTACAAAGGCATTTATTAACTAAAGCTTCTATGGAATGTCAACACAGTAGAGCAAGAGTATGCAAATAAGTGCCTAACTAGTAACTATAGCTTATACATAAGTCATTACTCTAATAAAGCACATGTCAGCTACACTCAACTATAGGAAATATGTAACCCCATCGCTATCTACATATCCTTGGTTCATCCACTATAGTAGAACACACATCATAAAAGGAATTTGGGTACCTCTTCCTTCATGTTCCCTAGCTTTGCTTTGTCATCGGCACTGTCGTCCTGTCATCGTGGTCACAGAGCTAGTGCGGCCGACGTTGACGAAGGGGTACTCCTGCTAGGGATCATATCCGGTTGGTCATGACATGTGCCAAGCTAGGTAGGGGATCAGGATTCGGCTTGAACCATCATCGAGGTAGTCCTTCCATAAATCAACTGATCGACCTGCTATCGATGAATCGAAGGGGATCTAGCTTTGGCTAGAGTTCGGAAATGTATGAGAGAGGGTGCAGCTGGAGAGTGGAGAGGGAGTCGAGCTGTTGTTCTAATGGCGCCTAGGGTCTGGAGCAGGGTGGTAGAGGGGGCGGCTAGAGAGTGGAAAGGGAGGCCATGGGACTAGGATTTGGAGCTAGAGGAGAGATAGTGCGGCTAGAGAATGGAGATGGAGGCAGAGACGATGACTCTTTGCACTTTTATGTGGCCATCATATTACCACAAATGCCCTTGTCTAAAATCGATGGCATGGTAAACCTATTTTCCATGCAAAGGGCAAAAGAGAGACATCTAATTTTTGGTGCATGTTGGCAGGACTGCTCGGCGTGGTGTGAAATCAAATTTTCAGACGGGCAGACCGCCCCGTCTGCTCAGCAGAGACCGGAATTTCGGTCGGCCTTAGTATTGCCTTTTTGGTTTTTTCATAATATAAATAAACACAAAACTAAAATAGGATGATAATAAACAATTAAAAGATCCATGAATTTGACACCTAAAGATTACTAAAAAAAAGAAAAAATAAACCTGCTTGCTGTAACTGGCGATTTTTTTGTGTGTGACTACATCTGCGGCTGTTTGAACTGAGGCCTATAATTAGGAAGCAAGGGGAAGTCACACCCAGGGATGGAAAAACCTCCAAAAAAGCTAAATGGGTTATTCAAATGATATCCCCTTAGATTTCTCACCCTAGAAAAGTAGTCAAGGATTCTAAGGTGCTTTGAGTTTCCAGAGAAGAGAATAAAATTAAAGCATCCTCCACCTGGCTAGCGCTCTTGCGATTCACTGACTCGCCAGTACTCTAGATCATCCTTCTCCTCACTAGAGTCATAGTCGATGTTGTACTTTCCATCGCTTGAGTATGTCGCCATTGTTTGTGAACCTCGAGCTAGTCGCCAACGTTGTCTTAGCGAAGGTGAACATAGATGACAACATCCTACATGCCCGCCTCGACCCTTGATCTATGGGACATACAGGAGGTACACCGGCTGCCAGTGACTGCCGGCTTTGAGGGTCTTAGTCACCGTGCATTCTAGGGTCATAGAGAACGATGCTTCATGGACGCTCCCGCAAGATGGATCCTTGATGGTGAAGATGTTCTTCGATGTCATTCTACACTTGACACGGCGTTTGAAAGTGGAAAACTAGGCAGCAGGATCTCTGGTGGAGCTCATGGCGATGGCTACTCTATGGGTCTAGCAGCTTAGTTTGTAGCTATGATTTTAATTGGTTTGGAGTTGGAGCAAGGATGATTTAAAGGGAACCCGGTGTTAAATACCTACGGGATGAACGAGGGGGGACATTTACGACATGGAATTTGAAGTGAATCACTTCGAATGTAGAGGACCTTTAGATGGCTTCTAGTAAATGCCATCTCAGATTCTAGGGGTTGGTCAAACAGTTTCCAATACTGGATGTGTTGGGAATATTCTAGTAGAACGTGAGATGTGTTCGGCTCGGTCAGATTTACAATGCTCGGACTTTCTTGCGTGTGCTGTATAATTTGAATAGCTATGTGGCTCCTCCATTAGGCATTACATCGATGTGAGACTTGATCGGATGAATTCCGTTATGCATGTTTACCATACTACAGATTAGAAAGAGAACCACACTAGGGATTCAAGTCTCAAGCGTGTCATGGTGGTCAAAAGCTCCTTTTCTCAAGTATGAAGTCATGTTAATCATCTGTAGTTAGAACTAGTATGTATTGGTAGTAGTTGGATGACATTGAGTAGTGGGATTACATTGCTCTCCTCTTATTTGGATGTACTAGATAAAATTTGTTGAACGTACAAGAACCATGCAACAACGTGTTCATACGAGCAAGTCTCATTTTTCATTGTTTTCTTGTGATGCTTGTTACTGTGTTGTTTACAATTTTAAGTTTGGGCCCTACGTAGGATTGTCCAGCCGCTGAGAAACAACACGGACTAGACTTTAGTGCACCATGCAACGTGACATACATTGAATGGAGCTTTGTTTACTCCTCTACCAATTTTCCAAGAATAAGGGAACACGGAGCCCCTGAACGAGCACCTCGCAAACTTGAAGCACCCCCAATCGAGTATGGAGCCCCTAAACAAGAGAGAACCAGATGATTATAGATCTTCTATTAACACAAGATTTATTATGATTCACTTTCCTGAGACATGTTTACACGGACTCCTAGAACTCGAGCGAGGCGCCGTTTGGTTCCTCGAGAAAGAACCATTGCATTGGATGATTCACTTCCTCGAGACACGTTTACATGGTATACGTGATCCCTCAAGAACGTGGAGTCTCCGCCTACATAAACCACTGGCCCTATTTCCCTAGTGCTCTCTGCCTCGTCGTAGTCATGCCTTCGTACTCTGCTCTAACACCACATCCATCGTCGTTTGTCGCATGCTCGCCCCAACTCTACTTCTTCCTCAGCTACATCATGATGGATCAGCTCCTAATGGAGTTGGTCATGGACATCATAGGTTGCGTCGTTGAATAGTCATATGCCCCCATGGATGACCATGCCAGCCTACGGGCAACCTGCTCATTCATGCGCAGGGTGTGCGGCACTACCAAAGTCAGCAGACGCATACCACTACATCGGGTGCAGCAGCGTCAAGGTTTCTAGGAGTGCCACTACTACGACGATGACTATCGCGCCCTGCTCACCACCAGGCTAGCCAGCATGGGCAACCTAGAGGCCTACTTCCTCGCTGGCTTGCGTCCTATCTTCGTGGAAGCTCGCAGGTCATTGACAATGCTAATGGAATGGCTTCAACACTCCACCAAGGCAGGCTATAAACTTGGTATGTATGTCTATGCCCTCGTGCTCTATAGGCCCAATACCGGTGGTGGCAATGACGACATTGCCTGGTGCCTGTTGAGGGAGCTCAAAGGTGCTGACGAAGTGGGGCTGGCTACACTATCGTGGAAGAACCAGACCTTTCCGCAATTCTACCAAGACATGTACTGGCGGTTGCAGAACATAGTGCCACATGATGTAGTGCCCATTCTTCACCCGGTTCTTCGCCAGGCCAAGCATCATCAGTGCACAAGCGGCGGCTGCGGCGATCCCATCGGATTTGAAGTATGGGTGTTGTGGTCTAGGTTCTGCAGCGAGGAGTGTAGGATCTCATGGGAGTGTGATAAGTTATTCACATCAATATGGTAGATTAATTCTGAATTAGTGCATGTTAAGTTGTGATAAACATCTATGCAAGTATATCTGTGGTTGGTGACTTTATTTTAATTTGGCAACAACATCAACTATATGTGTATCTCGTTGTTCAAAGTCTACTGGTGCTGATCATATTTTTTTCCGTACGAGCATGCTCCCCTGCACGCGTAAGAAAGTTAGGCCTCTATACATTTGAACGCATCGTACAGTATCCTCCGTAGTTTTTCCTCTTTTTCCTATGATGCTTGTTACTGTGTTGTTTACAATTTTAAGTTTGAATAACTTTATCAAAAATAGTAACAACATCTATGACATAAAAGATCACACCAATTTGAACATAATCTTATCTAATTCATGCGAATGCAATCACATGAGTACAGTCCAAAACATCACAAAATATCTCGCCGAATCATGCAAATAGAACAACATTTTATACCGAACCTGACAATGAGCTTAATCAAGAATCTTGATCCATGAAGTGCCACCCTATGTATACATAAAGCATGTATACTTCATAGCATACAGAAGGTCCACCCTGTGTATACATAAAGCCTGGCCTCGCTCCCATTGTTTGATTCCACCTTGCATTACGCAAAAAAAAACCTCACCTCGCCTCACAAAGTCCCAAACTCTGCCTCCCTATCGCTTGCAACTAAGGTCGTGCCTATGAAGCGCTACTCGAGGAAGGGTCACCTAGCTCTAGTCCTCGCTTCCTCTAGTGTACTGGCTCTCCCCACTTTGGAGGAGGTGGGGCCGAATGTGTGCCCTGCTTCGGTGTCTAGTCATGGGAGACCGGTGTTCCCATTGCGCTCCCACCTACCATCTCCTAGACTGCCATTGCTCTCCCCGTTGCCCTCGATGATGACACTGGCGCCAGTGGCACCGATGGTTCCCTCACCACCACCACTCTCGGTGCACTCCATTTCACCGTCATCGCAGGCTACGTGGAGTCCTCTATTCTTGCTGGCCCACATCACGAGCGAGTCTTATGTTCGAGTGCTCTGGCCTGCATTACAATGGACTCAGAGGATGATCATCAACAGGGGTACACAACTCCCATCCCTGAGAGCCAGAAGCTGATGATATGCTCTAGCCGCTATGCCTTGCTAGTCTACCCCCCTTTGCCTAGAGAGTGCACCTCGTGGTTGGACACAGTCCATCATCAGGAAGCATGTCCTCGCTTGGGCCAACCGCTGCCCACATGGGACATACACAGTCGACAAGAAGATTGCCTGGCATCGCGTGCTGGCGATGAACCAGGGCTAGATCACCGATGGGGGCAACCATCGGCAATTCCGTGCCATGCGGCGCCGGTTAGATTGGTTAATCATTTGCCTTCTAAATCTGATTGCTCTCCCCCTTATCATCTGGGCTTGAACTTATCTCACATTGTGCTATGATTCCTCCATGGTGGCGCCACCCCCCGTTGTGGGGCTTCCCACTGGTGGTACCGGAGAGTTGTACCATCGCCGTTTGCCACCACCGAGCCCGTCTATCCCCGTACAACCCTCTGGTTTTGAAGTGGGTGAATCTTCAGGCGACGAAAAATATCTTAAGTTATTGAAGCATTACCACGAGGTCCGAGCATTGTTTTGTGTGTCCAGGCAGCACGTCGACATGCTACATGGTGACTTGGTGGCTGCGCACACCGCACTTGTCATGGCCCAGCAGGAAACCGCCCAGGCACAAGAAGACAAGGCGGTTGTGGTGTCCGAAGCCGTTCCTCAAGCGGCTGCCACGGCGCTGGCCGCTGCCTAGCTTTAGTTTGGCAAGGCAATGAACATCTAGGTGGTGGTGTAGGGTTTTCTATCGAGATCAGACGACAATGAGATCGATGATCTCATCGAGTGCCTCTGGCCAACCGCTAATGGCATCTTAGCGAAGCTAAACATGGAGCAGATCCTAGACGCCCACCTCGACCCTTGATCTATGGGATGTATCAGTAGTACTAGTAGTCATGACTAGGATTGATCTATGGGACGCCCTTGCAAATATGTGAACTCTTATTTGCATGTTTGTGTGAACTTTTGCTGCAGTTTGTATTAGGTGGGTTAAACTCTGTTGAGCATGGTCTAGCCCCTGTTGGTTGCTTTCTCCTGTAGATTTCTTTCTACAAAGTTCATACAAGCAAGCCTCATTTTTTCTTGTTTTCCTATGATGCTTGTCAATGTGTCATTTACAATTTAAAGTTTGGACCATGTTTTTAAATCTGGGTCGGAGCGTAGGATTGTCCAGCCGCTGAGAAACAACACGAGCCGGATTTTAGCGCACCATGCAATGTGACATACATCAAATGGACTTTGTTTACTCCTTTGCTAATTTTCCAAGAACAAAGGAACATAGGGAAGGTAGTAAGGTCTACTGATGAACTCTGGTAGGATGCTACATCTACCATACAAACAGGTATGGACTAATAACACAACTAATTGGCTAATTATTAGAAACTCTTGGAGATTGCCTTCTTTATTCCTTCCAATACTTTATTAGGAGTTATAAAACTTCATGTTTTTGGGAAGAAAATATTGGGTACTCTTGGAGACGCTCTAAGCACCCAATCTTGAAGAACGAGAACCTAGCAAACTTGAAGCACCCCCAATTGAGTATGGAGCCCCAAAACAGGAGAGAACCAGATGATTATAGATCTTTTGTTAACACAAGATCTGCAAGAAGATCTTCAATCATCATGGTCAAGCTCCTATTCAATGGCAGCACCTCACAAAGGATGGAGAAGGAGCACCAGCATCTCAGTGAGGTGCTTTATATTCCATAATCTTGCTACCTCTAAGGATCGAGGGATGCAGATCTGCATCTTGATGCTCAAATGCAACAAGATTATGGAATCTAAAGCACCTAATCTTGAAGGCCTTCTCCAAACATTAGCATTCCTGTGAGGTGCTTTATCTCCATCTTGAACCTCTCACGGGCTCCAGGCCATCAGAGGTGCAAGGAGGAAGACAAAGCACCTCTACACGACGGTGAAAGATGATTGCCTCATGAGTGTGTGGATTGAGCCCAATAGGTGCATTCAAACCTAGGTTAAATAGGCCAGCTAAAGATGGAAATGTGTAAGCAATGGTGATGCAAGTAGTTGGGAATTAACTCACGGTGACTTTACCGCCGATAGACCAAATCTGACCGAGCCGATAGACCAAATCTGACCTAGCCAGACACATCTCACTCTTCACTCTTCAGTCTACCCCTCGACTGCTATGACTGCTTGAATTGGAATCAAATAAGTACATAAAAGACCTATCACAACTACACTAGGCATTCAAAGTCTCAAGGGTGTCAAAAGCTCTTTTTCTCGATTCACTTCTTGTGTCCAGCTTTCCTGCCGCAATCGCTTCACTCTACTATTTTACTATGCTCGTAAGAAAGTCCAATGCAGCACATTTCATCTCGTTGGACACAATACATTATAGATCTATGAGTAAAACTATTGCCTACGAAGTGCACTCGGTCAATTTGTATTAGTTGAAGTAGTAGTCATGAGTGGCTTTGATCTGTGTTGCACCCAAGTCATCTTATTTTCATGTATTTGATAAGATTTGTTGAACTTGCAAGAACCATACATCAAAGATTATTTTTATTTAGAATTTTTATACCTCACAGGATCACACATGGTCCGGCCGTCTAAAATCTTGATTACCTGGACGATGTGCTCCGGCATTCCAGCGTAGGCATGCATGTGTGGGTGGCATCAGTAGCCTGTTATAGCAGGGGACATCGCCTTCTAGCCCGTCGCATTGATGTGATAGGGTGAAGCCCCACCGCCCACCCACGCAAATGTCTCGGTTGTGGGATGGTCGACAGCCCCCAAACTATAGCAGCAGAGACAAGGGGCAAGAGGGAAGGTTATACACCTGCTACCTTCTCTCTCCAGAGCTCCTGATTCCATCCCGAAGCTTTTGCCTTCCATCCTACTGCATCGCTGATGCCTCCTGCCAGGACCATGGCAGAGCCAACGAGGTCATCTGTCGATGGGGAGGTGATGAGGACATCACTCCTTTGGATGTACCAGCTGATCCTCCAACCGTCATGCAAGGTCCAATGACCCGGGCTCGAATGCGTCAACTCAATTTACAGGTGAGCTCATTCTTAAGCGATCCTTTTCATACTTTTGAGAATAGACTACTACCTAATAATGTTATCTTGCTTAGGAACATTGGAGAGGGTCAAGAGGGACTAAGAGGACGTGGAGGAGGTGATGATGACCAGCAAGGACGTCCAACACAAGCCGAAGGCCCAGTCCAACACGAATTCGAGTCTGCCTCAGCCTCCAGGACCAGTCTGCTTTAAACTGGTCGCCCAAGACGCATCCGGACTCCGTTTTCGATGATCCATATATGGATAGAAAGCTAATTTGATAAGGAAGCCAATACAAGTGGTTTCACGTCAAAAGCTGTTCGGAATCAACGAGAATCATCGAAACAAGTTAGCATCCAGAATCTGCCAGGGTGCTGCGACACCGTCTTTTGGTCCGTTGGACCATGTATCGAGTTTGGGCCCATTAGGGGCGCGTCCAGGGGTCTTGCATGACCCTAGAGTCTTCATAAACAGCTGCTGCCCCTCCATTAGAGTTTGGGGGTTTTGCTTAGATTATTCTGTCAAGAAACAGTTTCGCCGTTCTTCGGTTTGTGAGACCCCAACTCGTGAGATTAATCATTCATCTGCAATTTGGTTGCTTTCTTTCTCGTTCTTGCTTGTGTTCTTCATTGCACAGGCAGGGATTAGCCCTCTTGGCGAGGTCAACCTGGTCCGTGACTTGGTTGATAACCAGAGGAGCTGTGGTGCTAAGATTGCAGGGTTCGATCTTTCGATCTGAAGCCGGATCGATGTGTCATTCTCCGCCACAACGATAGTTACCATCACCTGACGGAAGATCGGGATCCCCATCTCCATTAAGTGGTAATCAAAGCTAAGGTATACCGTCAGGTTCACTTTTATTCCCTAGTTTGAGTGTTTCATATTCGTCCCATAGTCCAGTGCCATACTCGTTTTTCCTATCCTAGAACCTTCCGCGCCATAGCCTTTGCATATTTCAGTTTCAGAGTCCGTCGTGTTGAGTTTGTGTCCTGGTCGAGGTCTTGTTGCTGGTTAGGTCGTGTTAGAGTCCAGTTCGTGTGTTTTCCCCCATCGTTTCCATCAAATCTTGGCTGTTGTGACCAATTTTGCACACATTGTTCCCGTTTTGTCCTCTAATTCGGAGCCAATTCTTAAAACTAGTCCAGTTTTCGCATACGAACTCCGTTTTCGACGTTCCATATATGCAAATCGATTAGAAAAAAATTTCGGACCCATCCATCCCCCGCTACTTTGGGGTTCGGAATTTTTAGATTGGCCAAAAAGTGGTCACAAGATCCTCGTTTCGTGGTCACAAGGTTTTTGTCGATTTTCATCCAGTTTTCTGAAAATTCCACAGGCCACATCTTACACTTGTTTGAACTCATATTTTCTATGGTTACTGCTTTTGTGCTCCTAAGTAAAGGAAAAATATCAAAAAAATAAAATAAAAAAGTCAAAATTTCCCAAAAAAACAACGACAACCCAAAAAATAGAAAAAAAGAGAGGGGCAAAAGAGGAACAATATCTAGAGGAGCACATAGAGAAGCCCAAAGTGAGATGTGTTTGCGTGTGCTATCTGATTCCTTGTTTGTGTTGCTGTTTCCATCCACCATACTTATTTTTCTCATACATATCACCTTGCTATCCACCATACTTTTGTCACAACCTGGTACTTGCAACACTTTAGACCAGCAACGAGAACAAGTACTTTAGACTATAATTCAGCATTACTTTCTGTTACTGACTTATGTGCCAGATATATATACTACTCTTTGTTTGCCTTCCAAGCTCCACAAATTCTTCAGATCAGTACAGACAAAGGGCCTTGCAATCTCGGTACCACTACATCACAGGTATCACGAACCAGCCGCCGGTTGTACCGCCCACTGCTTGTGTTGGTAAGAACTTGGTAAGAGCTTGGTAAGACGCTTCCACTTACTGTGAAAAGTGACACCACTACAACCACGTAGTCATTTGGTAGGGATAACTTTCACCTGTTTGTTTATGTTTTTGTGTTTTCAATGGCAGGAGGTGAACAGACTGCAGATAACAATCCTAAGGGTTTCAGCGAGTGTGTCAGCCAAGAGCAACTACAAGCTGTTGTAGAGGATGCCCAAAAAAGGATGAATGAGGCCGTCAGGAAGGCCGTTACTGACGCACTCATTGAACTCAACATTGGCAATAGCATGGAGAGATTGGACAAGCGAATTTCCACGCTAACCGACAAGGTTACTGAGTTGGAAACCTTTGTGGCGGGCAACAATGACGTTTCTGGTAGCAACACCAATGGTCAAGACACGGTGCATGATGCCGCTGGAAACATAGGTCGAGCAGCTATCTGACAAGAGAGATTACGGCAACGTCTTCGCTGCAACATGACAGGTATGGGTGGTGTCCACCACCACCACCATCAAGGTAATAATCACCGTGTGCCCGATGATCCTTATGCTAAGATTACGTTCACAATACCATCTTTTTCGGGTCATTATGATGCTGAGGGATATCTTGATTGGGAGATGATGGTAGAACAAAAGTTTAGTGCCCACCTTGTACCTGAGCAGCATAGAGTTAGACAAGCTACTAGTGAGTTTAAGGATTTTGCCATTATTTGGTGGAATGGGCTAGCTGCACAGGATGCTTTACCTGGTACATGGGAAGAACTTAAGGTAGCTATGCATGATCGTTTTGTTTCTCCTTCTTATCATAGAGACTTGCGTAAGAAATTGATGCGTTTAGAACAAGGAGATAAATCTGTACAGGATTACTATGGTGAGCTCCAAAAGGGATTGATGCGCTGTAGTGTTGTAGAGGGAAACGAAGATGCCATTTGTCGTTTTTATTCTAGTTTGAGGCGTGACATTCAGGACATTGTTGATTATAAAGAATTTAACACTGTCAACCAGTTGTTTCAGTTTGCTATGCTTGCAGAAAAGGAATTGCAGGGGCGTGAACAGCAGGGCAAGAGCAAGGTCAGCACCAGCACATACACGCCACGCTCGGCACCATCTTCGGGGCTGACCAAGCCAACCACTTTTTGGATGCCTCCACCAGCGAGCAAGCAACCAATAGCCTCTGGAGTTTCCGCTACACCTAAGACACCTCCTGCACGACCTTTAGATTTAGGTAAAAATTCTTTGCAGGTGCCTACCAAGAGTTCCTCATCCGTTGCATCGATAGGACGCACTTTGGGTATTCAGTGCCACCGCTGCCATGGCATTGGTCATGTGCAGAAGGACTGCCCAAGTCAGCGGGCATATATTGCTACAGAAGATGGTTACATCAGCACCTCTGACATTGAGGATGAAGAAGACCAAGATGTAGATGAGGAGGACGGCAAAGTCCTTGGTGACGAGGCCACGGCATCCTATAGGAGCATTATTGTACAGCGGGTGCTCAGCTCACAAGTCCAGCAACCTGAGAAGCTACAACACCATAACTTGTTCTAGATTTTCTTCGTCATCAGCGACCGTTGAGCACGTGTCATTATTGATGGAGGTAGCTGCAACAATTTGGTGAGTTCTAATTTGGTCAAGAAGCTTAGCTTGACCACACGTCCACACCCACGTCCATATCATATTCAGTGGCTAAATGATTCTGGTAAAGCAAAGGTAACACAAACTTGCAGAGTTTCATTTTCCATTGGTTCTTATGCTGATTCTGTTGATTGTGATGTGGTACCTATGCAAGGTTGTTCACTTTTATTGGGTCATCCTTGGGAACATGATAATGATGCTACACACCATGGTAGAAGTAATAAATACACTTTTGTGCATAAAGGAAAGAAAATTACTTTGGTACCTTTGACCCCTGCTCAAATTGTACGAGCTGATAGAGAACGCGCTGCTAGTTTGAATGATGTTCAATCTGAAAATCAGCAAGTTGCTAATTCTATTTTCCCACCTAAAAAGGATAAGTCTACATCTATTTCTAAGGCTGAGGGGATTAAATTAAAGGGTGGTGTTATGCTTGCAACAAAATGTGACTTTGCTGAAATTTCTGATGATGATATTTGCTATGCTTTGGTATGCAAACGAGCTATGTTTTCACTTGATGATATTGTTAGCTCGGTACCTCCTGCTATCACTAACCTTTTGCAGGAGTATGAGAACATTTTTCTAGTTGAGATACCCCCGGGGCTGCCACCTATGAGAGGGATAGAGCATCAAATCGATTTGATTCCGGGAGCGACCTTGCCCAACCGAGCTACATATCGAACCAATCCTGAGGAGACTAAGAAAATTCAGCGGCAAGTCCAAGACCTTTTGGACCGCGGGTATGTACGTGAAAGCCTTAGTCCTTGTGCCGTTCCTGTACTTTTGGTTCCTAAGAAAGATAGAAGTTGGCGTATGTGTGTTGATTGTAGAGCCATCAATAATATTACTATTCGGTATCATCATCCTATTCCTAGGCTAGACGACATGCTTGATGAGTTGTGTGGTTCTATAATTTTCACTAAGATTGACTTGCGAAGTGGCTACCACCAGATTAGAATGAAACTTGGAGATGAATGGAAAACTGCATTTAAAACCAAATTCGGGTTGTATGAGTGGTTAGTTATGCCTTTTGGTTTGACAAATGCACCTAGCACTTTCATGCGTTTAATGAATGAGGTTTTAAGAGTTTTTATTGGTCATTTTGTGGTAGTTTACTTTGATGATATATTGATTTATAGCAAGTCTTTTGATGAACATATGGATCACTTACGTGCTGTTTTTAATGCCTTACGTGATGCACGTTTATTTGGTAACCTTGAGAAGTGCATCTTTTGCACGGATCGAGTTTCTTTTCTTGGCTATGTTGTAACTCCACAGGGAATTGAGGTGGACGAGATGAAAATTGAAGCCATAAAGAGCTGGCCGGTTCCCCAAACCGTCACATAGGTGAGGAGTTTTCTTGGTCTTGCAGGATTCTACCGCCGCTTCGTCAAAGATTTCAGCACCATTGCTGCCCCATTGCATGAGTTGACGAAGAAAGGAGTGGTGTTTCATTGGGGAGAGGCACATGAGGAGTCCTTTGACACTTTGAAGGACAAGCTTACACACGCACCATTGCTGCAACTTCCAAATTTTGGTAAGACTTTTGAGCTAGAATGTGATGCTAGTGGAGTTAGCATTGGTGGTGTTTTGATGGAAGATGGTAAACCTGTTGCTTACTTTAGTGAAAAATTACATGGTCCTGTTCTTAATTATTCCACGTATGATAAAGAATTGTATGCACTTGTCCATTCTTTAGAGACGTGGCATCATTATTTGTGGTCTAAAGAATTTGTTATTCATTCTGATCATGAATCGCTTAAGTATCTTCGCTCTCAAAATAATCTGAATCATAGGCATGCTAAATGGGTTGAATTTATTGAGTCTTTTCCTTATATTATCAAACACAAGAAATGGAAGGATAATGTGATTGCTGATGCTTTGTCTAGAAGATATACATTGCTGTCACAACTTGATTGCCGGATTTTTGGTCTTTAATCCATTAAAGAACAATATGCACTTGATCCTGATTTTAAGGATGTGTTGCTTAATTGTAGAGAGAGACGCACATGGAATAAGTTTATGATCAGCGATGGGTTTTTGTTTAGAGCTAACCGCCTATGCATTCCAGTTGGTTCCATTCGTCTTTTGTTGTTGTAGGAGGCACATGGAGGCAGATTGATGGGACATTTTGGTGCCAAGAAGACAGAGGAGGTGCTGTCCACACACTTCTTTTGGCCTAGGATGAGGCGTGATGTGGAGCGGTACGTGGCTCGATGTGCCACATGTCAAAAAGCTAAGTCGCGATTGAACCCACATGGTTTGTATATGCCTCTTCCTATTCCTTCTACTCCTTGGGCAGATATATCTATGGATTTTGTGTTGGGATTGCCAAGGACTAAGAGGGGAGGGATAGTATTTTTGTGGTGGTTGATCGTTTTTCTAAGATGGCACATTTTATTCCTTGTCATAAGAGCGACGATGCTGTTCATATTGCTGACCTTTTCTTTCAAGAAATTGTTCGCTTGCATGGTATGCCATCTACTATTGTTTCAGATCGTGATGCAAAATTCTTGAGTCATTTTTGGCGTACGTTGTGGAATAAATTGGGGACCAAGCTGCTGTTTTCTACAACATGTCATCCCCAAACTGATGGGCAAACTGAGGTTGTGAATCAAACATTGTCCACCATGTTGAGAGCCATTTTGAAGCGCAATTTGAAGATGTGGGAAGAGTGTTTGCCGCATGTGGAGTTTGCATATAACAGGGTGGAACATTCCACCACCAAGGTAAGTCCTTTTCAGGTAGTGTATGGTTTTAACCCCCGTGCTCCTATTGATCTTTTGCCTTTACCTACCACTGAGAGAATACATAGTGATGCTAGAGAGCGTGCTGATTTTATTCGTAAGTTGCATGAAACAACTAAAGCAAATATTGAAAGCATGAATGAAAAGTATAGAATTGCTGGTAGTAAAGGTAGAAAAGAGATTAAACTTGAACCGGGTGATTTGGTTTGGTTACATTTAAGAAAAGATAGATTTCCTGAGCTACGTAAGTCTAAATTAATGCCAAGAGCAGCTGGTCCTTATAAGATTATTGAGAAAATAAATGATAATGCATACAAACTTGAGTTTCCACCTGAGTTTGGGGTTAGTCCCACATTTAACATTGCAGATTTAAAACCTTATTTGGGAGAAGAAGATGAGCTTGAGTCGAGGACAACTCTAATTCAAGAGGGGGAGGATGATGAGGACATCACTCCTTTGGATGTACCAGCTGATCCTCCAACCATCATGCAAGGTCCAATGACCCAGGCTCGAATGCGTCAACTCAATTTACAGGTGAGCTCGTTCTTAAGCGATCCTTTTCATACTTTTGAGAATAGACTACTACCTAATGATGTTATCTTGCTTAGGAACATTGGAGAGGGTCAAGAGGGACTAAGAGGACATGGAGGAGGTGATGATGACCAGCAAGGACGTCCAACACAAGCCGGAGGCCCAGCCCAACACGAATTCGAGTCTGCCTCGGCCTCTAGGACCAGTCTGCCTTAAACTGGTCGCCCAGGACGCATCCGGACTCCGTTTTCGATGATCCACATATGGATGGAAAGCTAATTTGATAAGGAAACCAATACAAGTGGTTTCACATCAAAATCTGTTCGGAATCAACAGGAATTGTCGAAACAATTCAGCGTCCAGAATCTGCCAGGGTGCTGCGACACCGTCTTTTGGTCCGTTGGACCATGTATCGAGTTTGGGCCCATTAGGGGCGCGTCCAGGGGTCTTGCATGACCCTAGAGTCTTCATAAACAGCCACCACCCCTCCATTAGGGTTTGGGGGTTTTGCTTAGATTATTCTATCAAGAAACAGTTTCGCCGTTCTTCGGTTTGTGAGACCCCAACTCGTGAGATTAATCATTCATCTGCAATTTAGTTGCTTTCTTTCTCGTTCTTGCTTGTGTTCTTCGTTGCACAGGCAGGGATTAGCCTTCTTGGCGAGGTCAACCTGGTCCGTGACTTGGTTGATAACTAGAGGAGCTGTGGTGCTAAGATTACAGGGTTTGATCTTTCGATCTGAAGCTGGATCGGTGTGTCATTCTTCACCACAACGATAGTTACCATCACCTGACGGAAGATCAGGATCCCCGTCTCCATTAGGAGGCCCCAGAGGCCTTCCACGCCGGCAATCCTCCACTGATAGATGGAGCTCTCATCGGTGTGGTCTCTTACCCTTCAGCTCCCCCTTTGGAGGTGGATCATCACCGTACCACTACTCATGTTATTTATCTTCATTTAACTAGAGTATGTGAGCAATGCTCACACTAGTATTTGAGTTCATGCTGTTTAATTTAACTAGTATTTGGAATTTGCATCCTATCTCAATAGGTGAACATGGGCATGATGGCATCCCAAGCCTAGTTGGCCCTGGAGCCCGGTTCTTTGTTCACGATCGTGATCAGAAAGCGGCCCCGTGAGGCATCCCCCGATGGAGGTAGCCGCCCACGATTCCATGCCATGCTATGCCGGTAAGTTTGGTAAAAGTCATTTGCCTTCTCAATCAGATTACTCTCCCCCTTATCCTATATGGGCTTGAACTTGGCTTGCATTGTGCAGCGCTTCCTCCATGGCGGCGCCATCCCCGGTCTTGGGGCTTTCCCTCGGTGTTGTCGGAGAGTCGTCCCGTCACCGCTTGCCGCCGCCATGCCCCTCTGTCCCCGCACAACCCTCTGGTTCTAAAGTGGGCAAATTGTCAGAAGAGCATGAATCCTCAGACAACATAGACTACTATCAATTATTGAAGGATTACCTCAAGGTCCAAGCGGTTTTGTCATTGACTAGGCTAAACGCCGAGATGCTGTGCGGTGAGCTAGATGCCTCGCGCGATGCACTTGAAGCTTCCATGACTAGGTTCTCCAAGGTGCGAGTCAACTAGGAGATCCTCGTGGAGTAGGGACATAACATGATGAACCTTCTTGTAGAACAGAGGATGTAGATTGAGACCCAGTAGCTGTGTGTGCAAGCCACCCATAACACGGACTTCCCCGTGGATAATCTGTTCACCGTGGAGCCATTCCGAGCCCTGCCAGCCTGCCTTTGAGCCATGGTGACTGAAGCTATTCGTCAGGGGGCTACTGTGGTGCTGGCTATTGCCTAGCATCAGATTGGCGCATCGGTGAACGTCCGATTGGCGGAGGAGGGTTTTCCACCATAATCGAAGGACGATGACATCGTCGATCTAGTCAAGAGTTTTGAGCCAACTGGTGAGATCCTAACATATAGGTATGTTAAGCCTCAGGTCCAATGGTTCCCAAACAAAGAAGACCCCCCGAAAAACCCCTTTAGGATCGCCCAGGGGCTCAGGGGCTATGTCCATTGGGCACGCTCATGCACACCCTCTAGCAAAGAGATCCATCCAAGCATGACTTGACCGTAGCTTCTACCTGGGGCTCAGGGGCTTCCCGACTGCTCCTCCGATAGGGTCACATCTAGGGCATGACACAAGAAGACAATGCTTCCCATGGCCTTCAAGGGCTCAGGTGTCTCTAGGCCCACGCGTTAGCCCCTAGAGCTAACCCCTTTGCCACCAAGAAGACTCCAGAAGGTCTCATCCAGGGAAGGTTGGTCCAAGCCGACACCATCTGACACATAGTGTCAGAACAAAGTAGACGGACGACACCTAGGCTTCTTCGGCTCCAAGACACCTCGATGGTCCATGGTGCACCACTACAAGGCCCTCTTGGACTCCGGCGCATGTAGACATAGACTAGAGCCCTCAAACTACCTTGTACCTAACCTATCTCATTATATAAGGGATAAGGTCAGAGCTAGAGAGGAGAGGATCAGAGTTCGATCACTAGACACTCCATTCCATTCCATCTACCTCCGCTCTACACTAAGAGCAAGGCAACTCAGAGAGGGGCACTAAGAGTGTCGGCGTTTTAAGCCCGGGGTGTCCCAAGGTGCTGATTAGTTAGCAGGCCTCACGGCCTACAACACAATAGTTAGCAAGGGCCCAAGCAACCAAGGCCCAAAAAAGCTGAGTAGAGCAGGCTAGGCGTTGAGGCTAGGGGTATTCATGACCCCTTCCTCTAGCATAGGTCATGCGACACTTAGATACATGACCTCTCCCCTATCACAACCCCTAAAAGGGATGGAGAGAGGTTGAGCCCTGCCTATCCAACCTGTTCTGATAGGGGCAAGCATGCCACACCAATTCCTCAAGGACCGATGTGACGGCAGTCACCTTGATTTAGTCGGACACCATCCTAGTACCGCATCGCACAAATAAGACAACACCACATAGAGGAGGCCACGGGTATGATGCCCACCATCCAAATATGGACTGACAGGATGCGCGTACGATCCCATCTACTATGGGATGGGATGCATGACAAGGGTCTTGACGAAGGGACCTCCCTAGCTGGCAGAGTGCCCTGACCCCAATGATCGGGGTCAAGGCCCTCAGCCCATGAAGCGACCAATCAAGCAATGACCTAGGGCGACTACCTACTACGAGTACGATGCCTCGGGGAACCTAGAGACAATGGTGAAGACTATGACAGATGTTGCATTACATAGGAAAGCTGACGAACTATCACCATGGCTATAGTACTACCACGACCAGCACATTAGCACCATGTCAGACCCTGTCGTGACATGGCCAAAAACCCATGATGATAGCCACCCCTGGGCGAACACTAGAAGGCGGTGTAGCTTGCAAGCCAAGTTAGATAGGACCTCCCTTAGCCTCACAACCCTTTGATTGGGAGAACCTCCTCTTTGTAACAAGCCCTGGCCCTAATCTCTATATAAGGGCAGCCAAGGCACATATTCTCCATCCTCTACCATTCACCATAGCAATAGGGCTCCTGGAGCTTCTCTTCGGGCTACCCCTTATCTAGCATAGGTTCTACTACCTCTTTCGCCATTCTTGCACCCCCCATTGTAAGAACTTCAGAGCATTCAAGCGAGGAACACAGACTCAATCTTCTCTAAGGCTAGATGTAGGGCTCTAGCCTAAACCAGTATAAATCCTCATGTGTATTGGATGCTACCATCGTCTTCCTAGAGTAGCGTGGCAATCATATAAATTTACGAGTTTGATTTACGAAACACCGACAGTTGGAACACCAAGTAGGGGACAGTCACGCACTCTCGATTGTTGAGAAGGAAATGATAGCTCCTCACACTGCTGGTGGACTCACTAGTGGAATGGCCCACAATGGTCACATCCACTGTGAAAACTACAGGTTCATCGATGCTAACAGGCTAGCCCCCGCATCCGCCATCAGCCGCAGTCCAGACCTCCACCTTGGAAATCTGAGTTTCGTGGCCCGTGGGGGACACGCTCCTAGAAATGCCCTCAGGGGCTGCATCCCAAAGTTCATCTACCCAGAGGGGCTAGTACCCTCACTCAACACAAGCTGTGGTGAAGCTACCCGTTCAAGAAACCAAAGGACCATGGCTCATGACGAACCTGCTGGGGGAATGGCCTCTACCGGCCACATCCTTCTAGGGAACCACGCGGTTAACCACACCAAAGGGCCAGTGCCATGCCACACAAGGCCAGGCCTAGAGCCTAGATTTGACCCTACATAATGAAGAAGTCACGTAGAATGTTTCTGCAAATTGTTAGCTGTCGCTCGGATGCACGTGCACCCGAGGAAGTGCCCCCCCGAGCACACCGCGTGCCGCAACGAGCGGATCGAATCATGATGCACTCAAAGCCAGCTCCCATAGTGATAGGTCATGACTGCTCCCTGTTGAAAGTGAAAACTTCACCTAGAGGTAGAGACGCGACGTAATGACATCGTCGCGTTAGAAGGACTCGAGCTTATGAACGCACAAGCGCTCTCGGCCAGAAGCTATAGCAAGCCAAACATGAAAAAGTCATTCCCGGTGGCTCGCGAGTCCTTTGAGGATGTCAAGCCAGTAGGGATCGGCCCAAGGCTACCTGAGAGGCCGATCCATGCCGATTACGACTGCACAAAGTGGTGAAAAAGCGTCCCCATTCGCCCATGGTCCAAGGACTATGATAACTCTGTTGTAGGCAAACACTCGAGGGCTCACAGCGTCGCAAGTAGCAACCTCACCATGAGTTGGTACTCAGGGGCTCAAAGCACCCTGAGCTACGATGATCAGGTTACCAGCAACTTTTGATACATAGGTTAGTCACATCTATTTTGACCTTAGCCTCACCACCTAAGCATGTCCACGCATGCGTGAGTCCATCAATAGCCACAGAAATTCAGAGTCAACGCGTAAAGCCAAATCATGTAGAACAATCCCCATGTAGTATGACCTAGTAGGACTCAACTCCTGAGCAACCCAACCCAGTTCATGCTTGCGGCCGAACATGACTCACTCATAGGGGCTATGCTCGCGGACACGCATGTAACACCTCTGGTGTTTTGACCTAATACTAAAATTTGACATGTCATCATGTGCATTGCAAAGCATTCATATAGTATAAAGTTTTTAATGCATTCACTAAATAAGGTTTATTTCATAATACTGTTATTTCATGTGATGTGTTTCAAAAACCCTAAATACAGATCATGACCACAAGGGTTAAATTTCATGTGATCATGTGAGGTCATATGTCCTTTGACTCAAATAATCCTAATGGGCCATGTTACTGGCCAAAAATCAAAATTTAAGTAAAAGGAAGACAAATCAAATTTGAATTCATTTTCAAATTATAAAAGTCCTTTTTGCCCCTTTTAACTAATTCAAAATCCATGAGGAATTTGGGGTTGAGGCAAAAAGCAAAGTTGGAGATTATTTTATAAGGATCAACTTTGGTATTCAAAGTTTTTCAAGTTTACATGCAAAATTTGGAGTAATTTTGAAATGATTCAAATGCTCAAATGCACCCCAAATTCAAATTTCAAAATGGAGGCAGAATTTGAAAATGTTCCTAGAAGCAAAGTTGTAGAGTTTGAAAAATTGAACAACTTTTATTTTTGGAGATTTTCAACTTCTTTAGAAAATTTCTGAGTAATTTGAGAAATGAATGCAGTGGCAGTTCTGTAATTATTTCAAAAATTCAACTCCACCTCACTGCTTGCCGCCGGCGCCACGCGGAGTTCACCGCCGATCGGATTTCACCGCTTTCACGCGCAGTGACACGCCCAAACCTCCGTGGCGAGTTCGCCCGTGTGCTGTCATCACCGTACGCCCTCAAGCTTGCTATAAATAGGAGTACATCGTCGTCAATCGGAGTTTTCCCGTCGACTGTTCGCCGCCGGTGACATTGCCGCGATCGCCCAATTCATCCTCGTCGGACCACCTCAAGCCAATTGCGTTGGCCAGCAGCTCCGCCTTACCCTGCCGCTCATTCCTGACCTGCTCGCCTTGCTTCTAGCTGATCAGCACCACCGCGAGACGTCATCTTCTACGGAGCCGGTCGAAGCTCCGCCGCAACCCACCTCACCGTGGCCAGGGTGATTCCGTACGTCTCCGCTTGCACCAAGCACATCATCGTGATCACGGTGAGCCCCTGAGCGTGTTGCTCACTCTTCCTTTGACTCTACTACGCCATAGCCCTAGTTACATCGACCGCCGTCGGGTCCGAGCCACCATGGCCGGCGTCGAGTTCCATCCGGTGTGCCCTTTTCTGTTCTGAGGCTTGGGATAGATGCGCGACTTGGTGTAGATCATGTAGGAGCAGCCCGTCTCACTGGAGAGTCACCACCGGCGCATTTTGCTGGCCGGAGCTGGCCGCGCCGCCGTGTCTTGTTCACTGTCGCTGACGCGTGGGGTCAGTCTGTCAGTGAAGCTGAGGAAGAAGAACAGTGAGCTTTGGTTATTTTCTAAATTGTGAATAGTGCTGAATATTTGGAAATTTGTAGAAAAATAATCATAGCTCCAAAAATTCTGAAAATTTTTGTGTAGCTTCTGTACATGTTCTAGTATGATTTAAAAATTTGAAATTTGATATTTGGATAAATTTTGAATGTTCAAATATTCAGTCCATTAATTGAAAAATGCAATTTCCCTGATTTTTGTAAGTCACTATATAACTCCAAAAATTATGAAATTTGTTTTGGTACACTAATTTGTCATAAGGAAGCTTACATAAAAATTTGAGCTTAATTGGACAAAGTTTATTTTATACCTAATGTAGACTTAATTATTTAATTAATTATTCATTTAATTAATGTTTAATCAATTAGGATTTGTTTGACTTTAGAAGTGATTGTTGACCTTGGGTCATTAACTTATAATGATCCTTAGTACCTTAATTAGTTTTTGAACTAATATCTAATTTGTAATTAGTAAATCTTAATGACATTTCATGTGATAACAAAAGTCATTAACAAGTTAACTCGCCGAAACCCTAAGTGTTGATTAGTGTTGGATCTTGTTTTGGTCATGTTTTGTGACTAGTAGGGTTCCAAGATCCATTAGGTCAAGTCACGTCTGTGGTTCTTAATGATAGGGTTACAGGTTGGTTTTGTTGGCTTGCAACTGTACCGTGAAATAAAATCCATTGCGGGTGTTTTTACATTTCATGTGTCGTGAAAGCATCATGTTAAAGCATATGTTATCATTTCGTGTAGAACCCGAGAACGAAACGATTCTAGTTGAGCAAGTTTTGGAAGAATCCCCGGTTGTCACGGGATTCGATAATCGTGGTACTGATCCGGAACCTGAGATCGTCAACGAAGGCAAGCCCCGGTTTATGCATTAAGCCATTACCTTGTTTTACTTTGAAAAGTTTACACCTATGTTATTTATTGCATTAAGTTGTTTAATTCAAATGTTACCTACTTGATGCATTACCTACCTTGTTACTTGTTTACCATCCTTGAAGATGTTTTTATTTACAAAGGCGTAGAATGCTTAGTATGCTTTATGATAGGCTTTCAAAGCAAAAGTTTTGATACAATCAAAGATGGCATACTGGCCAAAGAAAGAAAGAAAGAAAGTAGAATGAATTAGAGACTAGTCGGGTGACTTATCTTGAATGTTGAGTAATGTTGCCGACTATGTCGCTTAAAGGCCACTCATTGTGGATCTTCTGAATGAGACACTTTGTAGTACTGGTCACATACTCCGGTAAGCCTACTTTGGCTATTCCGATACTAAGACGAATGCCCATGCACTGGGAGTGGAGAGATGGTGGGAGTAGCGTGTACCCTCGTGGCTGGAATGTGGCCGGATTTGAGGTGTGCTGTACTCTCGGGTGGCGTGGAGACAGCTTAGTATAGGAGGATCCAGTAGCGAGGTTGATGTATGCAAGATTAAGTTCTACATATGTCGTGTGATAAGGAATCCCCAGCTAGGACTTGAATCAATTCGAATTGCCGGTGCTCCGCGGATATGGAGACTCGTTTCATTACAGAAGCAATGCAGGACTGGTGAATTAATAAAATATGAGAAAAGAATGGAATGAGAAGGAATGAAATATGGGAAATGTACATTTAGTTTGAGATAAAGAACTAAAAGGACTTAGGGGTAAAATTTGAGAATAGGATAAATATAGTAAGCTTTTGGCAAAGGACTTGAATTTTGCTACATCCTTACCTTGTCCCAAACCCCTGCATCTCTAAAGTCTTACACCCCGTTACGTCGGGTTAGTCTTGTTGAGTACCTTTGTACTTAGGGTTTGTTAACCCTTGTTGCAGGTGAGTCGCATGCGCAGGCTTGTTTTGGTCCCTGCTGCATGTCTGTGTTTGAAGTCAATGACGATGAGGAGTGATGATTGGCCTTTGGACAAGGCACTAGTTTGTATGATAAATAAAGTTAATGTAATATTATCTCGCTACTATGGTTGTATAACACTTATGGTATTGTAAGTTTGAAAACAACTGGTTTGTAATTATGTTATCTTAAGACTTCCGCTATCTTTTACTCTGGTATATATTTGAATAAACTGTTGTAATCTGCAATGACTGTGATTGGGATCCTGTTTGAAAAGAGAATTGTGGATGATTCGGGTTTCCCGAGGACACCCGACAGACCTGTTGAGTTGTTGGGAACTCGTGTACGCTATCCGAGGTCTGTTAAGACAACGATAGGTGCATGTGGGCCCGATTCCTTAGGAGGTTCTGCCACAGCTGGTATTAGAGAAGTTCCCATCTATGATCATTGTAGGTTATTTTGAAAAACCTTCAAAATGATTTGGATCAAAGAAAGTAAACTAGATATTTTAAAGTTTAAATTTCTTTCTTCTTACCTTTGATCTAGACTCGATCCTAACTTATTTGAAAAGTTTGTGGTGGATAATATGATTAGGTTTGTCCTATGTATTAAAAATCTAGTACTGATGATTATATTAATCTTTTGTACTTAGATTCGTTAGATCGATTCATGCATCATGCTTAAGCACATTGCATAATAAATCCCCTTAATAGTGGTTGGGTAAGTAATGTCAATCCCATTCTTGCTAACCTCCATCATCCTCAAGCTATTCTTATAGTCCTACCTTAAATTCTACAGGCTATGGCAAAGACCAAGAAAACCGCACGTAAGTCCACCGGACCTCATGGAGTCCCGCGTCACCAATTGGCACCAAGAAATCACGAGCTTGGTGAAGGAAGTTCCAAGAACCTAGGAGAGGAAGGATCTTCAAGCAACCCCGCCAACGTTGAGAACCTTAACAAGGAGCTCAACACTCTTCGTCGAGCTCATGCCAAAGATCAAGAGGAGTTGGCGGAAATGCAAAGAGGTATCACCATGACCATGGAGCTACAGAATGAAGCCTGGACACGAGAAGATGTGGCCAATGAACGCGTCAATGAGTTGGAGTTCTATGTAGAGGACCTGGAGATGGACAATGCCATTCTTCATGAGAATGTCCATATGCTGTATGCTCAACTTCATCCTCCTCATGGGGATGGTGAGGTTACCGATGAAGAAATGATTGTAGCTCCAGGAGAAGTCGAGAATGAAGAAGAGGAGGAGGACCCTGAGGAGTTAGTGTACTTCTCAGATGAAGATGAGGTTTCGTCCGATACAGGCACGGATGCCGAAGACTAAAAGCTTGGAGTAGTAGTAGTTCCTTTACTACTTTCTTAGAAAACCAGGGTTGTCTTGTGGGATACAAGACATGTAATATAAATAAGAACCCTTTGTAGTATGCAACCTTTTAAAAGCTTTCAATGAAGAATAATGTAAGTAAATGTGTTTCTCTATCAGATGACTCGTCCTATCACCCGAACTGGTGCTAGTGGCTCGCACGATGATGATGAGTGCCCAAATCCTCCACTAATGCCCTCAACTATAGCAGATGCCATAGCTGCACTCGTCAACGCAACGGCAGAGAATGCTAGGCTGCTAAGGGAGTTGGCGCAGAACCAGCAGGCACCATACCCTAATCGTGGCCGTCGTAATAATGGAAACGACGAGTCAACCTATGTGGATTTTACTGACACACGTCCGCCTATGTTCTCAAAGGCAGATGAATCTTTAGAAGCTGATGATTGGCTTAGGACAATAGAGCAAAAGTTCGAGCTGATCCACTATACTGAGGTTCAAAAACCAAGGTTTGCGGCACAGCAACTCCGAGGAGCTGCTGGTGCCTGGTGGGCAAATTTGGTAGCAGTACAGCCCGCTGGTCACCAAATCAACTGGAGGGAGTTCAAGGATGCCTTCAGGGCACATTATATTCCAGACGGTGTGATGACCATGAAGTTGGAAGAGTTCTTGGCTCTTAAGCAAGGGGAGCACCCGGTGATGCAGTATGTTGGGCGTTTCAACCACCTGTCACAGTATGCTATTGAGTATGTCAATACTGACAGGAAGAAAAAGAATCATTTTCTTAGAGGCTTGAACACTAAACTTCAGACAATGATGGCAGCCTGTGGTAATGCAACTTACCATGAAACAATCAACATTGCTATCGCTTCGGAAGAAAATTACCGCCGACACAAGGAGGCGAAGAAGAAGAAAATATTTGCTTCCGGATCATCAAGTGGCAAGCGTCAGAAGATAGTATACCATCCTCAAAATCATGGCCGTACGCCATTTCGCCCACAACAAGGCCAAAGCAGGCAGCAAATCTTCCTTCGCCTTGCAACTAATACGCCTTATACTCATCAAGCACCGCAGCAGCAGAACAATACAAATAATGCAAACCACAATGCTACTCCCCAGAATCACAATTTTCCATGCTATAATTGTGGTAAACCCGGGCATTTTTCCCGAGAATGTCCGTATCCTCGGAAGAACAATCCTGATGCAACCAAAGCCCCTGTTAATCAAGATCAAAATCAGTACAAGGGCAATGCTCAGAACCATCAAAAGGGTCTGGCTGAGAAGAAAACTGGAAGGGTATTCTATATGCAAGTGGAATCTATTCTAGAAGAAGAACCAGTTATGATGGGTATGTTTCCCATTGCTAAGCATCCTGCAATTACCTTATTTGATTCTGGTGCATCCCATACATTCATCAATCGTATATTTGTTGTGAAGCATGGGATAGCTATTGGGGAAACAAAAGAACCCTATCATATACAGTCGCTTGGGGGACGAATCTGTACAAGGGAGGTAGTTCAGCATGTACCTATTGACTTGGGAGGTTATGAGTTCTGTAACACCTCGGGTGTTAGCCTTGCATAACTTGACTTGCATAACATGGGCATGAGCATCAAGCATTCATAAATCATCATTTACAATTGAAACATCTGATCGAAACATATGAAACATTGCTTGTTATTTCATGTTCCTTGTAACATATGCATATGATCATGTGCAAATAAATGCTAGTGTGTAATGTTGGTCACTATAACACCTTAGCTACACTTAGGTTAACAAAAGGAACCTTGTTCATGAAGTCCGCATTTCATGACCAAGCACTTGAGTGATATTTCATGTGATTACTTTCAATAGCTATATGTGTGACTACTACATGAAATGCTTAAATGACCTTGCAAATTGTTTTAACATGCTTAGAGTATCATCATGAACAACTTTGGTATTTGGGGCTAGGGCTAAATTGGTCATTTAGCCATAGTTTGAATGTGTATCTTGATTTCAAAGTGACATGTTTGACTAAAGTTGAACTAGGTGTTAGAGACCTTGCATGGAGGAGTTCACTAAAGCAAAGTTGTAGTGTTTGACATAAGGAACAACTTTTATTTTTATGTCATGGATTGATTTAGCTTCTAACATGTTCGAATTAGACTCACAAAAACCAGCTTTTCACTGTTTTCAACACTTCAAAAATTTTTCTAAGTGTTTGCTCACCGACAGCCTGACGAGCCCATCTTGGGGATGACATTACTCGATTTCGGTTGGGAATTTGAGCTTGATCTTTGAATAAGAATTGTAGCTGGCACATTGGACTTCATCTTTGATGTACGAAATTTTCGCTGAAAGTCCACGGTAACGGAGTTTTCTTCACGGCAAAGTGCGTCGTCAGGCACTGCATAGCTCGGCTGAACCGACTGAATCGGTTGATTCAGTGGCCGATCGTCCACAGGCATTGCCCGCCGCGTGGTGGCCGGTGATGGCCGCGCGCGCCATCTGGGGGCCGCACGCCGGCGCAGGGCCAGCTCGTCAGGCATCAACGGCCAGCAAGCCACCAGCGCGCGCCTTAACCTCTCCCGCACCCACCCGCACTCGGCCGCGCCCTCATTTTCAATCTTCTGCTTCCTTCTTCACCGCCATAGCAGCCGCAGCACCAAGAGCCCCGCCGTTGCCACTACAGCGCCAAGCTCGCCCGCGTTGCTCCTTCGCCACCGTAGAAGCTTCACCGCACCCGCCTGTGCTCGCTAGCCACGCCGGTAAGGCCTCTGCACCACGCGCGAGCCTCGCCGGAGCATCCCCGCCGCGCCCGTCACCGTGGCTGGGGCACCTCCCTCCACCGTAGCCCGTGTAACCTTGCGCGATAGGTTCGTCTGAGCCCAGGGGATCTCGTCCGCGCCTTGTTGTGTCTCGCCGTAGCTTCCACCGGCGTAACGCCGTCGTCCCGCGCCTCCGCCCCGCCATGGCCGCCGCCGCCGTTGCTAGCACCGACGAGCAGACCCACCAAGTAGATCCTTGTGTGCGCAATGTCGAGTAGAACGTCTAGTAATGATGTCACCGCCGGCGAACTCGCCGTCGACGAGCCGTGGCCGCGCGAGCTTGCTCAGCGCCGCCGGCTCTGTTTTTACGTCACTGACGCGTGGGTCCCGCGTGTCAGCGACTCAATATTTCAAATCCAGTTCAGTTTGAATGCAGTTTCACATGTGTTTTGTTATTTTTGTATCTTTAGTTTGGTAGCTCCTAAAATTGTGAAATAAATATTATTGTGTTGCTTAGGAAGTGTAGTATTTAAGAAAAATATGTTCTTGGTTTCAACAGTAGAAATTTCAGGAGATTTAAATAGGGATTTCAAATGTGCTTTTGAATGCATTCAAATTTGTTTATTTTATATCTAGAGTTCCTGTGCTCCAAAAATTATGAAATTTTTGTGGTAGGCTATTCTTGTCATACATGAGCTTGGATAAAAATTTGAGAACCAGTGCATGTGTAGATCTATAGTTATAGATTTTTCTTTTATAAATAGTTAATCCTTGCATAAATTTTTATAAATTAATTATGAGTCCAAAATTCATGAAATTTGTTGGAGGTGATACTAGTACCATATGGATGTTAGGAAAAATAAGAAATCTGTTGCTTGACACTTTTCAATAGGATTTTCCATTTATGCTATTTCAAGCCTTGCTTCCTTATCATTTTTGTATAGGATGTTCTACTTAGTAAAATGACATGAAATTTTTATAGTAGTCCTTTGATAGCATTAGTAAGGCTCTGTAAATTTTTGAGAATTTATTAAGCACATCTGATATATATTTATTATTTAACCTAGATATCTAAATAAAATGATAAAGGCAATTTAATAAATAGTTTGGGCTTTGCCATTATATTATCTTAACTATGTTTGGTATGCTTAAACTGTTGGTAGGTTCTAGGTTGTCAATTTGTGGATGATTACATAAAGTAGAGGTGCTATTACTTTATATTGCATGTTAAATCATTTCCGGACTGATTCTAGAGTATGAGGAGTTACAGGTTGAAACTGATGTAGACTGTAAAAATGGTTAATAACAAAGTTGTAGAAATTTTGATAAGCTTTCCAGAAAGTCCAGGATCACTAGATTTGGAATTGTAGAACTCCAGTTATGAGTGAAACAAGTAGATACTGTTTATGGCATAGTCGATGCTTTGTAGAAGTAGTTAAGTAGTAAGCGAGAAGAGATATGCACCTACTCAAACAACGTGATGCACTTGTTAACATATATGCATTCGTAATACTTATACCATACTCATGCATCTAGGATCAGAGGAAGAGATCACGTTGCTGGAATTCGAAGAAGCAGAGGAAGGGAACCCGCAGGAGGATCCGCAAGCCGCAGCTCCCGAAGGCGTGGAGCAGAACCCTGAAGAGCTTCCGGAGTGCCCTGACCATCGCCCTACTTCCTTTCTGCGAGGCAAGCCCCGGAGCATTATAAGTCTCCCAGTAATTTACAAATGTTTACTTACGTATCTATGATTGATGCATGAGGTTATAAGAGTTGAATGAAACCACTTGATGCATGTACATTCCTTGTCCAGATATTACACCTTTAATCGGTATAGGTCCAGGATCGAATATATATGCTTAGCCATGCTTAGACCGGTAGAAGTCGGGTGATGTCCTGTCACCTGCGAGATATAGGTGGATACCGGAGCACGGTTGGCTATATCTGCTATCGTGGAACAGAACCATGAGGTAAAAGTAAATTGAGACCGGACGGGAAGTCGATAGGGAAGCAACAAGGCATGGAGGTCTTGGGTGTGGACTTATCCCCGTCTGTGTCGATCAAGGACCGTACCGTTGTTGGAACTTCTGACAAGATTGAACGCATGCCTCTCACTTAGCTGGCCGGATAACTCGTTCCGACCGCGAAGCCAAGTAATTCAACTCAGGCCGGGAATCGTTCTGTTGTGCGCTCCTTCCGGGGAACGATCAGACTGAGCCCAAGGGCAGGTTTGGCCTGAGCATCCTGGCATCTGGTGTTCCAGATTGTGCGGCGCAGTACGAACCTGCGAAATGTGTACCGGAGTTGTACCAAAGGTGACCTAAGACTATCGTGGCTGGTAGATCTGGGTTTGTGTTAGGAATAAATTCCCAGCTGGTTGAAAATCGATTCGAATCGCCGTCTCTCCCGGATAGTGAGAAACTTGGCTAGCTCCAACATCGTAGTAACTGTGTTATGAAACATGATGGTTCAGATGAATATGGAATTACAATACCTGCTATGGTTACTATTGGATGCTTCTAAATGATATACCACATGTTTGGCACAGGATAGTTGCTAATCTAGAAATGGTTAGTTGTAATTAACTTGATAAAGGAATCATAATTGTACAACGGGTAATTGCCTTTTTCGCAAAATGTTGTCAAGTTCCGTCCACTTCTACAGCCTTGCATGATCCTTGGAGTCATTTTATTTCTGGTTCATGACGGGTAAGTCTAGCTGAGTACCTTCTCGTACTCAGGGTTTATTTTCCCATTGTTGCAGATGGCACTGTGTATCATGGTTATTGCAAGAGTTGCTTCTATCCCGCTGTGGATGAGGAGTAAGCCTTGGGCAGGCTTCCTTAGTAATTCCTATCTTTGCTTTTGTGGATCATGATCTGGCTTGGCACTGTATCAAACTACGTTGGAAACTTATCTTCAAACTTATTTGCTTCCGCTTTAATTATCAAACTCGGTTTGTAATAACTTTTATTCGTACTCTGATGATGAAAAGTATCTGTGAACTTTATGTAATATGTGGCATGTATGTTGAATCCTGTACGATCTTGGTTGTTGTAAATCGTTTATCGAGACCCGTCGTGGTACTCGACGGACTACCGGGCTTATATGGGTTCAAGTATGACAGTGCAACCGCTTGCGGATTTGCCATTATACTTGTATTCTTATAAATTGGTCGGTTCTGCGACAGCTGGCATCAGAGCAAGATTCAACGTTAATTGTTACAAGTGTATTTAAAACAAAAGTTTTGTTTTTCAAAAACCCTTCTCTAGCAACAATTAGTTATATAATAGGTATTTGAAATCTAAAGTGTGCCAATGATCACTTTCCTTATGCCCAAATTAAGGACTATTAGGTGGCTATTTAAGTACTAACATGGGGGTTTTTACTTCGTCGTCCATACGGCGTGCTATAGTATGGATGCCATTCACTTGAGTGGTAATGTATGGATCAAATGCCTCTACGCCAAGGTAAGATGAGAGTATGACCGCAAGATGTGAGCGTGCGGTCGGGAAGAGTTAGCTTTGGTACGACTATGTATACATGCTTGCATGTGTATATGGTACGTATTTAATTGTGGGTTTAAATTCTTGTCGGGTAGATTGATATGGAAGTATATGTATGGGTATACATATATGGAAGTATTTACAATTACATTCTGCATATTCATTATGGGTTTAGGGCTGAAATGAAATTTTATGCAGGTACACTAACAACGAAACGTGTAGCTCGATTAGTTACGCTATTTATGAGAGAACGTATGTATGCCACCGTGTCTACCGTTAGAAACAAATTTTTCCTAAGTTTGTGAGGACGTACGGTACGAGCATGCATCATGTTAAAATACCATTCACATAATTACATTGTTCCTCCCCTTATAAAGATTCTTACTCGGTTATGTAACCCTTATCCATTATGGCATTGTCTCACCAATGGTACATGTTAATGGTACAGATGGCACGCACCAAGCAGACTGCTCGCAAGTCCACCGGAGGAAGGGCTCCTAGCCGTCAGCTTGCTCCACGTACCCGTCAACGTCACACGTTCCTTGGAGAGTTTGGGATGCCTACACTCTTGTGGAGAGTGCTCAGCTATGTAGGTTATCCTGATGGAATGGAACCCCGCTACTTCTGGGCGAATGAGCGGTTGGGAGAAGGTCTCTTAGTTACTGTGGAGGCCGTTGTTCGTCCCTGAGGTGACGATTCTGAGTGGACAGGCTGGTGTTATGAGTCAACTGGTAGGACTGCTGAAGAAGCAGCTGGCAGGGCAGCCTTTGGGATCTTGAGGGATATCATGGATCGTTTTCCTCAAGAGCTGGCAGCTGCCTTGGTTGGAGTCTTTCCCAGAGGTAACCCATCCACTGACTCATGGCAGCAGGCAAGAGGAAGATCTTTGGAAATTGGTGCAGCAGAAGGGCAGAGCAGTGATAACCCTACAATGAGCGCCATGTTCGCAGTGATGAGAGTGTTGGATGGAGTTGAAGGTAGCCTCAGACGAGTGTCTGGTGCTCTTGGTCATGCCCGCGAAGACCGACGTCAGCTTCAGAGGGAGCACGACGCCGAGATTGAGAGGCTCACTGAAGAGATGACTCGGTTAACTCACCAGCGAAATGCAACTTGGTCCAGGGAAGATGTTCTGAGGGCTCGATAGTTTGAGCTAGGACAGCAGCTGGCCAATGCTGAAGAATACAACGATAATCTGCATGAAGAGGTTCATCTACTGCACAATCAGCTCCACCCTTATGTCCCACCTGGAGCCGCAGAAATGGATCTAGAAGGATACGAGGAAGAAGAAGAAGAAGTGGCACCTGAAGAGGAAGTCGAACCTGGGGAGGGAGATGATTCTGCGTCTGACCTCGATAGTGATCATGATGAGGATTAGATCGCTTATCATGTAGTGGGAAGACTAATGTATCACTTTTATTTATGTAATGGACCTGTAGTTCCAAGTTGGCACTAGTAACCAGACTATCATGTAATGTTGATCGCACGTTTGGGATGAACGTCAATGCAATTCCTGTACTTTTTCGTTAACCACGCTTTAAAATTGCATGCGTTATGAGCACGATAAGTGGTCAAATTGGTGATGTCATGTTGCGAGAATGAATTATTATGCCTCTGTTTTTATTGCGCTTTTGAGAATTTTCCCAGTAATTTCAGTTTGGCATGAGTACCTAGTTCATCTGCAATCTCTTGGCATCAACCAATAATCACTTATTGTTGCAACTTCACAGATGACGCGTACCCGTGCAGGAGCTAGTAGCAGCCAGGATGGCAACCATGATGACTTGCCACCCCCACCCCCGCCGTCTGCTCAGGAGTTCTTTGCCCAGTTCCTGGGTAGCCAGAGGACAATGGAAGAAGCCTTGCGCCTTATCGCGCAAAACACTGCTCGTGGCCACCCACAGCAACCAGGGGCCGAGCCAAATCAGCACAGTTCATTCAAGGAGTTTCTGGACACGAAGCCGCCGATCTTCAAGGTGGCTGAGGAACCACTGCAGGCCGATGAGTGGCTGAATACCATCGAGCAGAAATTTCGTCTGCTAAGGGTCACAGAGCACCTGAAAGCAGAATATGCTTCTCACCAATTACAAGGACCAGCAGGAATCTGGTGGACGCACTTTCTGTCGTCTCTGCCTGCTAATGCGAGAGTGACCTGGGATCAATTCAAGTTGGCTTTTAGAGGACACCATATTCCCCCGGGCCTGATGCGCATGAAAGCAGCAGAATTTATGAGGCTCACTCAGGGAACCAAGTCACTCACAGAATATATGCACGCATTCAACAACTTATCAAGATATGCTCCAAGTTTCGTGGATACTGAAGAGAAAAAGATTGAGAGTTTCAAGCGAGGTCTGGGTACCAAATTAATGAAGACTATGGCAAACTCCCGATGTGCCACGTACAATGAATTCATTAGTGATGCCTTGACCCAAGAAAATCACAACAACATGCATGCAGTTGCTAAAGGTCGCAAGAGGGCCTATGAGGCCGGTGCATCCGGATCTTTCCAGTCGAAAGCGCCTATCACAGCTAGGCCACAATTCCGTCCACCTGCACCCAAGTTCAGGCCTCCACCACCAAAAGCTCAGAATAACAGGCCACAGAAACCATTTCGTAAGGCGTTTACTATTGCCTTACCAAAAGGAAATGGCAATCAGGACAGCTCCGCCGGATTCAAAAGTAATCAACCTTGTTTCAACTGCAACCAACTGGGTCATTGGTCCAAGGAGTGCCCCCACCCCAAGAGGAATGGCAACCCAAACCAGAACAATCAGAGGCAGGTGAATGCCAGGGCACGTCAGGGACAAGTGCATTATACTGCTGTGGAGGAGGTGCCCGCCGGAGAAGTTGTCACGGCTGGTATGTTTCTTGTCAACAAGCACCCCGCTGTTGTTTTATTTGATTCAGGAGCTTCTCATTCATTTATGAGTCAAGCATTTGCATCTAGACATGATCAAGAAATAATAGAAGTAAGTAAAGGGGGTTTTAACATAAGTTCAGCAGGGGGAACAGTTACTACCAAAAAGATAGTCAAAAATGTACTCATCTTGATACAAGGGAGGGAGTACACAATAGATTTGATAATATTGCCGGGGTTGTCGATAAGTGTAATCTTAGGCATGAATTGGATGAAGTATCATGGTGCTCTTATTGACACTAGCACCCGTACCATTATGTTGAGAGAACCCACGGGAGGGAATGCTTTTCTAGTTCCACTCTCCCGCGATTTCGAACCCCAACATTTAGCCTGTGCTATCCAAGCCACCACCACATGTGATATTCCAGTGGTTTGTGAGTTTCCGGATGTATTTCCAGAGGAATTACCAGGTCTACCACCGGATAGGGACGTGGAATTTAAGATTGAATTAGTGCCAGGTACCGCACCCATATCCAGAAGGCCATATAGGATGCCACCCAATGAGTTAGCAGAACTTAAGGTTCAATTGCAAGATCTATTGGACAAAGGTCTTATCCAACCCAGCTCATCTCCATGGGGATGTCCAGCACTGTTTGTGAAAAAGAAGGATAAGTCACTAAGGATGTGTGTAGATTACAGACCACTCAATGCTGTGACCATCAAGAACAAATATCCGTTACCCCGCATCGACATCTTGTTCGATCAGCTAGCAAAGGCAAAAGTATTCTCCAAAATTGACTTAAGATCAGGTTACCATCAGATAAAGATCAGACCGGAGGATATACCCAAAACTGCTTTCTCTACTAGGTACGGCTTATACGAGTATTTGGTTATGTCTTTTGGACTAACGAATGCTCCAGCCTATTTCATGTACCTAATGAACTCGGTATTCATGCCCGAACTGGATAAGTTCGTGGTCGTGTTTATCGATGACATATTGATTTATTCAGAAAGTGAGTCAGATCACGAAGAGCATCTGAGGATTGTCCTATCCAGACTGAGGGAGCATAAGCTATATGCCAAGTTTAGCAAATGTGAATTTTGGATGAGCAAAGTACCATTTTTAGGTCACATTTTATCGAGAGATGGAATCTCAGTAGACCCATCAAAAGTACAAGAGGTCATGGATTGGAAAGCCCCAACTTCGGTACATGAAGTTCAGAGTTTTCTAGGGTTAGCAGGATACTATCGCCGATTTATTCCAGATTTCTCAAAGATAGCTAAGCCTATGACCAGATTACTTCAGAAAGATGAGAAATACAAGTGGACACCAGAATGTGAAACAGCTTTTCACACCCTCAGAACTTTGTTGACTACCGCACCAGTGCTAGCACAACCAGACATTGAGAAGCCATTTGATGTATTTTATGATGCATCAGGAATAGGTTTGGGATGTGTACTTATGCAAGAAGGGAGAGTAATTGCATATGCCTCTCGGCAACTGAGAAAACATGAAGTCAACTACCCTACACATGATTTGGAACTTGCAGCCGTTGTCCATGCATTAAAGATATGGAGACATTACTTGTTGGGCAATGTATGTCATATCTATACTGACCACAAAAGCCTCAAGTATATCTTTACCCAGCCAGAACTGAACATGAGACAACGTAGATGGTTGGAATTGATTAAGGACTATAATTTGGAAGTGCATTACCATCCGGGTAAAGCAAATGTAGTAGCCGATGCACTTAGTCGGAAGTCCCATTGCAACCCTGTGGAAGCGCTATTGGAAGATGGATTCAACTTGCTACATCCTGCTGTACTACACAATATCACAATCAGTTGTTCGCTTGAGGGCAGAATCATAGAGCTACAGCAGACTGATGTAGGAATAAGTCACATCAAGAGAAAAATGCAAGAGCAAGAGACCAAACATTTTAGATTGGACGAAAGAGGTGTATTATGGTTTGAGGACCGGCTAGTGGTACCGAAAGACCGTGAGCTAAGGAATCAAATTTTAGAAGAAGCTCACTCGTCCAAATTGTCTATCCACCCGGGTAGTAGTAAAATGTATCAAGATCTAAGAACCCGTTTTTGGTGGACTAAGATGAAGAAAGAGATCGCAGCCTATGTTGCTAGGTGTGATAACTGCAGTAGAGTGAAAGCCGTCCATTTGAAAACCGCTGGATTACTTCAGCCATTGCCTATTCCAGGATGGAAATGGGAGGAAATCAGCATGGACTTTATTACAGGCCTTCCAACAACGCCCCAAGGTCACGATTCAATCTGGGTCATTGTTGATCGTCTCACCAAGTCAGCACATTTTGTACCAGTTCACACAACATATCACGCAGGTAAATACTCTGAGTTATATGTTTCCCAGATCGTGAAATTGCATGGAGTACCCAGGACTATAATCTCAGATAGAGGACCACAGTTCATAGCTCGTTTCTGGGAGCACTTACACCAAGCTTTGGGAACCAAGCTAATCAGAAGTTCAGCTTATCATCCTCAAACTTCAGGACAAACAGAGCGAGTGAACCAAATCCTAGAAGATTTACTTAGGGCTTGTGTTATATCTTCAAAAGGTTCATGGGAGAAATGGCTACCTTTAGCTGAATTCTCCTATAACAACAATTATCAAGCGAGTATCAAGATGGCTCCATTTGAAGCCTTGTATGGCAGAAAGTGCAGAACTCCATTGAATTGGATCGAGCCCGGTGAAAGGAGATATTTTGGTATTGATTTTGTCAATGAAGCCGAAGAACAAGTACGTATCATCCAACAACACATGAAGGCAGCTCAATCAAGACAGAAAAGTTATGCCGATAGAAGAAGAAGACCACTAACTTTTGAAGTAGGTGACTATGTGTACTTGAGAGTATCACCCATGAAAGGTGTGAAGAGATTTGGGATGAAAAAGAAGCTTTCACCAAGATATGTAGGGCCATACAAAATTTTGGAACGAAAAGGAAATGTTGCGTACAAGCTACAACTACCACCAGAGATGAGTGCAATCTTTGATGTGTTCCATGTTTCGCAGCTAAAGAAATGTCTTCGAGTACCGGAAGAAGCTATTGCACCCATCAACGTGCCACTTCAATCGGATTTGACCTATGAAGAAAAGCCAATTCGAGTATTAGAAGAGATGGAGAGAGTAACAAGGAGTAAGATTATTAAGTTCTATAAGGTGGTGTGGAACAATCACAGTGAATAGGATGCTACATGGGAAAGAGAAGATTATCTGCAAGAAGTTTATCCCGCCTTTTTCCAAGAATGGTAGGTCTTGCAAATCTCGGGACGAGATTTTTATAAGGGGGAGGGGCTGTAACACCTCGGGTGTTAGCCTTGCATAACTTGACTTGCATAACATGGGCATGAGCATCAAGCATTCATAAATCATCATTTACAATTGAAACATCTGATCGAAACATATGAAACATTGCTTGTTATTTCATGTTCCTTGTAACATATGCATATGATCATGTGCAAATAAATGCTAGTGTGTAATGTTGGTCACTATAACACCTTAGCTACACTTAGGTTAACAAAAGGAACCTTGTTCATGAAGTCCGCATTTCATGACCAAGCACTTGAGTGATATTTCATGTGATTACTTTCAATAGCTATATGTGTGACTACTACATGAAATGCTTAAATGACCTTGCAAATTGTTTTAACATGCTTAGAGTATCATCATGAACAACTTTGGTATTTGGGGCTAGGGCTAAATTGGTCATTTAGCCATAGTTTGAATGTGTATCTTGATTTCAAAGTGACATGTTTGACTAAAGTTGAACTAGGTGTTAGAGACCTTGCATGGAGGAGTTCACTAAAGCAAAGTTGTAGTGTTTGACATAAGGAACAACTTTTATTTTTATGTCATGGATTGATTTAGCTTCTAACATGTTCGAATTAGACTCACAAAAACCAGCTTTTCACTGTTTTCAACACTTCAAAAATTTTTCTAAGTGTTTGCTCACCGACAGCCTGACGAGCCCATCTTGGGGATGACATTACTCGATTTCGGTTGGGAATTTGAGCTTGATCTTTGAATAAGAATTGTAGCTGGCACATTGGACTTCATCTTTGATGTACGAAATTTTCGCTGAAAGTCCACGGTAACGGAGTTTTCTTCACGGCAAAGTGCGTCGTCAGGCACTGCATAGCTCGGCTGAACCGACTGAATCGGTTGATTCAGTGGCCGACCGTCCACAGGCATTGCCCGCCGCGTGGTGGCCGGTGATGGCCGCGCGCGCCATCTGGGGGCCGCACGCCGGCGCAGGGCCAGCTCGTCAGGCATCGACGGCCAGCAAGCCACCAGCGCGCGCCTTAACCTCTCCCGCACCCACCCGCACTCGGCCGCGCCCTCATTTTCAATCTTCTGCTTCCTTCTTCACCGCCGTAGCAGCCGCAGCACCAAGAGCCCCGCCGTTGCCACTACAGCGCCAAGCTCGCCCGCGTTGCTCCTTCGCCACCGTAGAAGCTTCACCGCACCCGCCTGTGCTCGCTAGCCACGCCGGTAAGGCCTCTGCACCACGCGCGAGCCTTGCCGGAGCATCCCCGCCGCGCCCGTCACCGTGGCTGGGGCACCTCCCTCCACCGTAGCCCGTGTAACCTTGCGCGATAGGTTCGTCTAAGCCCAGGGGATCTCGTCCGCGCCTTGTTGTGTCTCGCCGTAGCTTCCACCGACGTAACGCCGTCGTCCCGCGCCTCCGCCCCGCCATGGCCGCCGCCGCCGTTGCTAGCACCGACGAGCAGACCCACCAAGTAGATCCTTGTGTGCGCAATGTCGAGTAGAACGTCTAGTAATGATGTCACCGCCGGCGAACTCGCCGTCGACGAGCCGTGGCCGCGCGAGCTTGCTCAGCGCCGCCGGCTCTGTTTTTACGTCACTGACGCGTGGGTCCCGCGTGTCAGCGACTCAATATTTCAAATCCAGTTCAGTTTGAATGCAGTTTCACATGTGTTTTGTTATTTTTGTATCTTTAGTTTGGTAGCTCCTAAAATTGTGAAATAAATATTATTGTGTTGCTTAGGAAGTGTAGTATTTAAGAAAAATATGTTCTTGGTTTCAACAGTAGAAATTTCAGGAGATTTAAATAGGGATTTCAAATGTGCTTTTGAATGCATTCAAATTTGTTTATTTTATATCTAGAGTTCCTGTGCTCCAAAAATTATGAAATTTTTGTGGTAGGCTATTCTTGTCATACATGAGCTTGGATAAAAATTTGAGAACCAGTGCATGTGTAGATCTATAGTTATAGATTTTTCTTTTATAAATAGTTAATCCTTGCATAAATTTTTATAAATTAATTATGAGTCCAAAATTCATGAAATTTGTTGGAGGTGATACTAGTACCATATGGATGTTAGGAAAAATAAGAAATCTGTTGCTTGACACTTTTCAATAGGATTTTCCATTTATGCTATTTCAAGCCTTGCTTCCTTATCATTTTTGTATAGGATGTTCTACTTAGTAAAATGACATGAAATTTTTATAGTAGTCCTTTGATAGCATTAGTAAGGCTCTGTAAATTTTTGAGAATTTATTAAGCACATCTGATATATATTTATTATTTAACCTAGATATCTAAATAAAATGATAAAGGCAATTTAATAAATAGTTTGGGCTTTGCCATTATATTATCTTAACTATGTTTGGTATGCTTAAACTGTTGGTAGGTTCTAGGTTGTCAATTTGTGGATGATTACATAAAGTAGAGGTGCTATTACTTTATATTGCATGTTAAATCATTTCCGGACTGATTCTAGAGTATGAGGAGTTACAGGTTGAAACTGATGTAGACTGTAAAAATGGTTAATAACAAAGTTGTAGAAAATTTGATAAGCTTTCCAGAAAGTCTAGGATCACTAGATTTGGAATTGTAGAACTCCAGTTATGAGTGAAACAAGTAGATACTGTTTATGGCATAGTCGATGCTTTGTAGAAGTAGTTAAGTAGTAAGCGAGAAGAGATATGCACCTACTCAAACAACGTGATGCACTTGTTAACATATATGCATTCGTAATACTTATACCATACTCATGCATCTAGGATCAGAGGAAGAGATCACGTTGCTGGAATTCGAAGAAGCAGAGGAAGGGAACCCGCAGGAGGATCCGCAAGCCGCAGCTCCCGAAGGCGTGGAGCAGAACCCTGAAGAGCTTCCGGAGTGCCCTGACCATCGCCCTACTTCCTTTCTGCGAGGCAAGCCCCGGAGCATTATAAGTCTCCCAGTAATTTACAAATGTTTACTTACGTATCTATGATTGATGCATGAGGTTATAAGAGTTGAATGAAACCACTTGATGCATGTACATTCCTTGTCCAGATATTACACCTTTAACTGGTATAGGTCCAGGATCGAATATATATGCTTAGCCATGCTTAGACCGGTAGAAGTCGGGTGATGTCCTGTCACCTGCGAGATATAGGTGGATACCGGAGCACGGTTGGCTATATCTGCTATCGTGGAACAGAACCATGAGGTAAAAGTAAATTGAGACCGGACGGGAAGTCGATAGGGAAGCAACAAGGCATGGAGGTCTTGGGTGTGGACTTATCCCCGTCTGTGTCGATCAAGGACCGTACCGTTGTTGGAACTTCTGACAAGATTGAATGCATGCCTCTCACTTAGCTGGCCGGATAACTCGTTCCGACTGCGAAGCCGAGTAATTCAACTCAGGCCGGGAATCATTCTGTTGTGCGCTCCTTCTGGGGAACGATCAGACTGAGCCCAAGGGCAGGTTTGGCCTGAGCATCCTGGCATCTGGTGTTCCAGATTGTGCGGCGCAGTACGAACCCGCGAAATGTGTACCGGAGTTGTACCAAAGGTGACCTAAGACTATCGTGGCTGGTAGATCTGGGTTTGTGTTAGGAATAAATTCCCAGCTGGTTGAAAATCGATTCGAATCGCCGTCTCTCCCGGATAGTGAGAAACTTGGCTAGCTCCAACATCGTAGTAACTGTGTTATGAAACATGATGGTTCAGATGAATATGGAATTACAATACCTGCTATGGTTACTATTGGATGCTTCTAAATGATATACCACATGTTTGGCACAGGATAGTTGCTAATCTAGAAATGGTTAGTTGTAATTAACTTGATAAAGGAATCATAATTGTACAACGGGTAATTGCCTTTTTCGCAAAATGTTGTCAAGTTCCGTCCACTTCTATAGCCTTGCATGATCCTTGGAGTCATTTTATTTCTGGTTCATGACGGGTAAGTCTAGCTGAGTACCTTCTCGTACTCAGGGTTTATTTTCCCATTGTTGCAGATGGCACTGTGTATTATGGTTATTGCAAGAGTTGCTTCTATCCCGCTGTGGATGAGGAGTAAGCCTTGGGCAGGCTTCCTTAGTAATTCCTATCTTTGCTTTTGTGGATCGTGATCTGGCTTGGCACTGTATCAAACTACGTTGGAAACTTATCTTCAAACTTATTTGCTTCCGCTTTAATTATCAAACTTGGTTTGTAATAACTTTTATTCGTACTCTGATGATGAAAAGTATCTGTGAACTTTATGTAATATGTGGCATGTATGTTGAATCCTGTACGATCTTGGTTGTTGTAAATCGTTTATCGAGACCCGTCGTGGTACTCGACGGACTACCGGGTTTATATGGGTTCAAGTATGACAGTGCAACCGCTTGCGGATTTGCCATTATACTTGTATTCTTATAAATTGGTCGGTTCTGCGACAAGTTCCCTACCAATATGCTGATATTAAAGGATCAAGATATAGATGTGATCCTTGGTATGAACTGGCTAACTCAACATGGGGCTATCATAGATGTCCTGCGTAGAACAATAAGGGTAAATGCACCTGACAGCAAAACCCAACTTCTCATCCAACTTCCTTTTCCTAAGAGTACAGTGGAGACAGTCTGTGCAACTATTGTTGAAGGAGCCAAGGAAATTTCAGTGGTATGTGAGTTTACGGATGTCTTTCCCGATAACCTACCTGGTCTACCACCAGACCGAGACGTAGAGTTCAGAATTGATCTGAAACCAGGGACAGCACCAGTGTCCAGAAGAGCATATAGGATGCCACCGAAAGAATTAGCAGAATTAAAAATGCAATTACAAGAGTTGTTAGACAAGGGTTTCATTCAACCCAGTTCATCACCTTGGGGATGTCCTGCTATTTTCGTGAAGAAGAAGGACCAAACCTTAAGGTTATGTGTTGACTATAGGCCATTAAATGAAGTCACCATCAAGAACAAATATCCCTTACCCCGAATTGATTTGCTTTTTGATCAACTTGCGGGAGCTAAGGTATTCTCAAAGATAGACTTAAGATCAGGCTACCACCAGATTAAGATCAGACGTGAAGATGTGCCAAAGACAGTGTTTACTACCCGATATGGACTATATGAGTATCTAGTCATGTCTTTTGGGCTGACCAATGCCCCGTCTCATTTCATGTACCTGATGAACTCAGTTTTCATGCCTGAGTTGGATAAGTTTGTCGTGGTGTTTATTGATGACATTCTTATATACTCTAAGAGCAAAGAGGAACATACGGAACATCTCCGTATTGTTCTACAAAGATTAAGAGATCACCAACTATATGCCAAGTTCAGCAAATGTGCATTTTGGTTGGAGGAAGTACAATTTCTGGGTCATGTGCTATCTGCTGAAGGTATAGCTGTTGATCCGAGCAAGGTAGAAGAAGTCCTTAACTGGAAAGCACCTACAACTATTCATCAAGTTCATAGTTTCCTGGGGTTAGCAGGGTATTACCGTCGGTTTATCCCTGACTTCTCCAGAATTGCGAAGCCAATTACTGGACTATTGAAAAATCAAACAAAGTTTGTATGGTCAACAGAATGTGAAGAGGCCTTTCAGACATTGAAGAAGTTGTTGACAACTGCACCAGTATTATCACAACCTGATATTGAGAGGCCATTTGATATATATTGTGATGCATCTGGAATTGGTATTGGCTGTGTTCTTATGCAAGAAGGCAGAGTCATAGCATATGCTTCTAGACAACTCAAGAAACATGAAGAACATTATCCCACCCATGATCTTGAATTAGCTGCTGTTGTCCATTCACTCAAGATTTGGCGACATTATTTATTGGGCAATATATGTCATATCTATATGGACCACAAGAGTTTGAAATACATCTTCACCCAGTCAGAGCTGAATATGAGACAAAGGAGATGGTTAGAACTTATCAAAGATTATGACTTAGAAGTGCATTATCATCCGGGCAAGGCTAATGTGGTTGCCGATGCCCTGAGTCGTAAGAGTCATTGTCATTGCCTGATTGTAGAACCGATGCAGCGAACATTGTGTCAAGAGATGGAGCATCTGAATTTACAAATCATAGAACAAGGTTCCCTGTCCAATATTGTAGTTGAGTCCACTATCAAAGATCAGATCATTGCTGCTCAACAGAAAAGTAAGGGCATAGCCCATATTAAGGATAAAGTCAAATCTGGAAAATCAACATGTTTCAAGATTGATGAATCAGATGTCGTATGGTTCAAGGATAGGTTGGTAGTACCCAAAAATCTGGAGCTACGAAAGTAGATTCTTGATGAAGCTCATTCTACAAGATACTCCATTCATCCGGGTAGCAACAAAATGTATCATGATCTGAGAAAGAGATATTGGTGGACCAAAATGAAAATAGAAATAGCTCAATATGTAGCCAAGTGTGATATTTGTCAGAGAGTCAAAGCAGTTCATATGAAGACTGCAGGTCCATTACATTCGTTGCCAGTTCCATCTTGGAAATGGGAAGATATTTGTATGGACTTCATCGTGGGATTGCCCAGGACATCTGCAGGCTACAATTCAATATGGGTTATTGTTGATCGTCTAACCAAGATAGCTCATTTCTTACCAGTCAGAGATAAATATCGAGCGGAGCAGTATGCAAAGATATATCTGGATAGAATCTTCAGTCTGCATGGGGCACCCAAGACCATTGTCTCCGACAGAGGGTCATTGTTCATATCCAAGTTTTGGAAAAGTCTACATGAGTCTTTAGGAACTAAACTTATCCGTAGTTCTGCTTATCATCCGCAAACAGATGGACAGACTGAAAGGGTAAATCAAATTCTTGAAGATATGTTAAGAGCATGTGTTCTTTCTTTTGGTGCTAAATGGGATGAAAGCCTTTCCTTAGCTGAATTCTCATATAACAACAGCCATCAAGAGAGCATTAAAATGGCACCGTTCGAAGCCCTGTATGGCCGTAGGTGCCAAACACCTTTAAATTGGTCAGAAGCTGGAGAACGTTGGTTCTTTGGACCGGATGTGGTCAAGGAAGCTGAAGAGAAAGTTAAACTCATACAAGCCAATATGAAGGTAGCTCAATCCCGACAGAAAAGCTATGCTGATAAGAGGAGACGACCGCTAGAATTCAAAGTAGGAGATCATGTCTACCTCAAGGTATCACCGATGAAAGGAGTTCATCGTTTTGGGATTCGGGGAAAGTTGGCACCCCATTATGTAGGTCCCTTTCAGATCCAACAACGATGTGGACCAGTCGCCTATCGCGTCAAGCTACCAGATCACATGTCAGCGGTACATGATATCTTTCATGTGTCTCAGTTAAAGAAGTGTCTTCAAGTACCTGACCAAGAAATCGACTTTGGTGATGTAGAACTAGAACCTGATTTGACTTATACCGAGTACCCCATTAGAGTCTTAGATCAGAAAGATCGAGTCACTCGTAGACGTACGATCAAGTTCTACAAAGTACAATGGAATCAACACACTGAGGAGGAAGCTACTTGGGAGTCTGAGGATTACTTAGAAGAGAATTTTCCTGACTTCTTCGCTTCTATCTAGTTGCAATACCTTGTCTATATTGTAACTTGTCTCGTTTGTCAGCAGAATGGAAAACCCCCTCGCTCGCCTTTTTGAATAAAGTTATGATATGTTAGCTTGACACATTTCCTTTTCCATTACTTAGCCTTAAGTTTTAAATCTCGGGACGAGATTTCTTTAAGGGGGAAGGGTTGTAACACCTCTGGTGTTTTGACCTAATACTAAAATTTGACATGTCATCATGTGCATTGCAAAGCATTCATATAGTATAAAGTTTTGAATGCATTCACTAAATAAGGTTTATTTCATAATACTGTTATTTCATGTGATGTGTTTCAAAAACCCTAAATACAGATCATGACCACAAGGGTTAAATTTCATGTGATCATGTGAGGTCATATGTCCTTTGACTCAAATAATCCTAATGGGCCATGTTACTGGCCAAAAATCAAAATTTAAGTAAAAGGAAGACAAATCAAATTTGAATTCATTTTCAAATTATAAAAGTCCTTTTTGCCCCTTTTAACTAATTCAAAATCCATGAGGAATTTGGGGTTGAGGCAAAAAGCAAAGTTGGAGATTATTTTATAAGGATCAACTTTGGTATTCGAAGTTTTTCAAGTTTACATGCAAAATTTGGAGTAATTTTGAAATGATTCAAATGCTCAAATGCACCCCAAATTCAAATTTCAAAATGGAGGCAGAATTTGAAAATGTTCCTAGAAGCAAAGTTGTAGAGTTTGAAAAATTGAACAACTTTTATTTTTGGAGATTTTCAACTTCTTTAGAAAATTTCTGAGTAATTTGAGAAATGAATGCAGTGGCAGTTCTGTAATTATTTCAAAAATTCAACTCCACCTCACTGCTTGCCGCCGGCGCCACGCGGAGTTCACCGCCGATCGGATTTCACCGCTTTCACGCGCAGTGACACGCCCAAACCTCCGTGGCGAGTTCGCCCATGTGCTGTCATCACCGTACGCCCTCAAGCTTGCTATAAATAGGAGTACATCGTCGTCAATCGGAGTTTTCCCGTCGACTGTTCGCCGCCGGTGACATTGCCGCGATCGCCCAATTCATCCTCGTCGGACCACCTCAAGCCAATTGCGTTGGCCAGCAGCTCTGCCTTACCCTGCCGCTCATTCCTGACCTGCTCGCCTCGCTTCTAGCCGATCAGCACCACCGCACGACGTCATCTTCTACGGAGCCGGTCGAAGCTCCGCCGCAACCCACCTCACCGTGGCCAGGGTGATTCCGTACGTCTCCGCCTGCACCAAGCACATCATCGTGATCATGGTGAGCCCCTGAGCATGTTGCTCACTCTTCCTTTGACTCTACTGCGCCGTAGCCCTAGTTACATCGACCGCCGTCGGGTCCGAGCCGCCATGGCCGGCGTCGAGTTCCATCCGGTGTGCCCTTTTCTGTTCTGAGGCTTGGGATAGATGCGCGACTTGGTGTAGATCATGTAGGAGCAGCCCGTCTCACCGGAGTCACCACCGGCGCGTTTTGCTGGCCGGAGCTGGCCGCGCCGCCGTGTCTTGTTCACTGTCGCTGACGCTGTCAGTGAAGCTGAGGAAGAAGAACAGTGAGCTTTGGTTATTTTCTAAATTGTGAATAGTGCTGAATATTTGGAAATTTGTAGAAAAATAATCATAGCTCCAAAAATTCTGAAAATTTTTGTGTAGCTTCTGTACATGTTCTAGTATGATTTAAAAATTTGAAATTTGATATTTGGATAAATTTTGAATGTTCAAATATTCAGTCCATTAATTGAAAAATGCAATTTCCCTGATTTTTGTAAGTCACTATATAACTCCAAAAATTATGAAATTTGTTTTGGTACACTAATTTGTCATAAGGAAGCTTACATAAAAATTTGAGCTTAATTGGACAAAGTTTATTTTATACCTAATGTAGACTTAATTATTTAATTAATTATTCATTTAATTAATGTTTAATCAATTAGGATTTGTTTGACTTTAGAAGTGATTGTTGACCTTGGGTCATTAACTTATAATGATCCTTAGTACCTTAATTAGTTTTTGAACTAATATCTAATTTGTAATTAGTAAATCTTAATGACATTTCATGTGATAACAAAAGTCATTAACAAGTTAACTCGCCGAAACCCTAAGTGTTGATTAGTGTTGGATCTTGTTTTGGTCATGTTTTGTGACTAGTAGGGTTCCAAGATCCATTAGGTCAAGTCACGTCTGTGGTTCTTAATGATAGGGTTACAGGTTGGTTTTGTTGGCTTGCAACTGTACCGTGAAATAAAATCCATTGTGGGTGTTTTTACATTTCATGTGTCGTGAAAGCATCATGTTTACATTATCATCATGTTAAAGCATATGTTATCATTTCGTGTAGAACCCGAGAACGAAACGATTCTAGTTGAGCAAGTTCTGGAAGAATCCCCGGTTGTCACGGGATTCGATAATCGTGGTACTGATCCGGAACCTGAGATCGTCAACGAAGGCAAGCCCCGGTTTATGCATTAAGCCATTACCTTGTTTTACTTTGAAAAGTTTACACCTATGTTATTTATTGCATTAAGTTGTTTAATTCAAATGTTACCTACTTGATGCATTACCTACCTTGTTACTTGTTTACCATCCTTGAAGATGTTTTTATTTACAAAGGCGTAGAATGCTTAGTATGCTTTATGATAGGCTTTCAAAGCAAAAGTTTTGATACAATCAAAGATGGCATACTGGCCAAAGAAAGAAAGAAAGAAAGTAGAATGAATTAGAGACTAGTCGGGTGACTTATCTTGAATGTTGAGTAATGTTGCCGACTATGTCGCTTAAAGGCCACTCATTGTGGATCTTCTGAACGAGACACTTTGTAGTACTGGTCACATACTCCGGTAAGCCTACTTCGGCTATTTCGATACTAAGATGAATGCCCACGCACTGGGAGTGGAGAGATGGCGGGAGTAGCATGTACCCTCGTGGCTGGAATGTGGCCGGATTTGAGGTGTGTTGTACTCTCGGGTGGCGTGGAGACGGCTTAGTATAGGAGGATCCAGTAGCGAGGTTGATGTATGCAAGATTAAGTTCTACATATGTTGTGTGATAAGGAATCCCCAGCTGGGACTTAAATCAATTCGAATTGCCGGTGCTCCACGGATATGGAGACTCGTTTCATTACAGAAGCAATGCAGGACTGGTGAATTACTAAAATATGAGAAAAGAATGGAATGAGAAGGAATGAAATATGGGAAATGTACATTTAGTTTGAGATAAAGAACTAAAAGGACTTAGGGGTAAAATTTGAGAATAGGATAAATATAGTAAGCTTTTGGCAAAGGACTTGAATTTTGCTACATCCTTACCTTGTCCCAAACCCCTGCATCTCTAAAGTCTTACACCCCGTTACGTCGGGTTAGTCTTGTTGAGTACCTTTGTACTTAGGGTTTGTTAACCCTTGTTGCAGGTGAGTCGCATGCGCAGGCTTGTTTTGGTCCCTGCTGCATGTCTGTGTTTGAAGTCAATGACGATGAGGAGTGATGATTGGCCTTTGGACAAGGCACTAGTTTGTATGATAAATAAAGTTAATGTAATATTATCTCGCTACTATGGTTGTATAACACTTATGGTATTGTAAGTTTGAAAACAACTGGTTTGTAATTATGTTATCTTAAGACTTCCGCTATCTTTTACTCTGGTATATATTTGAATAAACTATTGTAATCTGCAATGACTATGATTGGGATCCTGTTTGAAAAGAGAATCGTGGATGATTCGGGTTTCCCGAGGACACCCGACAGACCTGTTGAGTTGTTGGGAACTCGTGTACGCTATCCGAGGTCTATTAAGACAACGATAGGTGCATGTGGGCCCGATTCCTTAGGAGGTTCTGCCACAATGCACGCACACAACCCACGATGTGGCACCATTTGCCACCGTCCTAGCGGCTGAGCCGCCCGTTCACTCTCTCCTCGCATTGAGCCTGATCTGTGACCAACCCTAGATGTCACGCCACTTCGATAGTATGTGTGCCATTAAAGCCTAACGGGCTAGGCGCCAGGGCAAAAACAAGCGCATACAAGCATGGGACTAAAGGGGGATGAAGCACATTCCAATTCAGACAAGAAGAAAAGCGAAGAGGTGGCCAAATGACAAAGGAATGCGTCTACCTCATACTATTCATGCCAAAACTCAAACAAGCTCTTAACAAAAAGGGCACGCATACAAAATTTTGATCAAATTACTCAGAAGCCCCTATACATTGGAAACCTGAAACTAGAGACTGATAGTGGCGACCGACACCTTGCTCGCTAAGACCTTCGTGCCATGAACAGCGGAATTACCGACTACGCAGACCTTGGCGTTAGACTTTCTCGATGAGTACCCTTGCCCCATAGCATCGAAGTCCACACCATCATATAGGGAGCCAACCAATGTTAAGGCCGCAAGCATGCTGCTCTGAACCTCCATGGAGACGAGAGAGTCCAGTTGACGGTGAACCTCGTCGTGGCGAAGCATCAGTCGAGCACTCCCCTATCCAGCACCAAGCACAGCGTCACACAGAGCCTACCCTGAGCTATTTAGTGTTGCCAACTCAGTGGCCACCTCCTGCGTTGTCCGCTCCACGGCCACTATTGCCTCTAGATCCAAAAATGCCTATGCACGCAAACCTAAAATAAGCGGTCAAATTGAAACCGAGCACGACCAGCAAGCCAAGACCCAACATAGGCAAAGGAGAACTCACCAGCACAAGCAGAACGAAGACCTTAACACTCAGCCTCAAGTCACCGATGGCCCTACTCGGCCTCATCCTGGGCAGCATCCGCCGTAGAGCGTTCCGCCTCCAGAGCGACCGTTGCAGCCTTGAGGTCGGTCACATGGGTCATCAGCAACTCAATCTGAGATTGATCTCACGCCCCCTGTTCTACAAGCCGCTCTTGAGTCGAGTCAGTCCCACTGATAGCATTGACTAGGCTCTCATAGAGCTCCAAATGCGTCCTCTTAGAGGCCCCAATTCCTCTCGTAGGGGTTGCACTTCCGCCTCAGCCATCATCAGGCGGTCGAGGTCCATGGCCTCTTTTGATTGCGCCTAAAAAGCCTGACATAGAAACCAAGACTTCTCTTCTGAAGTCCTTGTTAGCTCCTGAAAGAAAAGAAAAAGATAACCACGTTGTTCAACTCAAGAAAGAACGCATGCAGCAGGCCCCAAGGGCAAAATAGAGTAATAAGGCCACACCTGTTCATGGGGTGTGACCTCCTCAGCCATCAACCATTGGGTCTCCATGCTCAAGCTGGTGACCACAGTGGCCACATTGATTAGCTTCGACAGGGTTGCAACGACCCCCTTACGACTCTAAAGTTCCGCCCCACGCAGCCTATTTGGCCATGTCATGCACCTCGAACAAGGCCCCGTGGGGATCCAAGGGATCTAGCTAGACGAAGGGATCCTCATAGGGATCCACCTCCTCCCCTTGGAGAACTAGGGTAGGCCCACCAACGCGATCGGTGGCCGACTCTGTGAATGAAGGATCATCAATGGGTGATAGGCCCATCCCTCCTCCTAGGGCGGCGGTCACCTCGGCCTCGCTAGCGCTCAACACCTCCCCATCGATCGCATCTGCTACAACTCCAACGCTAGAACAACCTTCGCCCCTAGCTAGAGAGCATAGGGTCGTGAGAGAAAGGTACTGGGCCATGGTCACCACAGCCTCGCAATGGTCTGATGATGGCCCTAGCCACGCAGGCAGACTCACAAACCCTAATGGCTTGGCAATCACAAACCCGAGGAGAACCTCCCTGCAATATAATCCTTTAAGGACACAAGAAAAAAGATGACTCTGGCTTTATCGTAGAAAGAAGAAAGCTAGGGGAAACATACCTCCTAGGGCGGTCTACAAGACTCATCACACCTCTCCCCTAAAGTGAGACCGCAACCATGGTCATGACATTAGACGTCGTGAAATAGAAGCCGACGAGGCACTACTAGCCACAACGATAGCGATGGCCTCTGGTCACTCACCACCACTTGTCGTGCGGTGAGACAGCTGTAGACTAGCCAAGGATGGGCTAGTCAGAGTCGACGATGAAGGACCTAGACCACCATGATCAGTGGCGCAAGGGTGCCTCGAGCTCGGTCCCCTTAATGGCAATGAAGCTAAATGCTTCCGTGTAGCCTAGTCCTCACTTGCTGCACGTGCCATCCCACTCCCTCCACTTGACCTAGATCCGTCTCTAGACCACTAGGACTTAGCAAGCATGCGCCAAAGCACCTTTGATTCCTCATCGGAATCATTGTCTGGACTCTCACTTTTGACTGCGCTGCCTTCAACCAGTAGCAAAGCCCCATGCCTTTGCCACTCCATCCTCTCGAGCAGCCCTCCCGCCTGAGACCGCCTCCGATCGCTAGCAACCGCCCACTCCTAGGCTGTGATATTAGCGCCTTCAGGGCGAGGAATGCCGAAACAAGAGCGGAACGATGGAATGGGCTGCCGAAGACAAGCCACCTCACCAACCACTAAATCAATGCGAGCGGGGTCAAAAAGGAAAACCAAAAGGAAGGGCGACTCACCAGGTCAGGGCGATGGCGCACTTCATCGAAACTATGACCCTTGCGTGAACCAACCCGTCCAGACATTCTATAATCGTGTCGTCTTCAAGCTCTCCTATGGCTTCACAAGTTGGGTCTTCAGCTCTGACATAGTCACATAGCAAATGAACCCGCTGCTTCAATGGAAGAATCTGGCGTTCGACCATGACCCGAAGGACCGCAACACCATCTTGACCAACCAACACTCAGACCCTAAGGATCTCTAGGATCTCCGCCACTTCTACCTAACGTCTCCACTTGCATACATGACCCTAGGAGTCCGACCTCACTAGGGAGTGACTGAAAAGGGAAGCAAGGTAGTAGAGGCGTCATCACAAATGTAAAACCAATTCCCGTACCAACCGAAGTTTGAGCTCCTCAATGGCAAGCACGGGTAGGAATGGGACACCCCAAAATGCATCTAGATGTTCGTCCTGCCCATAGGGGCCAATGCTCCACCGGTGGACCCTAGCACCCACAAGCCCTTAACCTCAAAGAGCCACCAAAACATGTCTTTGTTGGGTTCTATCCCAAGGAAACCCTCGTGGACGACCATGAAGCCTGCCAACTATAGCACGCCATTAGGAGGAAGATGCTGCATCAGGACACCGTGCTCCTAAAGGAATCCTAGAGGAAATCTGATGCCAGAATCCCAAAGCCCTGCTCATCGAAGTTAGTGAAGGACACCACTTCCCTAGGCTATGGATCGGGAAGCACTTCACCAGTAGCGGCCCTCCACCTAGTGACTCCCTTCGATGGAAGGAGACCATCCTCGACAAGCCACAATAGCCGCACCTTCATCACCATTGAAGGTACCCATTCACTCATCCTTGACACAGGCAGAGGCGAAGGCAAAGACAACGATAGAAGAAGAATGCGCTAAGCAGCCACCGGCGACTACGCACCTCCTAGGTAAATCCCGCAAAGTTCAATTCCCTTCCTTTCCTCCCCCAATTGCAGCACATGATAGTGGAAAGCCAAAAACAAGGTAAGGGAACGTGAACCAAAGGGGTCATATATGTGGCGGTGACTAGGAGCGTGAACTATTCCCTCATAGGATCCACCCTAGAGCAAGTCCCATGGACCCTCGGCAAGCAAACCACCATGCCACAACAACCGTGCGACGCGATGCGCCACATATTCACGCACGAATGAGCGCCTTTAAGCCACATCGCAACTAAGGAGGCTGTGAGCCCCTAGATCCACACGTAGGGTAGCCCACCATGACCGCAAGCCCACGCCATGCTTAGGAAACCCATCCTTGGGCTGGCCCTTAGAAGGGCTCGAGGCCACAAAAGAGATAGGGGCATAGAGGAGATGGCCCCCCACAGCTCTAATTGGTGGTGTGGAGCCACATGACCATCTCTCCCTGTGTTCGAGTCGCTTGCTTCAAAGTCTCCTAGGTTGACCCCCTCTGGGGGGAGGCATCTTGCCCTCTGGCCGCTGCGGAGGTGGTTGGGGACCAACGAGATTGATGGCCGATGATTTATGGGATGTCTCGCGTGAGGCATAGCCAAACTCCACGTCGATTGGGGAGGATATTGGGTCCCACTTGAATTACCCATTGACCTTGATGAGGCACATCGCTCTGACCGCATGGTTATGGTGGACATGCCTCACCCCGTGTGGGGTAAAACCAAAGTTGCTTGTGAACTAGCATCACGACCCCTTGGGGTCTAGAAACATGTTAGGGAAAAAGGAGCGGGCCCACACGCCCCCGATAAGGATTATGTCCAAGCCATAACCATCTCCTCCTAGAATCATGGGTCGCTAGTCCACTACCATGTCTAGTCTCATGAACCAATGAGGGCTGACAACCCCATCACGGGATAACAGCCAGACCGACAGAAAGACCTACAAAAGTGCCCCAACCATAGGCACGTGGTTTGCCCCTTGACCACACATGACGAAGGATGTTTCAAAAACCCATGTGGTAATCCTCGGCTGACGAGGGCATCCTGACCCATGTCATCGCCAAAGCAAGCGACCATGACCCAACCACCACCGAGAGACCCAAGAGAAACAAGTAAATCTGAAGATAGGGTCTCTCTCATCAAACCGCGGAAGCGGGCGTGGCCAAGCCGCAATGCAAATCTAGAAATTGCCACGCCGGCGATATCTCTAGTATGCTCAGGGAGACCTCGCTACCACCATAGAAGGGCAAGTGACGCATCGACCTTCCCAAAGAGAGATGACTCCTAGGGCACGGGAATGCAGGGGCAAGCCCAGAGGTCATGCAAGCTCAAGGATGCCCGAGCAGGCACCGTGGGCATTCACGAATGCCAGTGGAGCTTAGGTAGAGAGCCTCTAGATCAGGATAGTCCTATCCTAGCAGAGGCAGGATTGCTTGATCTCAATAGAGCATGCGCCCTATGGGCATGACCCCATCCTTTTACAAGTTCCCTTCTAGCACCAGATGGAGGAAAGAGCATCGCCGGCCTCTGGAAGCCTCAGAAAAATGTGAGTTCAGGACCCCACGGCTCCCTCCCAATCTCCCACATTTCTGAAACCCATCAGAAGAGAGATAAGGATCAACTCATCATCATAGGTTGAGAGCAACTTGAAAATGGCAAGAAAACCTTTACTTATAGGTCCTAAGGAGAAGTAAGCAACCAAAACCCACGCTTCACGTGGCGAACAATGGGAGGTCTCGGCCCACGTTGGATACCTACGAAAGACTAGGGTGTCAGGACTCTCACAAAGGAAGGTCCGGCACAGCATCGATAGGACTGCTCAGCCCCGCCTGAGTCACAGACCCCAATGCTTGGTACGATAGTATGGTGAGACGCACCAGTCATGTATCGTGTTGTCAGGACATCCCAACAGAACAAAGTGGAAAGGCCACCTATCGCATTAAAAAGCATCGGCCCACAAGGGATCGGGCGGCGAAGCTCGACGAAGTCATGACCATGCACCAGTAGCCAACACATGCAAGTATCAGCGCTTCTGTGATCACTTCATGATAGCAAAAATGCTCGGAGCTACTATCGTGGTTATAACCCTAGGGTGTCCCAAGGCGTCGATTAGTTAGCAGGCCACATGTCCTACAACACAATAGTTAGCAAGGGCCCAAGCGACCAAGGCCCAGCAAAAGCCAAGTAGAGCAGGCCAAGTGCTGAGGCCAGGGGTGTTCATGACCCCTTCCTCTAGCATAGGTCATGTGACGCTCAGATACGTGACCTCTACCTCATCATGACCCCTAAAAGGGACGGAGAGAGGTTGAGCCCTGGCTATCCAACCTATTCTAATAGGGGCAAGCATGCCGCACCGATTCCTTAAGGACCAATGTGACAACAGTCACCTCGATTTGGTTGAACAATATCCTAGTACCGCATCACACCAATAAGACAACACCGCATAGCGGAGGCCATGGGTATGATGCCCACCGTCCAAATATGGACTAACAGGATGCGCATAAGATCCCGTCTACTACAAGACGGGATCCATGACAAGGGTCTTGACCAAGGGACCTCCCTAGCTAGCGGAGTGCCCTAACCCCAATGATCGGGGTCGAGGCCCTCAGCCCATGAAGCGACTAGGCAAGCAATGACCTAGGGCATCTACCTACTATAGGTGCGATGCCCCGGGGAACCTGGAGACAACGATGAAAACTATGATGGATGCTGCATTGCATAAGATAGCTGACGAACTATCACCATGGCTACAATGCTGCCATGACTAGCACATTAGCACCACATCAGACCCCACAAAACCATGATGACAGCCACCCCTAGGAAAACACCAAAAGGCGGTGTAGCTTGCAAGCCAAGTTAGATAGGACCTCCCTTAGGCTCACGACCCTTTGATCGGGAGAACCTCCTCTTTGTAACAAGCCCTAGCCCCTAAACTCTATATAAGGGTAGCCAGGGCACACATTCTCCATCCTCTACCATTCACCATAGCAGCAGGGCTCCTAGAGCTTCTCTTCAGGCTGCCCATCGTCTAGCATAGGTTCAACTATATCTTTCATCATTCTTGCACCCCCACATTATAAGAACTTCAGAGCATTCAAGCGAGGAACACATACTCAATCTTCTCTAAGACTGGATGTAGGGCTCCAGCCTGAACCAATATAAATCCTTATGTCTATTGGATGCTACCATCGTCTTCCTAGAGTAGCACGACAATCATATAAATTTACTAGTCCAGTTTACAAAACATCGACAGAGAGCCTCTCCCCCACCGTATCCTGCCATCTCCTTCCTCTCTAACGAAGAGGAGACTCCACCAACGGTGAGGCAACCTTAGGATTAGCACCGAGCTAACCCCCTACCAAACTCTCTTCCTTTACACTATTGTAACCCGCCAGATTTTAGGTGCGCTTGACTATAAGGATCATCAGCTACTAGATGTAGGGACCAAATTGGCCCAAACCAGGATAAACCATTGTGTCTTCTCTATATGATTCTTGTGTTCCTGACTCCACCCGAGCCACTAGAGACCCCATACTCTGACATCGACTCGAACAACATGCTTGCCGTGGTTTTGACCCCGCGATAGCTAGCGTGCTAGGTAGGGAGTAGCATCAAGTGTGATTCTAGCTCTACGGTGGATGAAGCCACCCGCCTCATCATCGAAGCAAGCAGCACCACCCCAGACGGTGGTGTCTGCTTCCCTGGTGAGTTCTTCGTCACTGCAGGCACCTTTGCTCTGGGCTAGGTCCTCAACTTTGGGAGCCTAGCCTACATCACCAACTGCTACAACGAGCTTCGTCTACTCCACGGGGCTATGCCGGTGGGCATTGAGCCTCTGGTGCCTCCCCTTCGCTAGGACCCTCAAAGACAGATCTCGAGGTCCTAGCCCACCAAATCCAGCATAGCTTGGGGCCATATCTCATAGTGTTGGACCACCACCAGATGTCCTACATGCTAGTGAATGTTCTCATTGGACCACTACTGGGGAGGCGCTCCCGCCACCTCATTGCTTCTGGTACAACCTCCCAGATCTGCCCTTGGGGGTCTAAAGCGTAGCGGAGTCCTTCCAGATGGAGCTAGAGCACCTTGTCGTCCGCGAGGTCCCATGGAGCCCCATTGATGAGTACAGGCCCGATCTTCCGAGAGGTAGCCGGTAAGTTTGATTTTGTGGAGATCTCGATGTTGGCGATCCAGCTTCAAATTAGACATGATTCGAACCCTGCAACCATTACACCACTGCTCCATTGGTTATCAACCAAGCACAACTTGATTGACCTCGCCAAGAAGGCTTTTCCTGCAAGCGAATCGAAGAGCACAAGCAAGAAGGTAAAACACGCAATCTGAAATTGCAAATATGAATGACGCGAATATCAATAGAGGATTCAAGAACTCGGTTCCAAAGGACTAATCGACACAGTGGAGGAGATCAAGAACGGGGGCCCTGGATCACTGTAAAAGGATTTGTCACCATAGTTACAATGAACGATTCAGTTTCTCGATGGAAAACTAAACTCTAAACAAAACCCAATTGTGTAGCAGCGGCGGCGGCTGTGTTTATAGTCTAAGACTCGACCTAGGGTTGGGGACGGCCAGGGGTTGGGCGCCCACAACTTAGGCTTAAGGCCCGACACGATACATGGCCAAGTTGGCCCAAATAGGTGACGCAGCACCTTGCTGTGGTCACACAGAATGATCCACGGACCTTCTGGAGCTGGGACCAGATCCAAAACGACGGCGTCGTCGTCCCCTTTCCAACGCATCCAAGAACGGCCCGTTTCGATGTCGTATGAGAAAGTTATGACCGAAACAGTGACGACGTGTCTGCTGAATCCGAGGGCGACGTGGCAGCTGAGTTGGGAACGAATTGCAACTTGGGGAAGACCATGGCGTCGGTGTGTCCAGCATGGCGATGTCCTCATCATCCTCCCCTTCTCGAATTGGAGTCGTCCTCGACTCCATCTTGGCGATGTCCTCATCATCCCCTCCTTCTAGATTTGGAGTCGTCCTCGACTCCATCCCATCATCAGCGAACTCCTGCAAAAGGTTAGTGACAGCAGGCAATGCACCAGACATAAAAGGTTGACAAAACATAGTATAACATGGTGCATCAGGATTATCACATAACTCAGCAGTACCAGAAGTTGTAGCAAGAAAAGCACCTCCTTTTAACTTAATCCCATTATTTTTAGCAATGTCTGTTGGAGGTTTATTTTTGATCTCATTAGCATGTTTAATAATATCCGTAGGAGACAAAGGCAGCAATGTAATTTTCTTGTCCTTATGTATGATAGTGTATGTATTAGTTCTACCATGGTGTAAAGCATCATTATCAAATTCCCATGGGTGACCTAACAAAATGGAGCAAGCTTGCATAGGGACAACATCAAAATCAGCAGTATCATGATAAGAGCCTGTGAAAAAGTTAATGCGTGCTGATTTAGTTACCTTAGTCTTACCACTATTATTGAACCATTGAAGTTTATATGGATACGAATGTTGTCGTGTGGTCAAGCCAAGCTTGTCAACCAAATCTGAACTCACCAAGTTGTTGCAACTCCCGCTATCAATGATAGTGAGAACACGCCAACCCTGCACAATGAGATACATGTGGAACAAATTGTGGCGTTGGATCTTCATCTCTTCTTCATGTCCCACATGTGTACTCAACACACGCTGCACAAGAAGGCTAGGGTAGTCCACGGCAGCAGCCACAGAGTCAATGGTGATGGCCTCCTTGTCTTGATCGCCCTCGGTGGGATCTGCATCAATGTTAGCAGCAAGGGCTAAATCATCTTCAACATCACTAGCACTTACATATCCATCCTCGGTAGCAATGAAAGTGCGACAACTAGGGCATTCCTTCATGACATGTCCCATGCCTTTGCATCGGTGGCAAATGATTTTAGAGCTAGACGAGGAGGAGCTAGTAGAAGCACCCGGAGTGCCACCTTTCTTTAGCTGTGGAAACTGCACATTAGACAATTTACTTACCCCGGAAGAAAATGGAGGTGTAGATGGCTGTGGTGCAACAGGAAGCTTGGGCGTCTCCGGCTCGGAACGCTGCTGAAAATTCCTCCCATTGTTAGACCTGAAAGGCTGGTGTTGTTTGCGTCCCTGTACTTCTTGTTCTGCCTTAATAGCAAGATGATACAATTGGGAAAAATTGCGCCATTCTTTGTAATCAAGTATGTTCTGTATATCATGGTTTAAACCACCAAAAAATCTAGCACTAGCATCATGATCATCTTCATTTATACCACAACGTGCTAAACCAATAAGTAATTCTTGATAGTATGCTTCTACTCCTTTATCACCTTGTTTTAAAGTTTGTAGTTTCAAACGTAAATCACGTTGGTAATAAGGAGGAACAAAACGAGATTTCATATGTTGCTTTAAAACATTCCAAGTTTGAGGCACAGCAGCAGCATTATTGGCATTGCAAAGATCACTCCACCAGAACAAAGCAAAATTAGTAAACTCACTAGTAGCAAGTCTAACTCTATGCTCAGCAGGAACATTATGAGAATCAAATTTTTGTTGAACAGCAAGCTCCCAATCTAAATATGCCTCTAGATCAACATTACCAGCAAAAGGAGGTAGACTAAATTTAATTTTAGCAAAAGGATCATTATTACCATGATTATTACCTTCCATACCGTGACGATTGAAGTTGAGGCGGCGACGGGCACCACCGTCAGCATACGCATCTTCATCACCAAAAGCATCCATATCTTCATCATCAGCATGATAAGGTGGAGGGCGTTGCTCAAGCTGTTCAATGCGGGTGACCAGATTGTTCACGTTGCGCGTCAGCTCGGTCATAAGATTGCATTGTTCAGTCATGAACATTGTAAGCTCGCCCTTGGACACGCACTCATTGAAGTCCATCAGAGTTCCTGCCATGGTTAGAAGATAGAAAAAGACAACACCAAAGTATTATCCCTATCAACTAAAAGGAAAGAAGTGGTGGTGGTGGTGATGGTGGTGAAAGTGGAATGCAAAATCACAAGCGGCTTACCACCGTCTTGCCTGTATTCTTACCAACGCCAAACAGGAGCAAAACCAAAGTGGTGAAGCAATCTATTGTTGAGCGTGGGTAACAGTTGCAAGATGAACCTGTGCTGACAGAAGAATATGTGGAGCTATGGGTAGGCACACAATATGACAGCAAGGGTTAGCAATTAACGAGTGCAGAGTAATGATTGTTCAATCCGGATCCAAAGTACAAATCACAGGTGCTAGCTAAGACGTGTCGAGACGTAGCGCAACAAGGTGAAAACAAAGGACGATCGAAAGGACTCACAGAACAAGCAAATAGCCCAGACTTCTCCGTTTTTCCTGAATTTTTTTCCCGGATTCTTCCAAAAGGCACTAGTAGGAAACAAATTTTTTTTTTATTTTTTCACTATTTTTATATACTTTTCTCTGAACAAGGATCACAAAAGATGCAACCACAAAAATTGGCACCTACAACTGAGGTGGGATGTGGTCTACAGAAATTCAGCACGTTCTCTGAAAAGCGTGCAAAAACTTTGATAATTTTTTTTCTATATTTTCCTGAATTTTTTTGGCAATTCTAATGAAACCAAACAGGGCATAGCCAGTTTGGGTCGGCTCCAAATGGTGTCAAGAAGCTGCTGAAAAAATTTCAGATTTTTCTGATAAACGAGCGAAAAGTTATGCCTGTTTTACCGAAGGTATCTCAAGGTATGTTTTCCGGAAGGCACAACACGGCGGTGGCAGTTAGGGCAAAGCGTCCCTAAACTCTAACACCGATCACAGGATCGTCACTGTGACTAACAACAGTAGGTATTCGCCTGATGATGTAAGGAGGGCTACGATGCAGGCAAAATAAGAGCGGCTGGCAACCTATCTAGGGTTTGCGCGGCGGCGAGAAGTTACACAAGGCGGCTAGTGGGGCAAGTCGAGTAATGTGGTGGCTTCGACTTGTTGTTTGGGAACGGTGGATGGGATAGCGGCGGAAAACAAAAATCACAGCAACGGGCGATTGAACTACGACCACGAACACAATCCTAAACCAGCAACAAGACTCGACCACGGACACAAACTCAACAACACGAATCTGAAACGAAATTGCAAAGGCACAAAGGGCGATAGGACAGCGGAAATTGAAATATTTTTGGGCTTTTTGTGGACTCTAGGTAATGAACAAATATGAATCTAAGGCAAATGAGATTATACCTCGCGGTAAACCTGAAATATCTGATACCAATTGATGAGTACAGGCCCGATCTTCCAAGAGGTAGCCGGTAAGTTCGATTTTGTGGAGATCTCGACGTTGGCGATCCGGCTTCAAATCAGACGCGATTCGAACCCTGCAACCGTTACACCACTGCTCCGTTGGTTATCAACCAAGCACAACTTGATTGACCTCGCCAAGAAGGCTTTTCCTGCAAGCGAATCGAAGAGCACAAGCAAGAAGGTAAAACACGCAATCTGAAATTGCAAATATGAATGACGCGAATATCAATAGAGGATTCAAGAACTCGGTTCCAAAGGACTAATTGACACAGTGGAGGAGATCAAGAACGGGGGCCCTGGATCACTGTAAAAGGATTTGTCACCACAGTTACAATGAACGATTCAGTTTCTCGATGGAAAACTAAACTCTAAACAAAACCCAATTGTGTAGCGGCGGCGGTGGCTATGTTTATAGTCTAAGACTCGACCTAGGGTTGGGGACGGCCAGGGGTTGGGCGCCCACAACTTGGGCTTAAGGCCCGACACGATACATGGCCAAGTTGGCCCAAATAGGTGACGCAGCACCTTACCGTGGTCACATAGAATGATCCACGGACCTTCTAGAGCTGGGACCAGATCCAAAACGACGGCGTCGTCGTCCCCTTTCCAACGCATCCAAGAACGGCCCGTTTCGATGTCGTATGAGAAAGTTATGACCGAAACAGTGACGACGTGTCTGCTGAATCCGAGGGCGACATGGCAGCTGAGTTGGGAACGAATTGCAACTTGGGGAAGACCATGGCGTCGGTGTGTCCAGCGTGGCGATGTCCTCATCACCCATCCTCTTCGGTGTGGCTAGGTCCGATGCCCCCTCACTGTGCGCCTTCTTCACGACCCTCCAAGGAAGTAGTCCAGAGCACCAGTCCAGCGACATTGACTACGATGCCACGCCCCACGAATGACATCACATCAATGACAAGGATCCCAATGAGGGAGCACATAGGCTCGTGTCGCTGAAATGAAGCCCCAACTACCAAGCAGACCATCCCAGGGAGGGGGCGGCCCAACAGCAACCAAGGCAGGCACACCAAAAGCCCCTGCGATGGAGTGCAAGCTCTAAAACAGAAGCTCGCACAACAACACTGAGCATGGCCCCTCGCAAGTAGTGACAATGACAACACTGAGGCCCCCATGGGCCTGAGTTGATGGGCAGAGAAGAAAAGGCAACGTTGGCACCTGGTCCATCCAACACCTGAAGCACGCTCAACGCACACGATAGCAGCAGTGGCTTGGCAGGTCCCTCCACCTAGGCATCTATCCCCCGAGAGGGGCTAGCCCAGTCGAGGGGAGCTTTGGCCCTTCCCCATTATGGAAGACCTTCGCCAAGCTGATCCCTCAGAGTGTCGATGTCTGATCCGATCCTGGACACCTCTACCTCTACCTCCTGTCAAGCATCTAGGAGAAGGGCAGGAAGCTACATAACTCTTCCTCTTTATTTCCTACATTTCATTTCCTAGGCTAAATATTAAGCTCACTTCTTAGTCATCGCTAATCCCCCTCCTTCCGGTAAGTATGAAGTGCCAACCACGCACCGCTCGCCTTGCCAACTCGGCCTCCTCCTCCTGGTCTATTTGCATCCCTTGGCTCCTTGACCTAGCACCCATGCCTGTGCGCCATCGAAAGGGGTCATGAACCCTAGCCACCCATAGTACGGCCAAGGATCTCGATGGAAATGAGGCCCCAAATACCGACCGAAAGGCGGGGAGCACCGACGGCACCCGAGAAGCGGAAAAACAGGGGCAGCAAAGAAACAACAAACAAACAAACTTAATATTTACAAAAACATTAGATTGTTTTGGGGACTTCACCCCACTGTTCAGCCATAGAGCACATGCTGGTTGATTCTTCTCCTTTCACAGGCATGGGCAGGGAGGCACAGCACGTGACCATCACCCTTCGCAGTCTAGCGAGGGGCCACGGAGGACCACGTCCAGTGGAGCGATCCTTAGGATGGCATCAGTGGCTTCCTCGAGCTAGGGAATAAGGAGCACCATGTTAGTGTCATTGGTGTTCTCAGGGAGCCCCTCCGCCACCTCACGAATGTCCACTAGGTCAGGGAAGCAGAAGTATACCACAGCTAGTGCGGAGGCTGCCCCCTACCAGACGCCATCCTCTATGGCCTCATGGAAGCACACCGACATGGCACAGAGGTGCTCGTTCACCTCCCTAGCATTGTCGCACACCCCCCATGAAAATAGGGAAGGAAAGCTCCAAGTACTGCAACTTCAGATTGTTGCGTAGCTAGATGGTGGCGGTGCCGATCCATTGCACGGATCCATCGCATAGATCTATTGCTGTCCTTGTTCAGGTACAAGCGGAAGATCCACCTCCACAAGTCAAAGTGGGGCTCGATGCCCAAGTAGCACTCACAAAGAGTGATGAACACTGCAAGGTGCGCCACCCCGTGCGGCATCAAGTCATGAAGCCGTAGCCCAAAGTGGCGAAGGAACATCCCCACGAACGGATGCATGGGAACCCCAAACTCGGCGAGGTGAATGGGGACAAAGGAGATGACCTACGACTCCCTAGGCATGGGCTTTGATGCCTCTAGACTTGGTAGATCCCATCTAGAGGGGGGAAGAATCAACCATACCCGAGCCACCTCCAACATCTCACCCTTGGCTTTCGACATGTCCCACTCTGCCATTGAAGCCTAACCTTGGGGGAGGCGCAAGCAGGTGCAGCGGCGCCTGGATGGAGAAGCAATGAGGGAGCGAGAGAGAAAGGTACGCCCACTCTCTCCTTAGTGCGGCCCTTTCTATAACCTGAGCATGTAGATGTGGACATGCACCAGCCCACGCATGCCGCCCACCCCGTGCACGCCTCCTCATGGGACTTGGGGGGATCCGCCTCCTCTCAAGCCCACCGGCTATCATCGACGGCTTGAATCCACACACACCAAGTGTCATGGCTCCTCCTCCACCAGATCTGCTCCACATGGCCCCGATGTCCCATGTCCTAGACGAGATGGGGTAGCGCGGGGACACGTGTGTGCGTCATAACTCCTCCACCAGGCATGACAGCCTAGATGCCATCAACCACCTGCGTAAGACATTAGCGGATGGGACGTGCCCAGAAGCCGCCCCCTCCACTAGCAAGGAGGCCCCACACTGGCCTCAGGGGCTATGTCGGCTCCCTAGATAGAGCATCTCGACCCCCCGATCAAACAGGTGCTCGAGTGGTGCATCCCCCAAAAACCAACCAACTCCCCGGAGTTGGGTTAGGAGCTGCTGAGTAGTGGGCCCAACAAGAGACTCCGTTCGAGCCTCGGCGTGCTCCCACTTCCCCAATCTATGGCGGCAGCGGGTCAGCCCCAGAAGGCCAGCTTGAGAGGATCAGGACCTGTTATCATGGACCTTAGAAGGGCGTGGCGCTCTAGATGATCAGATGGCCCCGAGCCAGTGCCCAACGCTCTTGATCACCTGGCCAACGATAGGCTCCAATCAGAAAGGAGGGCACCCCCTGGCCTTCGGTCGGTGACTCCCAGATGAGCTCGTCGAGCCCTCGCTCGAGCCAAAGACCCATGCGACTTAGACTCACGAAGGCATCAGCATCATCTTTGCTTAGCCTCAATAGTCAAGCAACATCCATCACACTAGAGAAGAAGTCCCCTAGCAGGGCACAACACTCTCGCCAGTAGAAGCCGTCCTCGCCAAGGAGGGTTTGGTCACTAGAAGATCAAATTTAGCCCATCGTCGCTATCATGCCAGGTGAGGCCAGGAAGGGCTCAGGGGCTCCTGACGAGATCCTAGCATACAAGCATATTAAGCCTTGGGTCTAATGGTTCCTGAACCAAGAAGACCCCTCGTCCGACCCCTTTAGGATCGCTCAGGGGCTCAAGGGCTATGTCCATTGGGCATGCTCGTGCGCACCCTCTGGCAAAGAGATCCGGCAGAGCCTGACTCACCCACAGCTTTTGCCTGAGGCTTAGGGGTTTCCCCTAGCCTTGGGCTCCCAATGTACAACATGTTCGGGCCCAGCCCTTGGCTCCTATCTAGCTAATGATGCCGGCCAAGGACTAGGCACAAGAAGACAAGTCCCAAGCTACTGATGCCCAGGGGCTCCTCGATGTCGCCCCCTAGGCGTGCCCCTACCAACTGCTCCTCCGACAGGGTCACATTCGAGGCATGACACAAGAAGACAAAGCTTCCCATGGCCTTTAGGGGCTCGAGGGCTTCCAGGCCCATGCGTTAGCCCCTAGAGCCGACCTCCTTCACCACCAAGAAGACTCTAGAAGGTCTCACCCAGGGGAGGTTGGTCCAAGCTGACACCATCTAACACGTAGAGTGTTAGAACAGAGCAGTCGGACGACGTCCTAGCTTCTTCAGCTCCAAGACACCTCGACGGTCCACGGCGCACCACTGTAAGGCCCTCCTAGACTCCAGCGCACATAGACCATAGACTAGAGCCCTCAAACCACCTTGTACCTAACCTATCTCATTATATAAGGGATAAGGTCGGGCCTAGAGGGGAGAGGATCGGAGTTCAATCACCAGACACTCAATTCCATTCCATCTACCTCCGCTTTGCACCGAGAGCAAGGCAACTCAAAGAGGGGCACCGAGAGCCTCTCCTCCATCGTATCCCATTGTCTCCTTCCACTCTAATGAGGAGGAGACTCCATCAGTGGCGAGGTAACCTTAGGATTAGCACTGAGCTAACCCCCTACCAAACTCTCTTCCTTTACACTCTGTTGTAACCTCCTAAATTTTGGGTGCTCTTGAGTATAAGGATCATTAGCTGTTGGATGTAGGGAGTGAATTGGCCAGAACCAGGATAGACCATTGCGTCTTCTTAGCGTGATTCTTGTGTTCCTGAGTTCACCCAAGCCACCAAAGACCCCGTACTCTGACACTGACTCGAACAACATGCTTGTCGCGGCTTTGGCCCCACGACACCAGCGGCCAATGTCGTCTTAGCGATAATGGACATGGACAAGATCCTGCATGCCTACCTCAACCCTTGATCTATGGGACATACCAGTAGTACTAGTAGTCATGACTAGGTTTCATCTATGGGACGCCCTTACAAATATGTGAACTCTTATTTGAATGCATATCTGTGTGAACTTTTGCTACACTTTGTATTAGGTGGGTTAAACTCTGTTGAGTGTGGTGTAGCTCAGGTCGTTTGGTCATTTTCTAGGTGGTTTCTTTTCGCTACAAATTACTTTCTGGTTGTCTTTGATCTAAAATTTAATTTGCTAATCATTCATGAGTGTCTTTGATCTTTGTTAAAGACAACTCGTGTCTTTGATAAAATTTGTTGAACTTGAAAGAACCATGCACCGAGGAGTACATCTGAACAAATCTCGCCTCGATCTAATGCAGAACGAAGGAGCCAAAGAGCCAAAGCTTTTGACTTTTACTACGAACGCAAGAAAGTCCGGCCGCTGCATATCTGATCTCATAGGATAGTAGAGTGTCGTAGCAATCAGTCTTCCCTCGACTATCATGACTACTTGGATTGGAGTGAAATAAGTACATGAAAGACCTATCACAACTGCACCAGGCATTCAAGTCTCAAGCGTGTCAGGGTGGTCAAAAGCTCTTTTTCTTGATTCACTTCTTATGTCCAACTTTCCTACCGCATTCGCTTCATTCTCATACTTTACTGCGCTTGCAAGAAAGTCTGAATGTGGCACATTTGATCTCGGCGAACACTATATAGTACAGAGCTCCTCTATTAGGCATTACATCGACACAAGACTTGATCGGATGAATTCTATTATGCATGTTTACCATACTATAGATCAGAAAGAGTACCAGAAAGAAACCTACAGGCAAAACCAACCAACAGGGGCTAGAAACCGGCTACCAATTGACCAAAGGACCTGATCTACACCATGCTCAATAGAGTTTAACCCACCTAATATAAAGTTTAACAAAAGTAAACACAGACATACAAATCAGACTTTACAAATCAAAACCTTTGTACATTTGAACGTGTCTATCATGAAATGAAAGGGAAGATACATAATAAGGAAGAGTAACAACATAAGGAAAGAGTAACAACATGTACTCCATCCGTACTCCCAACATAAGGAAGATACATCAAATGCAATGTGAGATACATCAAATGGAACTTTATTTACTCCTCTACTCATCGTCGGTATCACTATCTTCATCCTCGTCCTTGTCATTGGTATCAAGGTCATCATCATCCTCCTCTATAGTCATGAGGCACTTTTGCTTGCCAGTGGTGATGCGGCTGGCCACCTGCTCAGCATTAGCACGAACCCGGTTATGCTAGCGCTTCTCGGTGTTGTGGGTGGTGCTGATTCCCTGCATCGCGATGCTAGTGTCGAAGCCATCTATTCAGCTTTGGTAGCAGGCGAGGATGTACTCCATGTTGCCCACGTGATTCTTGTTCAGGTAGACTAGTAGTTTATCTAGGACATTGGCGAGTTGGTGAAAAATGAAGACATAACTGCTCATCTTTTTCTCCTGAGGTGGGTTGAGGATGCCCAGACCAGTGTTCTATAGCACATGCCTTATCTTCAAGAAATCCTTACTCATGGCACCAACGGCCCAATCATCTCTATCTCCAAAGGGATCCACCGGAGCTTCATCTTGATTCACCATGGGCGCGGCGTCATCCTCCTTCACCACGGGCACGGCGTCATCCTCCTTCACCACGGGCATGGCGTCATCACCCTCCTATGCACGCTTTGTAGAAGGCTTGCCCTTCACCATGGCAGTGGCTAAGTGTGAAGTAGGTTTGGAGAAGGCAACTGCACGTTCCTGGCGATTTTAGATCTGTAGTGGGAATGGGAGGGCTTAGGGAAGGAAGGAAAACAAGCGGAGTTGCGGAAGAGATCATGGCGGTTAATATATCACTACTATAGAGGAGCCACTGGTGTTTTCTTGGGAACAAAGAGGAGCCATTAGTGTTGAAATGTTACTGCACACGCAAGAAAGTCCAACCTCTGTAGGTTTGAACATGTCTAACACACTGCACAGACCTTAGCTTACATTACAAACAAGTTAAAGTTGCTGCAAAATAATGACAACATCCATCCAAGAGGAAATTAACATGTCCATAGACAATCAAACAATATTGATCCATTTAAACATGTCATGACAGAGAGATACATCAAATGCAGCTTTATTTACTACTTTGCTAATGACTCCAACTCCAAGAACAAGGGAACATAGGGAAGATAGTAAGGTCTATTGATGATTTTTGGCATGATGTCATGTCTACCATTCAGAATGTAATGTGTAGGGATGACGTGAACTTTTCTATTGTCCATGTTATATGCGACGACAGCTCTTTCCACCCCAACCCCAACAAAGAAAATCAAATTCCATTCTATGTGAACTATAACCGTTGTGTAGCATGACTCAAAATCAAAGTAACCCATTTGTTTCTTAGTCTTTCCAAACAACTTACACAGGCTGATAGTATGCTTCAATGTCTATTAATTATTAGTACCATAGTCTTCAAGGATCTAGATTGAAAGCTTAGACATATTGCGACCACCAATAACCATAGTCTTCAAGGATCTAGATTGAAAGCTTAGACATATTGCGACCACCAATAGTATATTGACACAAGTGACCCTGAGCTTGATGGATGGAGCATGAAAAACCACACGGCCAGTTAGCAATTTTCCTCCATGCCTTTCCCTCCATATCCACAGCAAGTATACGATGGTAACCCTCGCATAACCCAATATAGTGCAGACAACTGTTAAGAAACACAGTTGCTGATTTGGAAAATGTCCACTCAGCCTCCTCGCCCCATTTAGATTCCATAAAGATCCATACTATAGTTTTAGATGAGTAGATGTCCACACCCACGCATTGATCATCCTCCTCCATATATTCAAACACATGGAAGTGCAAGGAGGTTGTCGGATCGAACCCTAATTGAGCCTCACCAACAGAATGGATTCTAGATGGCAGTACCTTCAACTCTTGGGTTGCTAGATTGCAGACGACATAGCGGTATCCATCCGCCCCAAGGCACCAGCATTGGATGAGGCCGTTGCAGCAATCTGACACAACTACATTGTTCAAGGTGAAGGGCAAGAAGGACAAGGAGGGGTAAACACTAATGATGTTGGTGAAGTTTCTTTGGCCGTAGATTCCATCATAGAAGAAGCCAGCCATAGTCTAGGGCATCAACTTATGGTTGTCCGAGATGAGGCATTTCTAGGAACAATAGACACATTTGCAGCAGAACAAGGAGCGGGCGGGGAGACAATGGAGGATCTCGACAAAGATATCATCCATGAGGCTGGCCAGTGCATTCCTCTTGTTGGGGGCCTCCTCCATTTTGTCAGTGTGCATGTAGTAGGATGAGAGCTTGCTCAGTAATGAGATCACTAAGGAGGAAAATAATCCAACAAAGATCCATCAGTGAAGTCCACAACTCATACCAAAGTGCAACTTTAACAACCATTAACAATTTTCATGGTGCGACCTCATCTAAATTTAGAGTAGCACCACATAGATATATATAACTTAAACTAGAGTAGCAGTTAATGAAGCTGTAACCATTACAATTCTAGCTAAATCAAGTCTAACCATCACACTTATAATTAGTACATGAGCTCAGAGCTTCTTCCATAGGAGATAGACAAAGATTAAGAGGACTACAATTACAACAGTTTTGTAGGACAAAGAGGGTGGAGCAGCTGTTGGGTTTGGAAGATACAAGTCATTATCATGAGTTAAGGCTAGATTTGAGTTGGTTCTTGACTTGAAGGCAGTAATTACTTCTTTATAGGAGTTGTACTTTTTATAACAAGCACCACAAAACCTATGAACTTGTCTATGGCAGTCAGGCTAGTTGTAGTAAACTCCTGGCTCATGGCCATTGAACACAACATAGCAGAGATGACTCATCTCAAATCTGCACAACCCGAACAGTTTGCCTCAGTTTCACAAGTAGAATGTCATTGAACAAGTGGTAGTGATCATCATTGGCATTAGTAGCAACATGTGCAGTTTAGACATTAATTAGTGGCCTCAATCATGTGAATGATGGACACAAAGCAATGATTTGCTTTCGATGCCTTCATCTTGTTTGGAACCAAATGGATAACTTGGTTGTCAACAAGGAGAAGACATAGAAAGCAAACATATGAGCTGCATCCTAATACATCCAACAGCCATGTAGACATCATTGGCATAGAAATATGGCCTCAGATATGTTATAAGTTCAAGATACCATAAGGACTCACTAGTGGCACTAGAGCATATGAAACAGAAATGTAGAATCAAGCAAGCACTAGATAGAAAAAATAGCTTAAGGCAGAAGCAAAGGGCCTATTTGTTTGCCTAGATAGATCTGCAAGTGACACGCGTTGGTAGAAAACCAACCAGTGCCATCTCCTAGTTCTTTTCATCATCATTGGCCTAACTAGATCTGAAATGCTACAATGTTTCTTGTATCATTTTCAAGCAAGGACCAAAACAGTGAAGCGAACAAGAAAAGGCGAGAAAGGAGACCTGCGGATCGGATCTATCGCTTCTGCCATGGCACACGACGGACATGGACGCCAATGCCACCATGCTATACCAGGAAGACCCACCGCCTAGCCTCCAAAAGGATGCATGAGCCACCATAGCACACTAGGGATCCTCCGTTGCCATCGCCACCATCATCGCAAGTCCAACAGCCATAGATTTGTTTCCACTTGCAGGGGATAGGGATATATCCAACATATAAGTCAACCTATCCACACAGAGAACATATACTACTCTAAAGACATGTCAACACAACCAGGCATCTAGCGCAATGGTGAAGATAGTCTATTCCTTGCTCTAGGTCTCCGCTTTGACTCCTATATATCATGTTTTTTTGTTTGAATTTAATTAAACCCCGGTGGCAACAAGTGACACTCAAGCCGTCGGGTCCCATAGGTCAGATGGAGATGGAGAAAGATCCCATAGGTACATGTGACACGTAAGCCATCGGGTCCCACGGGTCGGATGGAGAAAGGGTCCACAAGTGACACGCAAGCCATTGGGTCCCACATGTCGGATGGAGATGGAGAAAGGTGCCATCGGGTCCCATAGGTCAGATGGAAAAGGGTCTACAAGCACAAGGGACACACAAGCCATCGGGTCCCACATGTTAGATGGAGATGGAGAAAGGCCCCATAGGTTCGGGTCCCATAGGTCGGATGGAGAAGGGTCCCACAGGTACACGTCGCATGGAGAAAGGATCGAGCGGAGACTTTTATGATGAATTGCAAGCGTCACGGATGAGTAACTATAGGTCCCATAGGTACACATCGAATGGAGAAGGTACCGTGTGGAGATCTATGACGAAGCACTGTCATTACAGATTGAATATTATTCATCATAGATCAGTAACTAGTTCAATGACGAAGCTTTGTTCATCACAGTTCTGAATAAGATTATCACAGATGAGCAGAAATAGATGCGCGAGTGATCTGTGATGAAAACCCTATGCTGTTCTGTGACATTTTTTGTGACGATACCCAATTTTGTCATAGATAAGGGGGGTTCGAGGTTCGTCATGGTGATCTATGACAAAACCAAAATTTTCATCATAAAAAGCGATTTTTATAACGGTTTCGGATTTATCATTAAGATTTTCATCATAAAAGTAGATATTTCTAGTAATGCAGGGTACATATTTAGTAGCGAGAGGTTCAAAGGATAGCCAATGATCAAACCAAAAGGTATGGCCATCCCCAACAAGGACACTTGTGTGAGGGATCGGTAGGAATTGAGCTCATTATTCACGATGTGCTAGATATAGGAGGGAGAGTCACTTTGGATTGCTAAAAGACCCAGTCTTTCCAAGGAGCTGGGTCCCAAGAGAAGAGCTTGTCAATGAGTTTCATTAGCATACAACGATTTTGAAGCTCAAGGTCTTTGAGGCCAAGGCCACCATCTTCTTTAGGAGTACAAGTGTTCTTCCAAGCCAAGAGGCATTTGGACCCATGGCATTTGTCGTCTGCCATCCAGAAAAAAGGCACGATGTCTACAGTCAATGCCATGAATAGTTGACTTAGGTAAGGGGATAGCAGACATGTTTGTTTGAGGTAGGGATAACAGACATGTAGGGGGCATTTGGATGTCTTGCCATGTTCTTTCGCCTACCTTGGCTCAGCAAAACCAGTTTTGCCAGCACAGTATAGCAGAACCGCCTGAAATAACACGCTTTCGGAGGCGCTCGTCTTCCACTAGACACTAAGCACCTTGAAAGTGAGCTACATTGGATAGTTCTATCAAGCACACCCCAAGGGAGAACTCAAAATAATCTATGTTTTACCTCTAGAATCCAATAATGAGTACGAGCTTACAATATTTAGTCCATTTCATACAAAAGAGTTCTTGGAAATTATTTATTATAATACCAGAATTCAAAGTGCGATAATTAAACAATGGAATGAAAATAAACATCTAGCGGAAATAATATAAGGATCCATTTGTGCCCACCAGAAGAATCCTCCACACAAGAGCTACTCCTCAAGCTGCACCTGCAACAGGGGTAAAATAAACCCTAAGTACACAATGTACTTGCAAGACTTACCCAATTAGTGGGAATAGTTTCCTGCCTCTCAAGGATATGATAGGCAATATGGGTTTGTTGTTTTCTTTTTGTTTGCGGAAAGCATTACTAATAGTTCATCCTTACATTCAAGTTTTATTAGCAGTCATGATTACTTCATTAGCTAATCATTCTAGGTAAGCACTTGTTCTACTTTCAAGCAAAGGTTGAGCAATCAGAACCATTTCACCATCTTTCATCTTACTGTTCTTACTACAGTGCTAGACCATAGCCAAGTCATACCGTCTCACGGAAACGGTGATTCACGAACCAATGTATCCTAGCTGGGTACCCCGAAACACACACCCTGTTTGTACCCCGAGCATAAACAAGACCAACCCATTCCACTCCTGTCACGGGGTCTAGGTCCCCGTCCAAACTTGGACTCCAAGCCCCTCACTTGAGACCCGGTCTCAACATGGTGCTTAGACCTCCACCTTTCCCCGCCTCCAATTAGTCGATCCAAAAAGAGTTAGAACCCACAACAAGACCGTAATGAGTCTTCCCGCTCCCATAAGCAAGTATGTGCTCAGGATAATAAGTCTGTGACCTGACTACCAAACACAGCAATGGACGGTCCTCAATCGACACGAACAGGGAAAATAGTATAACCAAGCTAAGCCCCGTTGGCCATGGGACACAACCTGTTACACCCACCAATACACATACCATATCCCTACCCGGTCTCCAATTTTCCTTTCATCATTTTATTAAGAGAGTAATAATAATCCCCCATTGTGAGCAATGGCAGGTTACTCACGCTACCGATGATCTAAGCATCGTATCTACTTAAACCTACACTAGTAAGACTCTTTGGACAGGTATATCTATGCATGTGATTGCCATAAAATTCCTATAACGTAAATGCACAACATATATATATATATATATATATATATATATATATATATATATATATATATATATATATATATATATATATATATATATATATATATATATACGGTGAATTATAAAATAGAGGTTATGCATTAGGGCTTGCCTTGGGCAGGTGCGGTGTCAGCTGAGTCGGTCAGTGACAGCTCTAGGATCTCCTCCTACATGATAATCTCCTCCTCGTACTCCTCGATGATCTCCTCAAACTCATGATCGCCGATGGTCACGATCTCTGCCAACTCGTTCTCTACATGCATGCGATGATGATGCAACACTTAGCATTTAGGCAACAATAAATCTTAAACTAAGAATGCGTATACTAAGCTATAAAGCTAGCTCTAATGACTAAGGTACTAAGCTAACTACCATCTTCGTCAAGCAAAATGTTAGGTTCAACTAACAAATCCTTAGCTTAGCAATTTAAGGATATATCTTTATTTCTACTAGTGGTTTAATGTATATTGAAACAAAGAGCATTTAACTACCCTAATGCTTAGTCCATTCTAAAGCTACAAAAATTACAGTGAGCACATAATAATAGAATGAAGCTACTATAAAAATTTTAGGACTAAACCTATCATCAATTTACCACAAAAATTCTTACAATAATTAACTTAATATTATTAAGCATTCTCAAATGATTTAATATCTCCTAATGTCAACACATATAAACATGAACTAAATACACTAACAGATAGAGCACAATTTTAGGAACCTAATAAAATTAGTTTCACAATTTTTGGACACCTACATGATTTTATTTTAATTACCAAAGATCTGCTCAGAAATTAAATTAGAAAACTATTTCTAATTTCTTAGGAAAACGAAAAGTGAATCTCCCATGCGGCCCACACGCGTGGCCCGCGTGACCTAGTGCGCGCGCAGCGGCCCGCTTCCATGGCCCACTCGAGGTCGGCCCATGCGCGAGACGGCCCGCGGCAGGGGAATCCCGCGCGCGCTGGCGTTTATGCAAAAGAGGCCTCGAACTTCTTTCAAATCACAACTAAGTACTAACACTATTTCTCCCTCTCTCAGACCATCTCACTTAACCCCCCTCTCATCTTTCCCTAATTCACCCGCGGACACCCTTGGCAACTCAGTGCACGGCGGTGCGGCGAGCGGCGGCATAGGGCGCCTATGCCGGCCACCTAGGACCTACGTGGGCCCACCTAACGGGTCGATCACCATCTTCGATCTTGGTGGCTACGCTAAGCGGCGGTGAGGGGTGGCAGGACTTGTTGGGGAAGGCTGCAGCGGCGTGCGGCCATCCGCAACGGCGACGCAACTGTTCCGGTGAGCTCAAGAGGCTAGAAGCCTAACCAGCTAACGTGCGAGCAATAGGGGCTCACCGTGGACCTGGCCGAGGTGATAGTTGGAGTGGAGGATGATGGAGAAGGGTTGGCCATGTGCGGCCGAGCTGTGCAACGGCGCACCGCGGCGGCATGGTCGCGTTAGCGACGTCGGGGAAGCAATAGAGGTTCGGCCAAGGTGCGCAGGGCGAAGAGGGGATGGAAGCGATGCTAGCGATGCACTCGAATTGGTTCAGGGTGGACCGATGGAGGGTTGCCCTTGGTAATGGCCGAGCGCGGCCTTATCGACACGACGGTGGGAAAACCCCAAATTGGAGTTTGGTCGTGCCCGCTTCAAGGCTAGGTGGGGTCAGGCAGCTAGAGGACTTAATGACAAGGCCGTGGATGCGTTGAATCGGATTGAGGTGAACTCTCCCTGGCTGATTGTGAGGGCACGGCTCTGATGGTAGAGGTGGCAGGGAGAGGGGATGGGTCCGAGCTCTGGCCGTCCTTACCTTGGCGGCAAGTGGTCGGGCGGACCCGAGGCAGTGTCTACGCACTCGCTACGTGACAACATGGCCAGACCATGTTTGTGGGGGCGTGGCTTGCGCAGCCGCAGTGCCATTAAGGCGAGGCTACGGCGCAAGGTAGCCGGGACAGCCCACGTGCACGATGACAAGGTGAGTAGTAGCAGCGCAGCACGGCATCACAGCGACAGCAGCACCGCACGACAGCGGCGAAGGGTGGCAGTGGCTACGCCTCGGCAGCTCGGCAAGGCGGCAGCGGCGGTGACAATGGCGCGGTGGCGAGGGGAGCAGCAACGCAGTGGCCTACAGCGCCAAGCCATGGCCAGGCCAGAAGCAGCCTCGGCCAACCACACGTGGCAGCGCGCATACACGTGGGGCAGCTAGCGTGGTGACCGCGCCCACGTGGCCAACCAGCCCGAGACCGTGTCGTGCATGAATTTTAAAGCATCGATAGCAACTAAACTGTTGAGGTTGAACACTAAACTGCCTTCACTATGCCAAAGAGGGTCTATTAGGCTACCAATCCGAGCTAAAATATGACACCACCTCTTAACTCAATTTCGCAAAATAAATCCTCAAACATGGCATTGTCTTGTTATCAATAAACTTAAAGAATCTTCTGTCTTGAGCTGAATTCAATTTTAAGTTCCATTTCTAGGCCATTAGAAGCATTAGCTAGCGAAGCTATTTGTCAACGGTAAGGATTTCATTGTCATCTACAAAATTTGTACTTCAAACTTTATTTAGGTGTCACACACATGTTCTATAATATTTTTGCTCAATAAAAATTGGCTTTTAACCCTACTTGACATAACATGAGCTATTAAATCAATTTTTATTTAACATTTTTATTGGTCATTTTAGGTTACAAGAAATTTATCTGCACATTCTATCACATGTATTATCACATAGACATGATGCTCATGATAGGGTTTAGTAGTTTGTTTAGGGCGTAACACCGAGGGTGCTACACATAGGCAAGCTAGATCTGCTCTCCAACAGAAGCAAGCAAAAACCTAGAAAGCACAGGAACCGAGGTAAGCGGCAAAGAAACCAAACGTTGAGGACTTTGCCTAGCCAGGCAAAGCAAGGCCTATCAAGGAATCCAAACGTGCCCATAGTGTAAGGGGAGAGCACTCACTGCTACACAAACGATTTGTAGCAATGGCATCTTTTTTTAGGGCGGCTCAATCACCGGTTGCCCTTACAAATCGAACAGTAGAGGCGGCTGGTGATACGAACCGTCCCTACAAATGAGCATAGTACTCCCTCCATTTCACAATAACTGTTGTTTTCGTTTCTTGAGAAATAACTTTGACTAGATATATATAAAAAATATTAATATTTTTGGTATAAAATTAATATCATTAGATAGATCGTTGAATATATTTTCATAATAAATTTATTTAGAGATACAAATGTTGCACACATTTTTTACAAATCTAGTCAAACTTACGATACGAAAACAAAAAACGATAGTTATTTAGGGGCGGGGGAAGTATAGGACAAGATGAACCGGCCAGCACGATTTAAAAGAGCTGCACCCCAGCCATATAATCACATGAGGCAATGAGAGTCAGGCAATCAAAGGCAGAAACTTTATGTGGTGAGAGGGGCAGCCCAAGATATTGTTGGGGAAAGCAAGCAATCGGAGATCCCAAAATGGCAGCCATCTCATTTGATAAGTTGTTATCAACGTCTTATCTAGTTTTTGGAGATCCATTAGTTTCATGTAACTAAGTTGTATTGCTCTCCTACCTCGCTTATCCTTTGTAATTGTGGCGCCATGCCAAACCCCCAGGGCTAATGCCCTTCCACCCACCAAGCGTTCCTGGAATATGTGGTAATCAAATTAGGTGGGACTGATCGTCCTCCGTTGCACTTTCAAAAAAAAAAAGGTGTTATCAACATTCATTGGAAGAAAGACAGTTTTGTGGTAGTTGATTGTGACGTGAGCCCCGTAGCCGAGGCAAAATTATCAAGGATGTGTGTTTAATGGTGCAGGTAGCCTGGGATGCCCACCATATCTGGTGAGCCTGACAGCAAGGCCACTTGCCTTTTCTAAGTTGTTTTGCTTCATCAAGGACCAAAATCTACGTTGCTCCTCTCCTCTTTCATAAATTCAAAAGATGGCTATATTAAGCTCCTAAAACTACGTCTATTGTTTTGCTGATATAATAAATATAGGAGAACCCATGTTAACTGGATTTACCACAAAATCTCCTGCGGATTTTAAATTAAAATTCCTCAAGGTTCATTGTTTTTTTTAAATTACTAGTAGACATGCATGCGTGGCATGCACGTGCCTGCACTTATCTTTCATCAGATAATTTTCATTTTCAGATATTGAGGGGTTTAATAATTGTGTACGTGAATATACTCAGCACTAGAACGCAAACGTTAAGCAACAGGAATAGATAAATGCAATGAAATATGAAAAAAAAAACAAGATAAAGCTTTTAGAGGTGCCAAGATTAAAAAAACTCGAATATAAAATTCATCCGGTCGTCACTATATAAAAGGAAAACCAATGTGCTACTACGCACTAATCCGTTCCAAATTATAGTTCGTTTGACTTTTTTATTTCAAATTTGATCACTCGTCTTATTCAAAAATTTGTGTTAAATATCACTTCTTTTATTGTGGCTTGCTTTATTAACAAAAGTTCTTCCAGAATAACTTAAATTTGGCTATGTTTACACAAATTTTTTGAATAAGACGAGTAGCCAAATTTAGAGTCAAAAAAGTTAAACGAATTATAATTTAAAACGGAGGGGGTATGGTATAGCCAAGTCCATAATCAATGGAATTCTTTCCTAGCCCTTGTTTAGTTCGCTTGAATTTCAGAATTTGGCACTATGCAAAAAGAAGATTCTCCGTCACATCAAATTTGTGGTACATGTATGGAGTACTAAATGTTGACGAAATAAAAAACTAATTACACAGTTTAGTTGTACTTTGCGAGACGAATGTTTTGAGCCTAATTAGTCAACGATTGGACAATTATTACCAAATAAAAACAAAACACTACAGTAGCTACAGTATATGCCGAAATTTGACGGCGCCGATTCAGCGGGTGAACTAAACAGGCCCCTAATCCTTGGGCCTTGGCCACAGAATAGCGGAGGCGCAGCAGATTTGCTGGCATGTGAGGAGCAGAGACAGGAGCGGTGGGCCGTACCACAGTGTGCATCACGAGCGCGCGAATACGGAGGTCGGCTGTGGCGATTTTTTTTTTTCATTTTAACATTTTTTTGAAACTAATTTTAAATTTAACACGGTCGGGTATTTTTAAAAAAACTAACACTTTTATCCGCGTCTATTGCCCTGGCGCGGTCAAATGCCTGTGTCGCGCCATGCATGGTGGCGCGGCAGAGGGCTGACGTGGCGGCGACCGGAATCGCTGACCGCTGACGGGGCAGGGCCTGCCACGCCACCGATCTTGGCGCGGCAGTGTCGCACCCTGATCCGTGGCACAGCAGAGCCAAATAAAACCCCCGCCGTGTCCCGCGTCCGCCAGTGGCCGAGCAGCCGTCGTTGTCCGAGCAGCGCAGCAAGGCCGCCTGGCCGCCGCGCCCGCGTCCGGGCGCGCCAGCCCGCCGCCGAGCACGCCGGACGCCGCGGCCGCGTCCGCCAGCCGCCGAGCACGGCACGGCTGCTGCGCCCGCACGCCGGCGCGCCACCTCCTCCGGCCACGCACGGTGGCTGCCCGCCGAGGCATGCGCCCGCGCCTCCCGGCCCGATCTAGCGCGCTGCAGCGAGGTACTCCCCTAATATAGTTAGTATAGTTAATAAAGTTAGTAAAATTATTAAAGTATAGTTAGTATAGTTAGAAAAGTTAGTTTAGTTAGTATAGGTAATATAGTAAGTTAGTATAGGTAGTAAAGTTATAGATGTTGTAGTTAGCCTTGTACTAATGTTAATATTAGATTAGTTAGTATAGTTATAGTTAGAATATGTATTAATATTACTATAGACATTACGTACAACGATTTCGACGATTTGATGAAGTTTCTTAAAATGCTTTTGCAGATGGATTGTTGTGTTAAAATTTTGTATGGAGAAAGTGTTAGGAGAGAAAATGATATGTTTGAGGATATGAAAGAAGAATTGGAATGGTTTGATGAACCTTCAAGCTTCAACGACCTTTGTGTCCGTTTGAATGCAAAGTTTGACGATGATTTCACACTGAAGGGAAAGTTTGATACTGGGAAGACTAGGCCACACTATATCCTCATGCCCTTGCGCGACCCTGCTCACTGGTCGCGCTACACTAGGGTTCTCCAAGATTCCAATATGTCCATGGCTGAGGTGGTGGTGGAGAATGGGTATAGGATGTAGGGTGGTCAGGACGGCTCGTCCATTGATGGTTTTGGAGGCAATGAGCAAGAATTAGGGGTCGAAGGGGAAGCAACTCAGGATAACATGGATTTGGACGGTCAGTTGACGTAGGAGCAGTTTCATTCAACTGCAGTAGGTTGTATAAGCAATGACTTCGATGTGAATGATTTCGAACGGGAAGAGGAGCAAGAGGAGGAGGACAGGATCGGTAATGTAGTTAGCAGTGATTTAGATGATTCTGATGATGACCAAGGAGGTACAGATGCTATGCTAACACCGGCTGATGCCATGCCAGTATCGGTTCATACTATGCCATTACCAGTACCAACTGAGGTTTTGCATAGTGTCCAGACTCAGGGTAGACTAGTCATAGATTTGGCTGCAGATGATACCCCCTATGATTTATGGGCTAGAATTAGCGAAGCGCAGCAGTATGTTCCACCACCACCTTACACAGCGACTGAGCTTGAGCAACTAAGGTCCAAGAACATACCTTTCAGAGGTGTTCCGAACTATAGGGATGTCAGCATGACGGATATGACAGTTTGTGACACCGGTCTCTAGATGTGTAGGAATTCATTGTACAACCATGAGAAAGAAACCCTTAGGAAGGGGATGATATTCAACACAATGTCAGAGATGAAACTCTTCCTTCAGGACTATGATGTGTACCACCATAGGCCGTACACCGTCACTCATTCAGATCAGGAGTTGAGGTACCACGTGATATGCAAAAACGGTTGTATGTGGAGGTTAAATGCACGAAAGAGACAGAGTGATGGCAAGTGGAGGATAACTAAAGTTGTTGAACCCCACACTTGCCTAGACAATAGGGGGAAGGAAAATCATCAGCAGCTCACTGCACGTTACCTTACCCATCGTATATTGGAGCTCGTTGATGACAATAACGACATCTCGGTGTCTTCTTCACAACAGTCCATATCTGGATTCGTTAAGTATGATGTGACATACGGAAAGGCTTGGCGTGCTAAGCAAATTGCTCTGGCGATTCGATGGGGTACTTGGGAGGAAGCGTACACCAGCGTGCCCCGCATCTTATGTGCAATGCATTACTATAACCCTTACTTGAAATGGTTTGTGGACACCAGAGGGATGTTTTTTCGGGACCCATTGAGGCATGCCCTCTATCGTGTGTTCTGGTCGTCGCGCGCAAACGAAACATGCATTCCAGTTTTGTGGGCCAGTCGCACTTGTTGATGGCACTTTCTTGATAGGAAAGTACAGGGGCACCTTGATGATGGTTGCTGCTATTGATCCTGAGGACCAGATAGTACCCATGGCTTTTGCTTTGGCAAAGGGAGAGAATAATGAATCATGGTCATGGTTCATGCGGCTTCTACGTGTGCAAGTGCTTGGCCCAACTCACACTATATGTTTGATCTCAGACCATCACGCAGGGCTTCTTAATGCTGCAGCTGAGCATATAGATGGGTTTCCGCCTCTAGTACATAGATGGTGCATGAGACACTTTGCTGCTAATTTCTGGCGGCGTCAGCGGAAGCAGGAGGTATGTGACAAGGTAAAGGCTCTATGTTGTGTACGTACAGAGAACCAGTTCAAGGAGACAAAGAGAGAACTAGACAAGATGGTAAATGTAGCGGAAAAGGCCTGGTTAGAGGCGCAGATGGAACAGAAGGCTTAGTGGGCGTTAGCATATGACGAGGGGGGTTTCAGGTATGGCATCATGACCACTAACTCCTCGGAGTCCTTCAACCGTGTATTCACCGGAGTTCGATCGTTGCCTGTGTCTAGAATTGTTGAGTTCTCCTTTCATAAGTGCAACAAATATTTTGTGAAGAGGTGGGAACTTGCGCAGAGGAATATAGCTGAGTAGGGACATTTTGGAAAGGCCGGAGCTGAACATTTGAAGGAGGCCGAGGAATTGGCCAAGCAGCATACCGCCGAGCCGTATGGACCCCGCCGCCATATCTTTAGTGTACGGGACAAAGGTGGCACAAGCTTGGGCGGCGAATGTTATGGTGGACGAAACTATCGAGTTGATCTTGAAAAGGTAGAGTGCAGTTGCAACGTCCCTCAGATAATGCATGCCCCTTGCTCTCATATGATCATGGCCTGCAGGGTTCGCGAGTACAACTATGAGGATCTGCCATATATGTCACCCTTGTATCTCCGTTCGAACACCGTTAGTATTTGGAAGATGAGCTTCGAGCCATACCTTGACCCGACACAGTGGCCACCTCATAATGGTTATGACTACGTGCCGCATCCGGATCTAATGAAGGTATGGAAGGGTAGGAGGAAGAAGAAGCGACTCAAGGGGGACATGGACGCTATGAGAGGGTACAGCGAAGACATGTACGGCGGGGGAGACTTCAACGAGACACGTGGTAGGAATCTTTGCTCCGTTTGCAAACAATCTGATCATAAGGCTAGCCGGCATAGAAGACGAGGGCAGCAGGTGATTTCATATTGTGTTCGTATTGCATAACAAGTAGTTTAAATTTTGCAATGCTACATAATGTTAATCTGAATATTGTTAATTTGAATACTCTAACCCTTTGTTTATCAATTTGTAACAGGATGGCCCCTCCCACGCCGCACCAGCTGTACCCCTTTCTTGAGGTGGAGTACGACGACCCCCTTATTCCACCGGACGACGAGGTTTCCAAGAGGCGTTCGAGGGATCCTTACATTCCTGGGACTTAGTTCATTACGTCGAACTTATGTCGAATGAATATTGTCATCGAAAACTTGCAGACTCATAAACCAATAAAAATGTTATGTGGCAACTTGTCATCCATTTATTTGCTTCATGTTCGTTTCAACTTGCGCATGATCGCGGCAGCACTTGTAGTTTTGTACAGCACCAACAACAACTCAATTGAAGCTAGATGTTGTCTGTCCACGTCACTGCCGCGCCGTGGTCTATGGCGCGTCACTAACGCGCCGTGGATTCTGGTGTGGTAGAACCTGGGCTATGGCGCGGCCGAACCAATGGGCTATGACGCTGTATTCGAGATAATTTCACCCGATTATGTTCGTTTTAGAAATTTTGAACGCATGATACAAACAGATGTGATCACTTAAGATCGATCATGGGTAATCCAAGTACATGATACATGGGTACAATACATCAGTAGTTCAAATAGAATATAAGACAACACAATAGAATTTCTACTACATAGCTACATTGATCATTAATAAAGCATGGAACTAACAGACGATGTAATAAAAAACCCTCAGTTAGAAACATACTGAGTAAGCAACTCGTCGTCCGAGTACCAATCCTCAACCACAACCCTGTTGCTGTGGCTAGGCTCACCTGCATTGCCCTAATCTGCCTTTCGCCTGTAGTAAACGACCTTCGCTTCATCTACGGCCTCTGCGGCCTGAGTGAAGAACGCGTCGTCATCCTCCTCCGTCTGCAAGCCCGCCTCTGCTAGAGCGATGAGCTCGCTCAGTCTGCCAGTGTCATCCTTAGCCACCTCCTCCTGCAAGCCTGCCTCTGCTAGAGCGATGAGCTCGCTCAGTCTACCAGTGTCGAGTGTCGTCTTCAACCTCATCCGCCTACAAGCCCACCTCTGCTAGAGCGATGAGCTCGCTGAGTCTGGCAGTGTCGTCCTCATCCTCGTCCCCCTCATCAGACAACACAATTGGTGATTCAACGGTGCGACCAGCTCGCTTTATGTGCTCATCTAACTTCTTTTCCTTGTACCTTGCACGAGCCACCTCTGCAACATGGTCCCCGCTGCATCCAATCCCTTCATGTATAAAATACAATCAGTTAGCAACGCGACTATATTACATTTAAAATCAGGCAACGAAAAAAAGGCTTCCAAGCACTCACTGGCACATAATGAAACAATATGCTCGTTCAAGACTTGCATCTATACTCTTGTCTCCTCCCTTGCCTCCTTCCTTGCCCTCTCCTCCTCTAATGCCATCCGTCTCTCCAATCCCCATTTGATAAGCCCAACGTCGATCGGGTTACAAATACCGCGCTGTCTAGCAAACTCATGCATCTTGTCTTTGTGATGTTTAACGAAAAGGTTGATGTAGTCAGGTCCATATCCCCTCTTTCGTGCAATTACTTGCTTTCCCTTCAGTTCATCCAAGAACTTAGCTTGACCATCATAATATTCCCACCTGCATTTCCTAGTGCTCTGTTCAAACGATAAATTATATCATATATGTCTTAGCAAAAGAAAGAAAGTACGATTTCATGGTTACCACATAAATAACCAACCTCATCATAGTCAATCATATGGCCGCAATAATAGCCTATTCCAAGCTCCTAAGGGACTAGACCGTAGTTGGATTTAACACCACATTCTCACTTGACTGGCGGTGCTTTGTAAATTAACTTTTCTTTCTTCTTTTGCTTTGCTTTTGGAGGTTCTTCGGGCCATTTGTTCTTAGGACCATACAACCACTCCTTGAAACGACACTTCGCCATTGAATACACCTAAATAACGTGACATTAGTACATGACACATATAGCTCAACATTTCATCACATACACTTTGCACTTACTTCATGCTTGTTTCGACACACAAACTCCGACGTATTGTCAGAGTTTATCATGGCTCGGTCTCCGCAATGGCACAGAGGAGGTTCCTCGAGTTGTCTAACTGTGGCTAAGTGCTTCTCCTTAGCCATCATTGGAGGGGGGTTAGGGGGAGGTGGAACCCACCGCTCGAAGTGCTCTCATGGATGTCGCCCTCTCCACCAATCGTCGAAAAGGAGGTACCTAGGGTCAAACTTGTCTGCACCGTCAATTCACTGAAAGAAAAATCACCTCTCATGGGCCTACACAATAAAATTCCAACAAAATATTAGTAACCTAGTAATACAAATGAAGAAAAAAAACATACGGAAACAATTACTTACATTAAAACGACTGCATGTGTAGAAGCAACGAGCCGTTGTGTCCGGATGTCTCGATTGAAATACGTCGGCCGGATGACCACAGTCACAGTTAGGGACAGGGAGTTCAGGAGGGACGGGGGCATCTTTGCTAGACTCGTCGGGGTACAATTCTCTAGGACGACCCCGTTTTCGCCATAACTGCTTCCGAAACATGTCTTCCATCTAATAAAACGGTTCAAATTAAACATCAATCAAAACAACGCAAATTAATGTAAAAAAATAATCATTTGCAATGCAACTAAAATAATATAACCGACAATTATAGCAACAAAAAATACATGGTATACATACTTCTAACTAAATAATTAATCTTAACTTTGATTTTTGACAAAATCAAACTAATATCTTCCTTCAAACCGTAGACCATAGTTCCCAAACATAATTTTCCTCCTAACCTTAACTCCCATTCATAATATCCTATCCACCATTCAAATGAAAATAAAATGTGCGTTATTACCTTGAACGAGGACGAGGAGGGACGGAGGCGGCCGGGGAATGGAAGGGAAGGGAGGGAGGCGGCAATGGAGGGCCAGGCGGGGAGCAGGCTGCCGGCGTTCGTGGCACGGCGGCCAGCGTGCTCGGCGGCGGGCTGGCGCGGGCGGAAGCGGCACAGATATTTGGCCGCACCAGGGCAATAGGCGCGGCCAAAACTGTTAATTTAAAAAAAAACCCGACAGTGTTATATTTAAAATTAGTTTTCAAAAAATGTTAAAATTAAAAAAAAATTGCTGTGGCGAGGCAGCCAAAGGTGTGCAGTGTGCTGCACAATACAAGGTGCAGTTGACTGGCGGTATGGGGTGACCGCTGATGTGGATAAGGAGGCTCTAGCCTACCGACGTCTAGACAGAACCGCGCATTCAGACGCACGCACTGTGTATGTCGCTCACAAGAATATTAGCGTTGCCCAACACGTGCTCATCCGTGTGGCCCACACAGCGCACTTGTCCCTGCACACTCGCAGCTGGGCCCGCCAGCGGGCAAAATGGATCGGGGTGGAACGCATGTGCCTGTTGTGCCTGCGTAACAGGAGGACCGTTACTCCGCCGGAGCGTAACAAACAGAAGCGCGCCCCCGTGCCCGCCTCACCCCACCTGCGGATGCACGCCGAGAGGCGTCTGCCAGCCTCAGGCGCCCGCACCAGTGACCCATGGACGGCGCCCCCAGCAATAGTAGTAGGAGGCTACGGCAGGTCGTTGACCGCTAGCCACCAGGGGCAATTGCTACATGTGCTCGCTAAGATCTACTTTTGAACTATACAGTTGAAACACTTGCAACATGCGAGTGAAAACAGACGAAAAACTTGAAACATGTGCTTAAAAGTTACGTGTATAGTCATAGCAACATATGCAAAATCCAGATGTAGTTTTGCAATATCCAGATAAAATACTTGCAACATACGCATGAAACACCGGAATCACTTCAAACGTGTGTTTGAAACATGCATGTTATGCAACATCCAGATATACTTCTACAACATCATGATGAAACACTTGAAACATACTTTTGAAACAACTGAAACACTTGAAAACATGTGCTAGATGGTTCATTGATGATTTAAGGTTAGGATGGGATAAAATCTTGGAAACAGTTGATAGAACATATCTAATGCCTGGAAATGATGTGGAAAAATAGAAATTTGGTAGTAATGGTTGTTTTACTGTCAAATCAATTTATAAAGCCTTAACTGTTAGTGATGCTGGACCTAATCATAAGAAGATATGGAAAGGAAAAATTCCTGCTAAGATCAAAATCTTCCTATAGTTGGTCACAAACAATGCCATCCTTTCGGAAGACAATTTGATTAGGAGAAAGTGGACTGGAGATCCAACTTGCATCTTCTATGATAGCAATGAATCTATTTCTCACCTTCTGTTTCAATGTAGTATGGCAAAAGCTGTCTGGGCCATTGTTGCTTACTGTTTTGGGGCTTCCAATATTCCTAGAACTATTGACCAGTGCTGGTCTTGGTGTGAAAAATGGTTACCTTTTGGTAAGAAATACCATGCTGTTGGTATTGCTGCCATCTGCTGGGCTATCTGGAAAGTACTCAAATAGTGTTTGCTTTGAAGGCAAAGTGGTGACAAGCACCATCACTATTATATGTTATGCTTGTTCACTCATGAACTACTGGGCAGGGCTTGTTCATGGATGATGACAAAGATGCACCGGTGGAGGGAGCAAATGCTATGCTGAAGATCGCGATGCAACTGCTGGAGAAGACGGTGGCAAAAAACAGTAACCTGCTGGAAGATGACAAGAGAGACAACCAAGATGATTGAGCATCATGTGGCAGCGGTTCAGAAGGCTGGAGTGTCTTTTGACCATCTAAGCATTGTTTTTTGTTTTGGCTCCTTTAGTCACTTACTGTTTGTCTCTAGAAGTTAGCTTTGATATTCTGTTATGCAGTTTGGTTAAGTTCGTCCCTGGTGTAAGTCGCCCAGTGTTGACGCAGCTATATGTGTAATAGGGTAGTAAGTCTTTCTCTGAATGCTCCTGTGATCTGTGTGAAACTATGTAAACAATGGTGAGATTCCTCGTTTCAAAAAAAATCACCCATTTGCTCTCTATCACTCTCCTCTCTCATGTTTGGTCCAAGGACCAACATTAGTGTTCATTGTGCCCAACACGTATAATTCAAATTTTTTGGAAGATAAGAACTCATGAGATAAGCTTCAGCAATTCATATGAACAGTCACATACAATGAAATCTCATATAAGTGATCCGATCTTTCTCTTTAATAATTAATAAAAATATAAAACAACAACAACAACAACGATTGTGCGTTGTGAACCCGAAACCACTTGAATTTTATTCTCTGCACCAAACTTCACCTGCATTTTTTACTCTGCCTTCAGCCCTTCACCTGTATTTCAGCTCGAGAGGCTTACTGTCAACTTCGGCATCATTGACTTTGCATTCACCAATTTGGATAAGAGGGATCACATAAATCATCTGTGATAACATCCACCTCTACACCATCTACATCAATTGTCCAAAGACTCTCACACAAGCACCAACCAAGAGGGTTGGGGAGAGACACATTGGAGAAGCAATCCACCTGTGGATGCAAGCATTGTCTAGCGCCCATGAGTGAGAACTTAAAGGCATTGCAATGATCATCTATGACTACTTTACCTACTACGACGACTACTTGAACTATCATCGGCTACATCGGCGAAGGTTCGTACATGAAGCAAAGTTGTCCAGGGCCTAAGGCCACACAAAGGGTTAAGTTGCCAAAAGCAAAATTGTGAAAGTTCAAGTGAAGTTTAATGTTGAGGACAAATGGAAGAAGAAGTACCGCATGGCAATCTTTATATAGGTTAGAGTCGAGTGTGTACTCTTTTCTCCATTCCCATAGGGTTTTGGGATTGAGTTTTCAGCAAGTCACACACATATAGGTATAGGTTGCAAACGATAATCCTCGTAACCAAGCTCGAGTCATAATTGGGCCTCACTCAGTTAAAATTAGCTATTAGGTCCTGTTGTTCCCGCTAAAAACAAATAGCCGATTTGCTCAAAAAAAAAAAATAGCCGAGGGGCTACTGTACTGTTTGTGGTGCATCAATGTTCAGTTTCCTCCTACCCTATAAAAGGGTATAAGGTAAGGTGTGGAGACAGCCTATCACTCATTTGCTCTCTCTCTCCTTCTCACTCTCTTCCTATTACTTATTTGCTTTCTCCTTCTCACTCCACCTCTCTCATGTTCAATTCAAGGACAATAGTCTTATTATATGGGTAGAGCCTTCAAAACATTTAAGTTAGAAATCTAATCTTTTTAATGAACAAAATTAATCAGTTCCATTAATAAATGGATTTAACACTCCTCAACTCTCACTAAAATACCCACAGCGGAGATCGGAAGTATTAATAGTGATTTCTACTCCCTTCGTTCAAAAATAATTGGCGTTTTAGCTTTTGACTCAAAAATTTAGGAGTGAAAAGATGATGCACAGAAAATAAGAAAGAGAGATCGAGATGTATTAGAAAAAATATACTAAAAAAGAAAGATACATTAGAAAGCAAAAATAACAAGTATTTTGTTAGAACGTTAAATCGTCCTTGTCAACCCAGATTTAAGAAATTTAAATATTTGTCTTTTGAGCTCTTGGATCTTTAGATACCATTTGAATTCCAACCCCATCTGGAGGCAGGTAGTTGATTATAAATACAAAACTGAGAAACCAAATTTGCTGTGCTGTCCTGACTTAAATGCTTCCCCTTCTGGAGAGGAGTTCTTTGGGCTATTAAGGCTGCTAATATGGGTATTAGGTGGAAAGTTGAGAATGGAAACAAAATTCGTTTTTGGAGGATAATTGGTTTGGCAATTCAAGTTTAGCTATACAATTCTGGCCTCTTTACATCATTAATAAGCAGCAGGGCAAGACCCTTGCAGAAGTTTGGGATGGTGAAACGTTGAAGCTTACTTTTAGTTTTAGCATAACTGTTTCTGAAAGACTTATGCAATTATGGTTTGAGCTCCCGGAAATAATAGGGGATGTGGTGCCGGTAGAAGATGAGGATCAAATTATTTGGAGTTATAGTTCCAATGGGAAGTATTCGGTGCAATCATTATATGCAGTTATCATATTCCACCTAGAGTTCAGATTTTCTTGTGGCTTTTATCCAAGAACAGAATTTTGACAAGAGACAATTTAGCTAAAAGAAGAGAAGTTTTAGATCAATCCTGTCTTTTCTGTGCTGAAAGAGAGTCAGTTGACCGCCTTTTCTTTCAATGTTATGTTGTTAAACGTTTATGGCACATTATTTTGCCCATGTTGAAACTATCTACGTACTGTGATTACGAACTTTTGGCATCCCGCTGGCTTGCTAACAAGCGTCATGCTGTGAATAATATTATCTGTGCAGCGGTGATGTGGTGTTTGTGGAAATTACGGAACGATATTTGTTTCAGGGAAGGAAATGGATAAGCGAGAAGCAAGTGCTGGTATGGATAGCGAAGACGCTGCGACGCTAGCTGCCCATGTTCAAGGCGGAGGTTGGTGTACGAATGGAAGAGCTAATGCTGCAACTTGAGAACCAGGCGGCACGAGCTTTGCTGGGAGGACGTCAGGAGTTCGCTAATGTCAGGTTCGGGACCATCGACTACCCAAGCTTTGGCGCTGGACTCTACCGCTGCGACAAGATTTGAGTCTACCATTGTTACTAGAACTGAGAACAATGTTAGCTCGGTTATTCCTGAGATTGTTCATGACTGTATTCTGGCTGGCTGTTAGGCCTGTTTTGACGAGGGTGTGTGCGCTTAAACTGTGAACGTGGATAATCTTGATCGCTTTATGCGTAATAAAGCGGGGGAAACCTTCTTATCTAAAAAAAATCGTCCTTATCAAAGCTCGGATCGCATCTTTAGCTCAAACGCGACTTGGATTCCCATTCGTAGTACTAGTACCCCGGTGCGTTTCAGCAGACAGCAGCGACGGCTGCGCGATGGCACAGGCCAGTACCACATTTTGCCGCGGCGAGTACAGTCAACAGTCTTGCTTTCAAAAAAAAAATATTTTGCTTTCAAAATAAAGTACAGTCAACACGAGCAGCACGCCCAGGCCCCAGGCTCAGAGACTTGCTGGCCGCTGGTTCACGGCCCTGAACGAGCCCCACGCCCCCACCTGACTGACCGCCTGCATCACACACACCTGCCATCAGTAGAATAATGCCCTCACCTGCGCGAGGCAGAGAGGCCACCGTCGTCTGCTGCTTGCTTTCCCCGGCGCAGACGCCACCAGAGCCGCGCCACGACAAGCGCGAGCGCGCCCTGGTGACTTCATCGTTCGTCTTCGTCCGCCCCTTCAGCCAGTCCCCTCGTCTCACGTGCCAACTGAGCTCCCCAGAATCCGTGTTGAACGGCTCCTCGATCGGCCTCCAGATTGCCCTGCCTGTTGAGGAGTGCGGTGACTCGACTTGGCTCCCTGCATCTGCATGCTACGGACAATTAGGGCCCAAAATTTTTTGCGCAGCGATCATCACATCGAATCTTGCGGCATATGCATGGAGTACTAAATGTAGACGAAAAAAACTAATTGCACAGTTGGGTGAGAAATCGCGAGACGAAACTTTCGAACCTAATTAGTCCATAATTAGACACTAATTGACAAATACAAACGAAAGTGCTACAGTAGCCAAAACCCAAAATTTTTTGCATCTAAACGCGGCCTTAACTAGCAGTGTTTATTCTTTTAGGAATCTCTAATAATTAACTCCACTATCTACTCTTAATTTGTCACATCATTTAAAAGACAACACATAAGACAATAATATGTAAAATAATCTAACTCTACCATGTGCCCCACATCTTTGATTTTTTTTCCCCAGTGAAGTGCTGACACTACTAGAGAACAGACTTTAGAACGATGTCCCAATTTAGCATTAACCTCAGCATTTTTTGTCCCTGGGACTAGAGAGGCCTTTAGTCCCGGTTGGTGTCTCCAACCGAGACTAAAGGTCCCTGCCCAACGGCTAAACCGGGACTAAAAGTCCTCCAACCTTTAGTCCTGGTTGGTAATACCAACTCAGACTAAAGGTAGACCCTTTAGTTCCAGTTGATAACACCAACCGGAACTAAAGGTCCCCGGATGGGTTAGTTCAAAAGAAAAGCATCACATCCATTGTTAGATATGTTGTGTAGGTGAGGTGGTAAGCTACGCGCGAGGCAGTGCATGAGGTCTTGGGTTCGAGTCTCACGGAACACAGCAGTGGGAGGCATCAAACCGGGACTAAAGAACAAAATCTTTAGCCCTGAATTGCTAGTCCCGGTTGAAAAACCGGGAATAGAGTTAGTTTCCAAACAGGACTAGATCTCATTTCTACAGTAGTGTGAACGAACCAGCCGCCGTGCTGCCAGATCGTAGCCGCCGTTGTGTGCGCCCTCCCCTCTGCGCAGGCCACAACCGCGCGCGGGCCCGTGCCCTTCCACGTTAAACCGTAGCAACTGCCACTGTCACGCGCTCACCCCTCTACGTCGGAAGAAAAATTCTATGAAAACCGAATGCATATATGCCTGGATACCTGACACGTGTTGGCTTTTATGATGCATGCGGGCATTTGGTGGATGGGCGCAGCTGCGTGAACAAGAATGGTTGGAGTCAATTCTATTTTTAGCGGAAGACCCCTCTTGGTTAGCGTTGGATCGTTGAAGTCCGACATGTGTCAGGCATCCACGCTATGTATGCATGGCCCAGCTATGGATACCGTATGCATTGAATTTTTTCCCCTCCGAAAAAAAATTCTATGAAAACTGTATCCATGGTTGCACCATGCATACATACCTGGATGCCTGACACGTGTTAGCCTTTATGGTGCATGCGGGCATGCGGTGGATGGGCGTAGCTGCGTGAACAAGCCTGGCTGGAGTCGATTCTATTTTTAGTGGACACTCCTTGGCTAGCGTTAGATCGATGAAGTCTGACACGTGTCAGGCATTCACGCTATGTATGCATGGCGCAACTATGGATACAGTATGCATAGAAATTTTTTCCACTCCACCCAGGGCGCTCCTCAAGGCCCTTAATGGCAGGTCGTCCCCCTTGCATTAGGTCATCGGAGTCGCCGCTTCTCCGTGCCCTTCAAGGGAGAAAATTGGAATTTTGCCCTCATGGCAGCTGGGCTTCGCCCAAATGCCATCGAGTTTGTGGGCTTCACTGAAAAGCCCTTATAAAATGAGTCCAACACATTATAATGCCATTTTAAGATTAAGTCTACTTTTAATATTTTTCACCCAAAATTTTAGCCTGAACTGACCATTTTGCCCCTGAGCTCATTGACCCCTGCCGTCTCATCTCTCCCCCTCTCGTTCTCTCGCTCCCGTCGCCTCCCCTTCCTCTCTCTCTCTCCCTCTCCCTCTCTCTCCCGAGGTGGCAGCGCTGCGGTGGGCCCCGAATGCGGCGGCCTCCCTGCGCTGCACGTGGTCGTGGGCCCCGGCGGCGGGCGAGCCCGGCTCGGTGTGGCGTGGCTCTATCGCGCCGCCTCTCTCTCTCCCCCTCTCCCAGTGTGCAGGCGCACCGTACGGGCCCGCCACGCTGGCCGTCCTCCGGCGAGGTGGCGCGCCGCGGCAGCGGTGGCTCAGCGCGGGCGCCCCCCCCTCCCCTCTCCCTCTCCCTCCGTCTCGATCTACCACTGGCCCGTGCGCGCGGCCGGCGTAGGGCAGGGTAGAGGCATGGCCTTGAAGGCCAGTCGTCCTCATCTTCCCCCCTCTCCCTCTCTCCTGCTGTGGCCGCTCATGGTGCTCGTGCCTGGTGCCGGTGGGTCTCGGCGGGGCCACGGTTGGCACAGAGCAGTCTCAGGTGCTCCTGTTTCCTCTTGTATTTTGGGATTTTGCTTTTGCCTCTCTGATTCTTCCCTTCGATGACTTCGATTCGTGTTCTAGGGTTTAGCCTAGAATGCTTGTTGTTCCAATGTTTGCCTTCTTTGTGTTTATCTGTGAAAGGACGGCACCAATTGGCAATGACACTACTTACCTCAAAGATGAAAAAGTCTCCATTGATGAGATCAAATTAACACCTTTGTGTGGGATTCAAGGGATTGTGTCTGTGATTTTATTTTTGCAGCTTTTTTCTAAGTTTTTCCCTCCCCCGTTCTTGCTTCGATTCTTCATTTTGAGACCGATTTAGTTCATTCTTTTTTGCTCAGATTCATGCTATGACATGAGTTGATGCTACCCCTTAAGTGAATTTGATTGAATCGAGTCGAGCACGAAGAAATTGAACGAATTTTGTTTTTGGGGAGTTTTTCGTGTTCTTGTCCATGATCTAATTTTTCGGAGTTTGGGTTGAAATTGGGCGATGATCTCTTAGAGTATGCTCACCAACTCCCTTGTGATGGCCTGTGAAAAGTTTGGTCGCGATTTGTTTTGATTTGGTCCAGTTTTTCGTTGATTTTGTGGTCGCCGGTTTCCTGTTCTTGCGTTCGAGCTCTCTTCTCCTTTTTGTTCGTAGCGTCGGTCAGGTTTCCAAGGGGACTGTTCTTTGCCGTGACCGTGTGACTGAGAGGGGGGCAGGGGTCAATGAGCTCAGGGGCAAAATGGTCAGTTTAGGCTAAAATTTTGGGTGAAAATATTAAAAGTGGATTTAAATCTTAAAATAACATTATAACGTGTTTGACTCATTTTATAAGAGCATTTCAGCGAAGCCCACAAACTTGATGGCATTTGGGCGAAGCCCACCTGCCATGAGGGCAAAATTCTAATTTTCTCCCTTCAGGGCACCACCAGCAGCACCTAGTGTTAGCCTTGGTATAAAGTTATACTCCACATAGATCAAAATGAGTTGAGGCCAATAGCCTCTCAACGTAAGCAACAGCTTGTCCTCTGCCATGGTCCTGCCACTGCTCTTCAGCTTTTACATGCCCTTTTATACCACAACGCAAGAACATATGGTTTCTTCAAACTTTTTGCCAGTGCAAGCTAACGCTTCCTTTGCAAGAGAACATGACAACCTGCGAGGCTAATGTTCTTGATGATTTGGACACTAGATGCATAGGTGGAAGTTGGGGCAGTACTCCACGGTGGAGCGCTGGGCATGGCCTCACACCAGGCTGCCACCATCGCCCCAGCCCGTTCTTCACTAGTTTACGTAGTTACGTGAGAAGAAGAAAGGGTGTGTTGTTTCCCTGGACACTACCAGCCTGCTCGGACCATGAGGGCTAGGCCACCGGAGGGCAGGCCGAGCAGATGCAACAGCTTTGGGTCCATTTACCCAACAGAGCATGTCCGGCTGGAAGTTTATATTTGTTTGCCCATAAGATCGTGTAGGCTTACCTCTAAAAGCACAAGGGTAGAGTTGCCACCACTGCATGTATGTTACTTGAGCTGTTGTGTGGTTTAGGCATTTCCACGAACATGTTGCGTGCAACGCCGATGAGCGGTTCGCTGCCATCTTCTCCGGCACCGTTTCCACAGCCCTCGGCTTTGCGCCGCTCTCCTCCGGTGTTGCAGTCGTTCCCCTCACCTTCGCACTGCAGCCACACTCGAGCAGTGGAGGCGGTCCCTATGGCAGAACCACCTAATCTAATGCCTCTCAAGGGTACTTGTCTTCCATTAGACACTGAGTACCCAAACGAGGAAACTAAACTACGCAGTTCTGTCGAGAACACCCCAAGGAAAAACTCGAAAATCCATATTTTTCCGTCAGGATCATAAATGAGAGTGTAAAGCTTACAATATCTTTAGCCATTTCTTACATCACTTTATTACAGTAGTAGAATATTACCTCAATTGATTATAACAGCGGAATATAACAATGTTATCAGAGTTTTCAGCGAAAATGTATATAACGACAAGTTTAAGCGCTAACATGAGGAACATTTATATACATGGAATGCTAACAGACTATAAGTCTTTTACTTTGCAAAAACATTTTGTGAAAATTTTGAATAAACTCTACGTCAACAACGTAAGGAAATCCTCGCTGAGCCCACCAGGAGGTTTCCACACACAAAAGTCGTCTACCATCCATCAGTCACCTGCAACAGGGGAATAAAACCCTGAGTATTCGATTGTACTCAGAAAGGCTTACTCGACAAGAGAAAAATAAAAGACACCAAGGATATGCAAGGCTTATTTGGCTTGTGGGTTATTGCATCTGCGGAAGCATTACTAAACGTGCGTCCTTATATTCAATTTTTATTAGCAGTCATCGTTAGTTAATTAACTTACCATTCTATGTAAGCACATATGCTACTTTCAAGCAGATGGTAAGCAATCAGAACTATTTTACCATCTTTCATATTTCAGTTCTTACTACGGTGCTAGACCATAGCCAAGTTGTACCGTCTCACAGAAATGGCGATTCGCGAATCAATGTATCCCAACTGGGTACCCCAAAACACACGCATCACTTGTACCTCAGACACAAACAAGACCAATCCATTCCACTCTTGTCAAGGGGTCCAGGTCCCCATCCAAACTTGGACTCCAAGCCCCAACACCTGAGACCCCGTCTCAGTATGGTGCTTAGACCTCCACCTAATATCCACCCCTAAAAGTCAGTCCGAAAAGAGCTAGAACCCATGACAAGAGCATAATGAGCCTTTCCGCTCCCATAAGTAAGTATGTGCTTAGGATAATAAGTCTGTGACCTGACTAACATCCACAGCAACAGACGGCCCTCAATCGACACAGGCGGAACAAATACAACTAGAGCCTCACTCGGTTGCCTAACCAAATCCAAATCCTAAGCACAGTCCCGCCCGGTCTCCAATTATCATCCATATATATTTCATGTGATAGTTATATGATAATAAGAACAATAATATCTTTCCTATCTCTCACGAGTGGCAGGTAATCACTCGACTTCTACCAGAATCCTTTAGCATAGCAATCTACACGATCCTGACATACTAGTAGGACTCATAGGATAATGATATATATATGCAAGTGGGTTTCATTCAACTTCTCAAAACTTAATGCACAACATGAAATAAAGTGCGGAATATTAGAGGTTATGCACCGGGGCTTGCCTGGGTCAGATATAACCAAAGGTTAGCACTCCATCGTGGTGGCACGATCACCAAGGCACCATTTTTCTGCTACTCCAGATGACTCCAAGATCCATCGTTGTTCCTATTATGATATACGTGGATGCAACACAGAAAATACAATTAACCAACGACAACCGCAACTCTAAGAATACGATTACACCTCTCACGCTAACAAGCTAGCTTTAACGGCTAACGCACTAGGCTATGTATCCATGTTGCCGAATAAGGCGTTGTTTCCCGACAAACGTTTTAGTCCTATGATACAAGGTGTTTCTTTATTTTATTTCTTTGATTTAATATATATTCTCACTAGGGCACATTAGCTATCTTAGCAAACTAATTATTATGGAGCTACAAAAGTTATAGTGAGCACCTAGTAATGTTAGGAATTTACTGTGATAGTTTCAGAGTCAACACTATCCCCAATTTATCACAACAATTCCTACAAGTTTATATTTTAACAATATTAAGTATCTCGAATTAATTAGATTACTCTTGAAAATACTATGAAATTATGTGAACAAAATATACTAGCAGATAGATCATGGTTTTAGGAACCTAACAAAATTAGTTTCATAATTTTTTGTCAACTACACAAATTTTCATTGAATTTACAAGTTTGCCTTAGAAACTAAATTAGAAAATGCTTATGGAAAAGGGAAAAACCAGCGGCAGCCAATTCGGCCCAGCAGCTCCTAGGCCCAGCGCGAGTGTGGCTAAGCGCGCAGCAGGCCGGCCCAACAAGCGGCCCACAGCGAAAGCGCTCCGCGTGCACGGCGTTTATGCGAAAGAGACCCAATATTTCTAGTAAATCCACCCAAAGTCCAAACCCTATTTATACCTGTCAGGGACCTAACACCGGGGTACCCTAGGAGGTGGAACCAATAACCATCGAACGTTAAAAACTTCTAGACGGACAAGGGCGCCACTACGTTCCTTGCCCGAATGACAGGAGTTTGGTTCCGCCTCACCCGACGCCTTTGAGCCAGCTCCACCTCGCCCGAGGGCTAAGGGCTAGTCTCCGCCTCGCCCGACGCCTTTGGGTCAGCTCCACCTCGCCCGAGGGCTAAGGGCTAGTCTCCGCCTCGCCCGACGCCTTTGGGATAGCTTTGCCTCGCCCAAGGGCTAAGGGATAGACTTCGCCTTGCCCAACGCCTTTGGACCAGCTCTGCCTCGCCCGAGGGCTGAGGGATAGACTCCGCCTCGCCCAACCCCCGACGGACGGGCTCGGTTTCGCCCGAGGGATAAGGACTGGTCTCTACCTCGCCTGATGTCTGAGGATGAACCTCGCCTCGCTCGATGTCCAAGGACTGGTTTCGTCTTGCCTGACAACCTCTCCCCATTCCCTCATGATGATAGGTATAGGGCAAGACAAGACGTTCGGGTCAACCACGGCTTCAAGGACCATACCCTGCGCCCCGGCAGGAAAGGTACTGCCAGGGAACGACGGGATGGGTGCTTTAGACCCTTCTAGGCGTAGCAGAGCCTAAAAAGTACTACGGGTGCGTGCTCTTCACCCTGTAGAGTTGTAGGCGCCGCGTTTAGCTCTGGGACATGGAACCCGACGAAGATATACGACAACCACTACGGTCCAGGCAAGGACTCGCATCCTCCACAAATGACGGATGTGTGGTCGCCATGTTATGATCACAGGGGAGCGGCGTTCGCTTCCTAGCCCCTCGGGTCCACCAGATCAGAAAAGCTCGCTTCAGCCGCTGGACGCCCTCTCCAATCAGAAGACCTTGCCCACAGCGCAACTCCGGACTCTGACCCCGCGTCTCTCCGATAGTGACTCATAGGAACCAGAAGGCATGTAGAGCAAGGCTGGGCGAGGCTCATAAGTTAAAGCCACTGTACTACAGTCCATACCCTATGCGGGGAGTACTCTGTAACCATCCTGACATTCTATAGAGGCATTGACAGTATTGTAGGCGCTTATCATCCTTTCGCACCCACTAGAATGGGTAATAAGGCTGGGTAGACGTGAGCAACAAGGCTAGGTAGTGTACGCACCCTAGCCCTATCACTTGTAGAGCCGTCCCCTTCATCTATAAAAGGGGATGCGCTTCCTCCAGCAAAGGGACCGACTTTTGATGGCACAACACACAACACACACAGTCAAGCTGCTACCAAGCTCTTGGCATCCTTTCGACCCTTCCATCAGAGACTTGGGACCAGTCCCTCTCTCGATCGTTTGTACCCCCTATTATGAACCATTTTCGGTGCTAATAATATGAGCAGCAACAAACTGGACGTAGGGACATTCAGCCCGAACCAGTATAAATCTCGTGTCCTTTAGCGCACCATCCGAGCCTAACGCGCATTACTATAAATTTACTTGTCGGTGCTTGTACGAAACACCGACAGTTGGCGCGCCAGGTAGGGGCCTTTGCGCATTCCAAATCAGACCTCGGATGGCCACCCATGCAATCAGCTAGGTCCCAGGCGTACACGTGTGTTTCGGCAACCTAGATTTCATCGTTACACTAGGAGGAGAGCTGGTGTTGGCCCACACGGCCATCCAGTCTCTCTCTCCCGTTAGTCTCAGCCACCGGAGGCTTGAGGACCAGCCCGGCGACTCCCTTGGACCCCAGTTATCCAGGGAGTCCTCGCGCCGCATCACCCTCATTCCGGAAGGTCCTGTACGGAGCGCCTCGACAGCGTTTCCGTTTGGTCTCCGCAACACCATGGCAACCGCTAGCCACCTTCTGGCACTACGCATGGTTCAGTCGCCCACGGACAGTGAGTTTGTGGGGACAATTGAACATGATATGGAGACTCTCCATAGGGTCCTCACGGAGGAGCCAGGATCGTCCTCCAACTCTGACTCCAGTAGGGGGAGCCATAACCCTTTCCGGGAGTGCTTCATGGTGCGGACCCCGAGGGGCACGTCGAGGACGTCTCCGGGGAAGAGGCTACCCCGACAAGCAACCCTGACGATAGGTTCGGGGGGGAGGCAGCCGCCCCATCTCGCTTGAGGATGGAGCAGCTGAGAGCCCGCAAGCTAGAGATCGATGAGGCCGGACAAGGCCTCGTCCGAGAATACGCGGACATCAATCGCGAGATTGAACGCCGCGAAAGCGGTGGGCGCGCATGTGCCATGATCCGCACCGTGCACCAAAGGATCCTCACCAACGACGGGAGCCTTCCTCACTTCGCTCGGGCAAGCCAAAACATCGCCACAGTGACGGCCTTGCTGCACGGCCTTCCGGAGGCCGCGATGTCCGAGGATCGCCGCGCCCGTCGAGAAATTCGCACTTTGCTCGAGCGTGTGGCGGCGCAGCAGGCAGAAAGCTCATTGTCTCAACGACATGAGCCCGACGCCAGCCAGCGCATGCCCTTGGTGCGCCCCACCAAGGACACATCCATTCACCAGACATCACTAGGTGGCAAGCAGCCCTCCACTGTCCCGGTGCATCAACGCCTCGGCCACGACCGCGACGTACGCAGCACCATCGATGCCCACAGGCGCACCCACGGCGATGCAAGAGAGGCAGCCCGCCACGGCTACCATCCCTGATGTGGCGGATGCTACGACAGTGGCGAGGACCATAGCCCAAGCCCTGGCCTGCCAGGCCTTTAGGCCTTCAGCCGACACATCCTCAACGTTGCGTTCCCACTAAGGTACCGACCGCCTACCAACATCCCTAAATATTCTGGGGAAACAAACCCCGGGCTTTGGCTCAAAGACTATCGCCTTGCATGTTAGGTCGGTGGTGCGAGTGATGACGATTTCATTATTCACAATCTCCCACTATTCTTGGCCGATTCGGCACGAGCATGGTTGGAGCACCTACCGTCCAGCGCCATTCAGAGTTGGGCGGATCTTACAGAGATCTTCGTTGGCAACTTCCAGGGCACGTACAAACGCCCTGGAAACCCATGGGACCTCAAGAACTACCGCCAGAAGGCTGATGAAACCCTCCGCGGGTACATCCGGCAATTCTCTCGGTAGTGCAACGAGCTCCCTAACGTCGTCGACGCCGACGTGATTGGAGCCTTCCTATCTAGGACAACATGCGAATCCCTGGTCCACAAGCTGGGGCGTAGGGGCCCATAGACCACCAAGGAACTCCTGGACATCGCCACCAGCCATGCCTCAGGAGAGGAAGTGGTCGGAGCCATCTTTGATCGGCCCGACGGCAAGGCAAGGCGGGACCAGGACACCAGCAAAGGCGCCTCCAACCGTCCCGCCAAAAGAAAGAATAAGAAGCAATGGCACGACAACTCGCTCGTGGCCGTAGCCGACCGCAAGGGTGGCCGGAAGCCCACGGAGGGCGCTCTGAACCATTTTGAGAAAATGCTCGAGGGGCCATGCCCAAACCATGCTTTCTCGGCCAAGCATCTATACAAGGATTGCGGCCTCATGCGCAAATACTTGTCCGGGGGCCTCAACAAGGAGGAGCAGGGGAAGGAACCTGCCCCCACTGATGATGCCGAGGAGAAGGACGACGCCTTCCCAACGCCGAACGGCGCCCTCATGATCTTCGGAGGATCAGCATCCTACGACTCCAAGCGCCGCCAAAAGATCGCACGCCGCGAGGTCTATAGGGCCAGACCGGCCACGCCTGCCTTCCTCCGGTGGTCAGAATCCGCCATAACCTTTGACCAAACCGACCATCCGGATGCCGTCCCACACCTGGGAAGGTACCCGCTTGTCGTCGACCCGATCGTCGGCCCAAAGCTACTCACAAAAGTACTAATGGACGGAGGCAGCGACCTCAACATCATGTACGCCAAGACACTCGACGAGATGGGCATCGACCGAACGAACCTCCGCCCCATCCGAGTGCCCTTCCATGGCATCGTACCTGGCAGACAGGCCGTGCCGCTGGGGCAGATCAATCTGCCCGTCACTTTCGGGGATCGGTCCAATTACAGGACTGAGACCCTTACCTTCGATGTGGTAGGGTTCCCTAGAACCTTCCACGCCATCCTTGGATGTCCATGCTACGTGAAGTTCATGGCCGTCCCCAACTATACATACCTTAAGCTGAAGATGCTGGGCCCCCGCGGGTCATCACCGTCGGCACCTCCTTCCATCGCGCTTACGAGTGCGAAGTCGAATGCTGCGGCCACACCACAACAGTCGTCGCCTCCGAAGAGCTCGCCACCCTTAGGGAGAAGGTCGTTGAAGAAGCGCCCGATGCAAAGAAGTCATCTGGGTCGTTCAAATCGGCGGAAGGGTCCAAGGAGGTCCTCGTGGACCCCAGCAGCTCCGAGGGCAAAAAAGTTCGCATCAGGACCGTGCTCTCCTCCGAATAGGAAAGCGCGCTCGTCGACTTCCTCTACGATAACAAAGACATCTTTGCGTGGAAACCCTTGGATATGCTAGGCATTCCAAGGGAGGTCGCCGAGCATACCCTAAAAATCCTCCTAGGCTCCAAGCCAGTGAAGCAATGCTTGCGCTGCTTCGACGAGGAAAAACGCAGAGCCATCGGTGAAGAGATAGCAAAACTGTTGGCTGCTGGGTTCATCAGGGAAGTACACCACCCAGAGTGGTTAGCAAATCCTATTCTTGTGTGAAAAAAGAGCGGGAAATGGAGAATGTGTGTTGATTACACAGGCCTCAACAAGGCATGTCCAAAGGATCCATTTCCTTTGCCATGAATAGACCAAATAGTCGATTTCACCTCGGGGTGTGAAACCCTCTGCTTCCTTAACGCATACTCCGGCTACCACCAGATCGCAATGAAAGAGTCCGACCAGCTCACGACGTCTTTTATCACCCCTTCGGATCGTTCTGCTACATTTCAATGCCATTCAGTCTAAAGAACGTAGGGGCAACTTACCAGCGCTGTATGCTCAACTGCTTTGGGGACCTCATCGGGTGGACCGTTGAGGCCTACGTCGACGACATCGTAGTAAAGTCCAAACAGGCCGATCACCTTGTCGCCGACCTCGAACAAACCTTTTCAAAACTCTGGGCAAACGGCATCAAACTCAATCCCAAAAAATGTGTTTTTGGGGTCCCGAGGGGCATGCTGCTGGGCTTCATTGTCTCTGAGCGCGGCATCGAAGCCAACCCAGAGAAGATCTCAGCCATCACAAGGATGGGCCCGATCGAAAACATAAAGGGGGTTCAACGGATCACAGGGTGCCTTGCCGCCCTCAGCCAATTTATTTCGTGCCTCAGCAAATGAGGACTCCCCCTTTATCGACTCCTAAAGAAGTCCAACCGCTTCGAGTGGATAGCCAAGGCCCAGGAAGCTCTTGACATGGTTAAGCAATTTCTAACTAAACCCCCGGTCCTGGTCCCTCTAAGCAACAGAGAATCCCTCCTCCTATACATAGCGACCACCACGCAAGTGGATAGCGCCACCTTGGTGGTAGAGCGGGAAGAAGAGGGGCATGCCTTCAAGGTGCAGCGCCCTATATATTTCATCAGCGAGGTGTTATCCGACTCCAAAACCCGCTACTCCCAAATGCAGAAACTCCTCTACACCATCCTCATCACCAAAAGGAAGCTATGCCACTACTTCGAGTCACACCCTGTGACAGTCGTGACGTCTTTCCCCCTCGACGAGGTCGTCCGTAGCCAGGACGCTATAGGAAGAATCGCAAAGTGGGCGCTTGAGCTGATGGATCAGGGCATTACTTATGCCTCCCAAACGGCGATCAAATCCCAGGTGCTGGCTGACTTCATCGTAGAGTGGACCGAAGTCCAGATGCCACAAGCAGTCATCGATCAAGAGTACTGGACGATGTACTTTGATAGATCGCTGATGAAAAATGGCGTCGGTGCAGGACTAGTCTTCGTATCACCCCTCGGGGTCCACATGAGATACATGGTTCGGCTCCATTTCCCCTCATCAAAAAATATCACAGAATACGAAGCGCTCATCAACGGCCTATGAATCGCCATCAAGCTGGGCATCTAACGCCTCAACGTCAGGGGCGACTCCTAGCTAGTCGTCGATCAAGTTATGAAGGAGTCAAGCTGCCACGACACCAAGATGGCGGCATATTGCCAAGAAGTCCAACGATTGGAGGACAGATTCAATGGCCTCGAGCTCAATCACATCCCAAGGTGCCTCAACGAAGCGGCCGGCGCACTCGAAAAGCCAGTGTCTAGCCGAGAGCCAGTTTCGGCGGGTGTCTTCGCCAGCAATCAACACAAGCCCTCGGTGCGCTACAAGGGATCAGAACAAGCCAACGAAGGCCCATCTGATCTAGCCCTAGGGGCCGACCCATCGGCTGCTCCGCCTGACCCCAAGGTCATGGAGCTTGAAGAGGACTCAGCAGCAGAGTCTGACCCTCCCAACAACTGGAGAACGCTTTACCTCGACTACCTTCTCCATGACACATTATCGGCGGACAAGACGGAAGCCTAACGGCTCACACGTCGCGCTAAGTCCTTCGTTCTTATAAAAGGCGAACTCTACAAACGAAGCCATACCAGGATCCTACAGCTCTGTATCCTTGGCGAATAGGGAAAACTTCTGCTGAGCGATATCCACGGTGGAGTCTACGGTCACCATGCGGCGCTAAGGACCTTGGTTGGAAACGCATTCCGACAGGGCTTCTACTGGCCCACCGCAGTAACCGACGCCGAGCAAATTGTACGCACCTGCGAAGGGTGTCAGTACTATGCTCAGTAGATTCACCTTCCAGCCCAGGGCTCCAGATGATCCCCATCACATGGCCCTTCGCGGTCTGGGGGCTCGACCTAGTTGGGCCACTCAAAAAGGCGCCCAGGGGCTTCACCCACCTGCTTGTCACCATAGACAAGTTTACAAAATGGATTGAAGCTCGACCAATCTCCATGATCAAATCCGAGCAAGCTGTACTGTTCTTCCTCGACATCATCCATCGCTTTGGAGTACTGAACTCCATCATCACAGACAACGGCACGCAGTTCACTGGCAGGAAATTCATTCGATTCTGCGATGAACAACACATCCGGATTGATTGGGTGGCTGTCGCGCACCCCTGGACAAATGGGCAGGTCGAGCGCGCAAACGACATGCTCCTACAAGGTCTTAAGCCTAGGATCTTCAACCGATTGAACAAGTTCGGTGCGTACTGGCTCACTGAGCTCCCAGTGGTACTCTAGAGCCTAAGGACAACCCCTAGCCGGGCCACCGGCTACACACCCTTCTTCATGGTCTACGGATCTGAGGCTCTTCTCCCAACAGACCTTGACTATGGAGCACCAAGAATCAGAGCATACGATGAATAGGGGGCTGAGGCATCCCACCAAGACGCCATGGACCAGCTAGACAAAGCCCGCGACATCGCCCTCCTCCATTCGGCCAAGTACCAGCAGGCGTTGCGACAGTACCATAGCCGATGAGTGCGGGACCAAGCCTTCAACATCGGGGACGTTGTCCTCCGCCTCGTCCAGAGCAACAAGGACCGCCACAAGCTCTCCCCACCCTGGGAGGGGCCATACGTCGTCATGGAAATACTCCGCCCAGGTGCCTATAGGTTGAAAACCATCGACGGCGAGGTCTTCACCAACGCCTGGAACATTGAGTAGCTACGTCGTTTTTACCCTTAAATAAATGCATGTTTTTTCTTATCAGTCTTTGTCCTTACAAAGTCCACGATCTTTAGTGACATCCAACCCCTGCAAATTGCTAGGGGTCGAACCTCACTCGGGGGCTAATACAAATAATACGAGCACATTTTGCAAACACTTCCTGCGTTGTCTTTGCAAGTCTTCATCTAAAGTTGTTCGGTTCTTCTCATAACAAGTCCAAAAAACTAAGATTTTGGGAGTAAGTTCTAAGTATAACCGGTAGGACTGCGGGAGACCCATGCCCTAGTGGCTACAACCTCTTTGCTCACCAGCATAATCAGAACTAATTCACCCGCATTCCTAGTTCTTTACAACTTGGGCCATGGGAAGGCATCAAAACCTCTTCACAACAAGAGGGAACTGAAAAACTGTTAATATTTTACGTAACAGAACATGAAAACTTGTTCATTATTGCACAAATTCACCATTTACAAAATGATTTCATCACACAAAGGACTAGTGTACTCCTAAAAATCCAAAGGACTGTTCACCCGGGGGCTCCCCCAAACTTATTCAATTATAGTCTCTGCTTAGCTTTACTACGAGTACTACTGCGGCCGCCGCGCCAAGCTCTCCATCGGTGACGACCGGACATGTACATGGACTAGTTCATCTACTGCGGCCGCCGTACCATGCTCTCCATCGGCGACGTCCCACCGCTTCACCAGATCTTCGAAAGCACCGTCATCTGCAACAACGAGCACCACGCCGGTGACTGTGGTGCCTCGACCCCGGGAAGCCCGGGGACTACAGCATCGTCATCGGCCGTAACCCTGACAACAGCGCCTCCACCGGTAGGCCCGGTGTGGGGGTATTAACCCCTATACCCTTACGGCTAAGCTTGGGCTGGCCCGGATCGATGGGTTCGGTCCACCCGAAAGACGACGTGCGGCCCAGTTAACCTGATCGGAGTCCCGCACAAGGAATCAAGATGGATTTGGCGACCAAGCAGGATCCTGGTCGGTTAGAATAGGAATCCTTATCCGGCCACATATGGCAATTGTAACTGACTAGAATTAGTTTCCAGATCTGTAACCCTGCCCCCCGGACTATATAAGGCGGGTAGGGGACCCCTCTAAAAAACATCTCTCATTGACATACAGCAATACCAATCAGACGCGGGACGTAGGTGTTACGCCTTCTTGGCGGCCGAACCTGGATAAAACCTCGTGTCTGTCTTGCGTCACCGTCTTGTTTGTGACTTGCGCTTCTGTCTACCGACAATCTACTACCTTGGGCATACCCCTAGGTAGACTACCGACCATATTTCGTCGATAGTGGCGCGCTAGGTAGGGGGTGTGTGTATTGCTCTCTAAGCAAACAAGACGGTCATCACCTCCGGTTCCATGGCTACTCCCAACGGCCTCACGTTCATCGTCGGCTAGATCACCTGGACCACCGGCTCCAACGATGCCATCGCCATGACCATGGGGGAGGCATGGATTCATTCTGCGCCGACCACTACTTCACTTGCGTCGGCTACGGCTCCGACCACTATGGATACGGCTCCGACCACTATGGCTATGGCTCCGACCACAATGGATCTGGCTCCGACCACGGTACATCTGGCTCTGACCACGCCTACGTCACCTTCAGCCACGCCGACGACCCGTCATCCGCTTCCCCGCTACAAAGGGAAGCAGATCGACAACACCGACCTGCTCGACTCCATCGATCGGGTCGGCACCAAACTCGCTGAAACCCTAGCTCTGGTAAGTACGATTCAAAGTCAACCTAATGAGCAGGTAACCGCTCCCCACAATAGATCTATCCGACCAGCTCGGACCAGTCGTCCTACGCGACTTGGAACAGATCTCGTGGTCATATCTACTCCTGAGGGGCGCTCCGCTCGTCGCCAGCCGACCTTCACAACAGGTCTCTGACTCTCTGAGTACGAAGCCTCGACGGAGAACCACCAGGTCCAACCCTACGGCCTGCAAAACGCTGCTTCCAGCTACGCGTACAACCTACAACGCCGCCCAGATCTGTGTTCTATACGCTGACCTCGGTAGAAGCCACGCAACTTCGTTAACATGGTCCGAATTGAAGATCATCGTGAAGGATCCGTCCACACGATCCAAGAGGGTGACTCCAGCTTCTTGTCTGGCACCGCATCTGATGCCTCCGTCCACACCAAGCTCCAGCATCACAAGGATGAAGGCGTCGAGTATGATCTGAATATCTCAGATCACGCCCTGGGATTCCTGCAATTCCCCTCTTTCCCGCCAAGGCGAGGGGGTTTGATCATCGTAGTCAGCAATGACGAACCACCGGCAGTTGGCGAAACAGAACAAGAAAGGACTGCACGCGAAGCACGCAACATTGATCGGTTCAATCGCCGGCAAATTGAAGCCAAAGCAGACCAGGAGGCACGGCGCATAAGGGTCCAGCCACGTGACCTCAACGACGCTTTCGATAGGGTGGGAGACAAACAAGTCTTCAGGACTCCAAGTGCTAACGTAGCCATCGCCATGGCGATAATGCAACGGCTACCGAACACCCTGGAAACCCAAGCAGTTCGCGACGAAATACAAGCCTATCTGACGGCTGCTATGGCCCAGACCGCGGAGATTGCAAACCAAGCTCGGGCTCCATCTGTGTCAGTCGAGTCAAGCCACAGCCGCCAGCACCCAAGTCGTTCACAGCCACTCAACCAACGTGGCTCGCGCAACAATGATGGCCATGATGGTGGCCAGAATGACAACCGTCGTCGGGACAATGACCGCCGGGACAACCGCGACAATCGCCGGGATAACCATGGTCGCAGAGCTAATCCAGATGGCAATCGGGATTGCCGCGATGGCAATAACGATCTCCGCCATTACCTCGGTGGACGGGATCTACGCGCTCGCATCAACCAGAGAGCCGACGATCGAGCATCCTACGAAAGCCACCGCCGTATGGAGTATGATACTACCCACGGTCCGCCGGGTCTGAAGCAGTTTACTCCGCACCTTCGCCAAGTCGTATGGCCCAAGAATTTCAAGCTTGAGAAACTTCAGAAATACGATGGCAAGGAAAACCCCGAATTATGGGTCATGCTCTATGAAATTGCGTGCCGATCAGCCATGGCTGACGAGCACGTCATGTCTAACTACTTCCCAGTCGCTGTTGGTCATGCAGGTCACCAATGGCTGGTTAGCTTGCCGGCAAACTATTTTGATTCTTGGCAGGAGCTTAAGCAGGCCTTCGTCGACAATTTCATCGCTACTTGTGAATAGCCCGGCAACAAGTACGATCTGCAACGGATCCGAGACCGGAAAGACGAACCACTGTGCGAGTACGTTCAGCGTTTCTCGGAGATGCGCATCAAGGTCCCATCAATCTCCGACAACGAGGCAATCGAGGCTTTCGTCACTGGCCTCCGCTTCCACGACGCCCTAAGAGACAAGCTCCTCTGGAAGAGACCTGAATCAGTCACAGCGCTCTTGGCCACCGCTAAGAAATATGCGGACGCTGACGACGCTAAAAAGATAATTGTTGAAGAAGCAGCAAGGGTTCCACGCTCCGACCACCCTCCACACCGCGACGATTACCGCGGCAATCATGGTCGGAACGACAATTTTCACCGCTGCAACCAGCGCAATGACTCCCACGACCACCGTGACCAACGTAGTCAGCGGCGCAACCGCCGTGACGATTACCGGAGCAAGCGTGCTCGGGAAGACGACAGCGAGGTCAATACCGTGAAAAAGGGCGGTGGACGTCGTAACTACGAAGACAACTACGCTAAAGCATTGAAGGGACCCTGCCAGCTCCACCCTAAGTCAAACCACATCATGGAGAATTGCCGCGTCCTCAAGACTATCTACACGCGTCAACAGGCTCCGGATATGTCTGACAAGCCCAACGACGCAGGGGAACAGCACAACGAGGATAACGACGACGATGATGCAGACCCTCGCCATAAATACATCAAGCCAACTGATCGCGTGCACACCATCATCGGCGGCAAGGTGTCCATTGAGACCAAACGAGAATGCAAGCTGCTCACCCGCGCTTGCTTGAACGTGGCAAACACCGACAACCTTCTCACCGATCCACGGCTCCCTCCGTGGTCTCACCGTGAAATCTACTTTAGCAGGAAGGACCAATGGGCCGCCATACCTAAGCCAGGGCGTTTTCCCCTGATACTCGACCCTTGTATCAACAAGGTTCAGTTCGACAGGGTACTGATCGATGGCGGCAGCTCCATTGATATACTGTTCAAGAACAGTCTGCCCGCCCTGAAAATAGCCCAGGCGGACTTGAAGCCATACGAAGCATAGTTCTAGGGCGTTCTCCCCAGACAAAGCTCTACACCTCTTGGGCAGATCACGCTACCTGTGCAATTTGGGACTCCGGACCACTTCCGCACCGACTACGTCAACTTCATGGTCGCTGACTTCGACGGCACCTACCATGCTATTCTTGGTCGACCGTCGCTCACCAAGTTCATTGCCATACCTCATTACAGGTATCTGGTGCTCAAGATGCCTATTGAGAAGGGAGTCCTAACCCTCAGGGGCAACGTATACGCAGCTTATACCTGCGAGGACGACAGCTTCAAAATAGCAGAGGCCCACGACCTCTCTATTCGCATGGCCGAGACCATGCTCGACGCTAAGGAGACCTCAGCCGACCACCTGAATATCCCAGACCTCGAGACTCCACGCAAGAACATCAAGTCAAAGGAGCACAAGGTGATCCAGCTGGTCGATGGCGACTCTAGCAAAACGGCCCTTATCGGGGCCAACCTAGATCCCAAATAGGAAGACGCGCTCGTCGGGTTCTTGAGGAGCAACGTGGATGTGTTCGCATGGAAACCTGCCGACATGCCCGGTGTACCTCGGAACTTGATCGAGCACTCCTTAAATGTCAACAGCAAGGCCAAACCAATCAAGCAGAAGCTACGACGGTTCGCTCGCGACAAAAAGGAGGCGATTAGGGTAGAAGTCACACGGCTTTTGGCAGCCGGATTTATTAAAGAAGTGTATCATCCGGAATGGTTAGCCAACCCGGTTCTTGTACGCAAAAAGAATAATGAATGGAGAATGTGCGTTGATTATACTGATCTCAACAAACACTGCCCTAAGGACCCCTTCGGCTTACCTCGCATAGACGAGGTCGTAGATTCAACCGCCGGTTGCGAGCTGCTTTCCTTTCTCGATTGCTACTCTGGTTATCACCAGATCGCTCTCAAAAAGGATGATCAGATCAAGACATCTTTCATCACGCCTTTTGGCGCCTACTGCTACACGACTATGTCGTTCGGGCTCAAGAACGCCGGGGCTACATACCAACGCGCCATTCAGGCCTGCCTCGCAGACGAGATAAAAGATGACCTAGTAGAGGCCTATGTGGATGATGTAGTTGTCAAAACCAAGGAAGCACATACCCTTGTTGACAACCTAAAACGTACCTTTGCGGCCCTCAATACATTCCAATGGAAGTTAAACCCAAAGAAGTGCATCTTTGGTGTTCCTTCTAGCATATTGCTAGGCAACGTCGTCAGTTATGACGGCATACGCCCTAATCCAGAGAAAGTCAAAGCTGTCTTAGACATGAAGCCCCCCAAGAAGGTGAAGGATGTCCAGAAGCTTACCGGATGCATGGCCGCCCTAAGCCGTTTCATATCAAGATTAGGAGAAAAAGGGCTACCGTTTTTCAAACTACTCAAAGTATCCGAGAAGTTTGAGTGGTCGGAAGAAGCAGACGCTGCCTTTATGCAGCTAAAACATTACCTTACATCACCTCCAGTCCTCACTGCTCCTAGAGAAGACGAAACCCTCCTACTTTACATTGCCGCAACCAATCGGGTGGTCTCCACTACCATGGTGGTCGAGCGCGATGAGCCAGGCCACGCCTATAAGGTACAGCGGCCAATTTATTTTGTCAGCGAGGTACTCAACGAATCTAAGACCAGGTACCCACAGATTCAGAAACTGCTCTACGCCATACTGATAACATCCCAAAAGTTGAGACATTACTTCGATAGATATCGTGTGGTGGTCATGACCGAGTACCCTTTGGGGGACATCATTCGCAATAAGGATGCGAACGGGCGCATCATCAAATGGGCAATGGAGCTATGCCCCTTCTCCTTGGAATTTGCAAGCCGAACTACAATCAAGTCTCAGGCACTCGTCGAGTGGACAGACTTAAGCACGCCTGCCTCTCTGGGATCCGACGAATATTGGACGATGTACTTCGACGGCTCTCTCAACATTGATGGTGCGGGAGCAAGGGTTCTTTTCGTGTCACCATCCAAGGAGTAGCTCCGGTACGTTCTCAGGATTTATTTCCTAGCATCTAATAACGCCGCCGAGTATGAAGCATGCCTGCATGGTTTACGCATGGCAGTTGAGCTTGGTGTTAAACGTCTCTATGTCTACGAAGACTCGGCTTTGGTCATCAACCAACTCAACAAGGACTGGGACACGACCAGCGAAAAGATGGACGCATACTGCAAATCGATAAGAAAGCTGGAAGGCAGGTTCTATGGCATCGAGTACATACACGTGGTCCGGGACAAGAACCAAGCAGCGGACGCGCTGTCAAAGTTAGGATCATCCCGAGCCAAAATCCCACATGGCGTATTTGTCCAAGACCTGCTCACGCCTTCCGTCGGAGAGGAAGATTCCACGGTCGACAAAACTCCGGACCAGCAATTGGTGGTTACGGTTCTAGCACCAAGCACAACCGAGCCACCTCCAACCACTCATGAGCTAGACTGGAGAGTACCTTTCATCAAGTACTTAATAGATGGCAGCGGTTATACTGATCGGATAGAAAATGAGTGCCTGATGCGTCGCAGTAAGCAGTATCTGCTCGTCGATGGCAAGTTATGGCGCAAAAACGCAAAGGAAGAAATCCTGATGAAGTGTATAACCCAGGAAGAAGGCGAACATCTCCTGGACCAAATCCACTTTGGCTCCTGTGGTAACCATGCGGCCTCAAGAACACTGGTCGGTAAGGCTTTCCGAGCAGGGTTTTATTGGCCGTCAGCAGTAGCCGACGCAGAGAAGCTAGTCCGCCACTATGAGGGTTGTCAGTTCTTCGCCAAAAGAATCCACGTACCAGCACACGAGATCCAGACGATACCAGCCTCTTGGCCCTTTGCATGCTAGGGACTGGATATGATCGGGCCCTTCAAACTGGCTCTTGGGAAATTTACATGTGTTTTTGTGCTGATTGACAAATTTTCTAAGTGGATAGAATACATGCCTTTGGTACAGGCATCTTCGGAAAAGGCTGTCATGTTCCTCGACCAGGTCATCCACCGTTTCGGCATACCCAACAGCATCATCACCGATCTGGGTACTCAGTTCACCGGGAATGTTTTTTGGGACTTCTGCAATGAAAGGAGCATAGTAGTAAAATACGTCTCGATGGCGCACCCTAGAGCTAATGGACAAGTCGAGCGGGCAAATGGCATGATCTTGGACGCATTGAAGAAGAGGATGTATAGAGAAAATGACAAAGCTCCTGGAAGATGGCTCAAGGAGTTACCAGCCGTGGTCTGGGGCCTCCGAACTCAGCCCAGTCGTAACACCGGCGTCTCACCATACTTTATGGTTTACGGCGCTGAGGCAGTCCTCCCACCAGATATAGCTTTCAGACCAGCAAGGGTAGAGAACTTCGATGAGGGCAAGGTCAATGAAGTATGGGAGCTAGAAGTAAACAGCGCAGAAGAGAAAAGGCTCGATTCTTGTGTACGTACGGCCAAATACCTTGCTGTTTTGCGCAGGTACTACAACAAAAATGTTAAAGAGCGGTTCTTCGTGGTCGGGGATTTGGTCCTGAAGTGGAAGACGAACCAGGCTGGTGTCCACAAACTTGCAACCCCATGGGAGGGACCATTCATGATCAAGGAAGTCACCCGACCAACGTCTTACAGGTTAGCTCTCCTGGACGGTACGGACGTACCAAACTCGTGGCACATCGACAAGCTTAGACGTTTCTATGCTTAACTACTGAGATATGTACTCCTTTTTGTACTTTCGATTTACTTCAATAAAGCAATTATGATTTCTCTGACCACTCTAATGTGTCACTTCGAATTTTATGGTTATTCTAACTTAGCCAGTAAAAATCGACCACCACTCCTTCTACGGTTTTCGGAGTAGGCCCTGTCTCCGGTTCCTCCCAATACGTGCATGGGATCCGCTCTCTACGTTACGGGTGATCGGCAGGCCCCTCCTGGTTTAACTTGTCTGCGTCTACGTGTGCACAGGTCACCGGACCTCACACTCCGACCACATGGAAAACTAGGGCCGCACAAACTTTTGGGGATGATGTGTCGAGCACGATGGTACAACTAAACAGAATGTTAATACGTTCTTACTTAGTTACACCAACATAAAGTATCAAGCTTAAATACGCTTTATACAATGCAAACAAGCTTATAATAATATACAGTTACGTTATTACAAGCTTGCCTGAAGAGGCTCAAGTTCACAATAACACAACTATGTCCTCCTTCTACAGCTCTAAGCCTATTACATTGGCTGGTCGGGGCGCATGGTACTTACTGCTCGCCGCTTCCGATACCCTACTTGAGTCTTGGGGACTCTTGTGCTAGTTGAGCTGAAGGGGATGGCCCCGCCGGTGCCTGGCTGGTCGAGACCGCAGGCTTTGTTGGTTGGCTTGCAGCTGATGGCATTTCCAGCTGACTCATCAATGGCGTACCCTGTACAGGTGCTGTCCCACCTCCACACAGGTTAATATCACCAATTATCTTTGACGACAAGTCCAGCTAGGCCGTCCGAAGCTCCTCTGCTTTGTCTGGGTCTACCTCCTTCGGGTACCCAGCCTCTAGGCGCTTGAGATCGATCAGGGGGTAGTGGGCACGCACCATGCTTAGTACATGGGCACCCGTGTACTCACCAGCCTCCTTCACGAACTCCTAGAACCATCCCCACGCTTGTCTGCATCTCTCGACCAGCCCGAGCTGGGGCGTCCTCGGCTCTTCCTCTGTGAGCGCCGGGTTGATAAGATCAAGGATGGGCATAATGCTAGTTGCCACTTTTTGGCACTGGTTTTTCCACGTGTCCCGCTCCTCGGTGGCCTTGAGGCATCGTGCTTTCCAGTCATCACGCTCTCTGATCATGGCCTCTAGGTGCTTCTTGGCGTTGACTTTCAAAACTAAAAACAGTACAAGACATCAAATGTGAAAACACGACAAGGCAAGGTGGGCAACAGAATGAGAAAGGTGATCTGGAATACTTACTTTTTAGTTCCTCCTTCATTTTGTTGGTGTGGTCTTGGAGTTGAGACTGGCTGCGTGCTAGCTTCACATTGTCCTCCTTCACGCGACCACACTCTGCGGTCACACGGCTGTTTTCCCCTTGGAGGTGGGCCACTTTAGCTTCTAAACCTACATTACAGCTGTTACTACCAAGAATACAACAACATAAGTCCTGCACTTGCTATGATAAGATGAAACTTTACTTGTTTTCTCCAGCTCTATGTTATTGAGCTGGCCGACCAGATTTTGGTTCTATGTTTCTCGATCTGTCCTCTCCTGGTCGGTGGCTTCAAGTTGGCGCCACAAGCGTTCCACTTTGGCCACCAGTTCTTTATTGGTCGCCATGATTCCTTCAATCTGGTCGAAGCACCTCTTTTGGTATTTTGCGGTTTTCATCAGGTCCTGCATACAGACAAGCTAAGTCAGACAGTTAGACTACATAATAGGGTCAAGGATTCAAGCCAAACATACCTGGACTTCTGTCACCAGATGCTTGGCCACCCGTTCGACTCTTAGGGTCTCTTCGACCTCTAGGATTTCTTCGTGCATAACCCATTCGTCGTTCCGATAGCGCGACACATATACATGTTGTTGCCTATCTTGGGGATGGCCCAGGACCTCTTCTACTTCTTCCTCTTCAGCCTCCTATTTGGGAGGTGGCGCTGGTATGGAAACTGCAGACTCCACAACCACCAGGGCTTTTCCACGAGCCGTCGCATCGGCAAGAAGGCTCTGGGCCACTTCTGGCTGCCGCTCCTCGGCTAGATCCGGCTCCCTTGGCGCCATGGTATCCGCCTCGGCAGGGTTCGTGCTCGGAGCACTTGTACTCTGCTCGGCTGTCTTCTCGACCAGCCGCTCGGGGACTGGCGTCTGGTCGTCCGCCTGCTGAGGTCCAGGCGGAGTTCCTACTACAGGCTCCTCCACGGCTGGCTGCTGGGCAGTTTGTCCCGCCATTGCTGGTGAAGTTGTGCCGCACCCGGCTAGCTGGTCGGGGTTCTCGGTGGACGCCGACCTAATATATCAGAGACAAGTTCAGAGGATAATAGTATCCACTGCAAATTACAAGCTTACATCAAAGATATAGATACTTACAGCTTTGATTTGCGGAATGATGTTGCGAAGGAGCGTCTCCTTGACCGCCCCTGCTCCGCGTGCTCGACAGGTTCCACCAGGTCTTTTTCCACCTCCGGTACAGGCGTCGGGGTTTGATGCTCGACGTTTCCCTCATTTGTCCTCTGTGTTGCAGTGGTCGGTGATGCGACCACTGCTGGCACAGAGGAGCCACCTTGCTCCGACGATCCCATCTGTCTTCTCCTCTTTTGAGGGACAAGCCGGAAGATGTCCGCATCCTCTGCTTCATCGTCCGACAGGGGGAAGATGGCTTGGCGTCGTTTGCTGGCCACCGGACGCTTGCCAGCGGCTCTGGTCGATGCGTCCTTCACAGTCTCAAGTGCCGCCCAGTGGACGTCGTCGGTCCTGGTGCTGGTCTGGGTGGCTGGGCCGGCAGCTTGAGGCCAATCTACACCGGGGGGAGGCAACACAAACACTGCTGCCCGGTCACGACCATTATACTGAGGCACAAAGCGGGGACAATAGTCAATTTATGGTTACAATATGACTCTACAATTAAACGGAGGCATCATTTACCTTTGGGGGAGGTCGAGCCAGCTTGAAGGCGTGCTCGATGTCGTTCAGCCTGACGTAACTGGGGTCGGCCAGGTTGAAGAGCTCCCCAATCCTGGCCTTGATTTCCATCTTGTCGAGCGGCTCTTTCCTGGTCCTTGTTTGATCGGCGCTCCCCTGGTATTCGAAGCCTGGATGAACCCTCTTCTGGCAGGGCTGGATCCTTCGGCTGATGAAGTTCCCGACCACACTTGGTCCATCTAGCTTTCCCCACGGGATCATCCCGAGCAGTTTGGCGATCTGCTCCAGGCTCTCGGGCTTCTCTGTCCAGCTATTTTTCTTCTCTGGAATCAGCCCCACGTCGCATAGGGTGATGGTGTTCGGTTCTTCACGGATGTAGAACCACTTCTTGTACCACTCATCCAGCGAGGTGTTCCAGGGGTAGTGCAAGTATTGTGCTTTCATGCCATCGTGAAGATTTAGGTAGACGCCTCCGGCTATCTTTGAGCCACCGCTCCCTTTCTTCCGAAGATAGAACAGGTGGCAAAAGAGGTCGAAATGGGGCTGGAAGCCACCATAAGACTCGTAGAGATGGATGAAGGTGGAGACAAGGAGAATCGAGTTGGGATGCAGATTGCAAATCCCAATCTCGTAGTACAAGCAGAGACCCTGAAGGAAAGGGTGCACTAGAATCCCGAAACCCCATTTGAAGAAGTCTTCAAAAACCACAATCTCACCTGGTTGTGGATCGGGGAAGCTTTCTCCTTCTGGCGCACGCCATCCCGCGAGTGCCTTATTGTGGAGCACTCCCATGGCGACGAGGTCCTCGATGGTCTGCTCATTGCTCCGCAACTTCCACCATTCCTTTGCCATGACCCCGCCTTTCTTTTGGGCGTCTCTCTTCGCCATTAGTCTGTCCTTACTAAGGGGGTGGATGCGGTGGCAAGGGGATTGGCGATGATTTTCGGAGGAATAGGGTTCGGCAGGAGGCAGAAGAAGGTTGCGGCGGCGGATGACAATGAGGAACGGTGTGAGCAACCTACCAGATCTACATTATATAAAACAAAGAGCTCCGTCGTTTCGTTCGTCCGAGATTATTGGGAGTCGTGCGCACGCGCCGTAGACGGTTGTTTACACAACCTCGAAATCTACACCAATAAATGCGCTCCTTCGTTACCAGTGTACGCGCCTCTTCGTTGATAGTGTAAGAGGGCCCACACTGACGCACCTCCATACAGGTGCCAAGCGACTGTTTGCCAGAAAAGAGTAAGAAGACAGAATGATGTACTATTCCCATTTGCTTTTTTGACCAGGCGTGTCAGACTGGATTTGGCAGAGAATAGAGATAAATAAATTCAACGAATAAATACATTTATGGCGTTCGAGTTTTTGATGCCTGTTTCGCGCTCAAGGATGGATCAGACTCTTATAATGCTCTGGGACCGCCTAGACCACTGAAGTGCTCGGGGACTGCCCAGACCACTGCTGTGCTCGGGGACTGCCCAGACCACAGCCATGCTCTAGGACCGCCCAGACCACTGAAGTGCTTGGGGACTGCCCAGACCACTGCTGTGCTCGGGGACTGCCCAGACCACTGCCCTGCTCATGGACCGCCCAGACCACTGAAGTGCTCGGGGACTGTCCAGACCACTGCTGTGCTCGGGGACCCTACCGACCACTTCTTGGAGTTTGCTCTCCTCGGCTACATGTGATTTGTACTCACATATAGTTGAGAGACATTTATTTGGACCTTGTTACAAGGCTCATACTTCGCCTTCCAGCAAGCTCGGGGATTACGTCGGTACGATGCACCTGCTGGTGCATCTTGTTTTGCCTGTACGGCAATTGGATTCTTAACTTCAGCGGAAATTCTTTTTAGACCCTAGCACCACGTGCCTGCGTCACCTACTACCAGGCTCGAGGACTAAGTGGGCACACTTCACCTTGCGGTGAATGTGTTTGTTTAATCAACCCCTGTGCTTTGAATGATTGTAAGGATTATTAATATGCTCGGGGATTGCCCCGACCACTGCTTGAATAATGGTTCTCCTTGGCTACATGTGATTTGTACTCACATACAGTTAAGAGACATTTCTTTAGACCTTGCTACAAGGCTCATACTTCGCCTTCCAGCAAGCTCGGGGACTACGTCGGTATGATGCACCTGCCGGTGCATCTCGTTTTGCCTGTACGGCAATCCGGTTTTCAACTAAACTAGGAATTCTTTTTAGACCCTGACACCACGTGCCTACGTCACCTACTACCAGGCTCAGGGACTAAGTGGGCACACTTCACCTTGTGGTGAATGTGTTTGTTTTTTGACCCCTACGCTTCTGATGTTCAAGGACGCTATGCTTCAAGACCACTTACATTTTTTTTCAGAAATACAAGTGGGCACACTTCTCAGGACAGAAATCTTTTTCTTTTTTCTTAAGAGCACCATACATTCTTCGGACAACCTACTTCTCCGGTGATGACGGTGGTCAGAGGCGTCAAGGACTCAAGCCTCACTTGTCGGAGAAGGTTAAAATGGCATGTCGCAGCATAATACATGATGCTCAGGGACTAGCTATGGGGGTATTAACCCCTATACCCTTACGGCTAAGCTTGGGCTGGCCCGGATCGATGGGTTCGGTCCACCCGAAAGACGACGTGTGGCCCAGTTAACCTGATCGGAGTCCCGCACAAGGAATCAAGACGGATTTGGTGACCAAGCAGGATCCTGGTCGGTTAGAATAGGAATCCTTATCCGGCCACATATGGCAATTGTAACTGACTAGAATTAGTTTCCAGATCTGTAACCCTGCCCCCTGGACTATATAAGGTGGGCAGGGGACCCCTCTAAAAAACATCTCTCATTGACATACAGCAATACCAATCAGATGCAGGACGTAGGTGTTACGCCTTCTTGGCGGCCGAACCTGGATAAAACCTCGTGTCTGTCTTGCGTCACCGTCTTGTTTGTGACTTGTGCATCTGTCTGCCGACAATCTACTACCTTGGGCATACCCCTAGGTAGACTGCCGACCATATTTCGTCGACACCCGGGGACTACGCCATCGTCATCAGCCACAACCCTGACAACGGTGTCAGGGCAGAAAGCGCCTCCCACTGAAGGAAGGCCACAACCAATGGCGGCGAAATCAACAACGATCATCGCCCTCCGGCGCCTTTTCTCCTTCAGCAGCGACGACCCCTCCTCAGCATAGGAAAATTGCACCATCTCATCTACATTGGATAACCTCCAACTTGACATCACACTCCAGATTCATGAGCGGATCAGTGAGTTTCTCTCTCTCTGGCATTACCCTTCCTAACTCAGGAACCGCCGCGACGCATGGACGCATTCGGTGGAAGGGAAGAAGAAGGAAAGGTAGCGGCTCAGAGGCAGAATAAGAAGTGGGACGAGAACTCCCCTCCCCCTCCCTATTTAAAGAAGGGGCTCAGCAGCTGAGGAAAGGCGAAAGGTTGGGACAAAAAACTCTCAGCCTTCCCCTATTCAATACAAAATGCGAAATCAATGCTGACAGAAACCTGAGGGGACGCGCCGAAACTGACGGGACGCGCTCCGGTCATCGAGGCGCCCCCTATCAAACAGGACGCTGCTTGGGTATGGCCCACCACTGGCCCGCCCTGGGCGCGGCAATTAAGGCACACACATGGGCAGACGACCCTTCGCCTCCCCAGGCAGGACTACAAAACAATCCGACGACGGCGCCTCTATAAAGGGGAGCCCAACGGGCCTCCTGGGTCGACCGTGCGACCCAGGAGAGATGATGAACGAACATCCAAAGAAAGATAAGCACCTCTGCCCTCTTACTTTACGTGTTAAAATTCATGACCGAGCTTCTGACCCCATCAAACGGCAGGGACACAGATTTCACTCGGGGGCTGCAGAGGGTGTCTACCAGTCTAGGCATCCTCTTCACCCGACCCCTCCATACGTTTGAAACCGGGGGTGCGGTATGTGGGCATAGAACTTTGAATAAAACTGGACGAACTAGCAGACCCTACGCCTCGGTAGTTACGGTGTTTCTGTTCACCAGAATAATCGAACTCACCGTCCCCCGCGTCTCCAGCTTCGGCATCTGCCTTCTCTAGAAGGGTTCGGAGGGGTCCACCTACAGAATCTCCCCCAAAGGAGAAGTTGTCAGGTCACCCAAGTCAATCGAGCAGCTCAGCCCGCCACCAAAATACAAAAACAAAGAATAGCGATTCTTATGCAGGTTACTCCAACCTCGTCACGAACAACAGGGCTTGAACCCCGCACGAACACATCTGGTAGGAGCTTTCCGTCACTCGTGCCACCAAGGTAATGTTACTGACCCTGCCTTCATTTTGATTGAATTATACATTCAAACATTGCATATGCAAAACATTGCATCCCAACGCTTCGTGTCGTGTCACGAAACGGCAGTTGCCTCATTCGATATGGATGGTAGCAGGCCGAGGTTTGAAGGCCGGCCCACGAAGGGCTCGAGGCCACCTCGTGCCAAACAGAGCCAGGGAGAAATAACTGAGACGAGCCCTAGTGGCCTTGCCCAACCCTGCTCAAAAGCGGACAGGGACGTCTCAACCTTTTCTCGTTCAATTTTAACCTCGAGCCAAACCCACAAAATCTCCATCGAGGAGAGGCCATTGGGCCACCTGAGCCTATCGAACGGCTCGGGCGTCTGCCAGGAGGTGGGTTAAGAAGTCATGGAATGCCACCAGTGTCGCAGAACCGACTAATTTATAAGAGTACAAGTACAATGGCAGCCCGCAAGTGGTTGCACTGTCATACTTGAACCCATATAAACCCGGTAGTCCGTCGAGTACCACGACGGGTCTCGATAAATGATTTACAACAACCAAGATCGTACATGATTCAACATACATGCCACATATTACATAAAGTTCACAGATACATTTCATCATCAGAGTACGAATAAAAGTTATTACAAACCAAGTTTGATAGATAAAGCGGAAGCAATTAAGTTCGAAAATAAAGTTTCCAACATAGTTTGATACAGTGCCAAGTAGGATCACAGTCCACAAAAGCAAAGATAGGGATTAATAAAGAAGCCTGCCCAAGGCTTACTCCTCATCCACGGCGGGATAGAAGCAACTTTTGCAATAACCATGATGCAAAGTGCCATCTGCAACAATGGGAAATAAAACCCTGAGTACGAGAAGGTACTCAGCTAGACTTATCCGTCATGAACTAGAAATAAAATGACTCCAATGATTATGCAAGGCTGTATAAGTGGACGTAGCTTGACAACATTTTGCATAAAAGCAATTGACGTAGTTGGACCCTTACGATTCCTTTATCAAGTTAATTATAACTATCCATTTCTAGATTAGCAACTATCCTATGCCAAATATGTGGTATATCAATTTAAAAGCATACAATAATAACCAAAGCAGGTATTGTACTTCCATATTCATTCGAACCATCATGTTCCATAACACAGTTACTACGATGTTGGGACTAGCCAAGTTTCTCACTATTTGGGAGAGACGGCGATTCGAATCGATTTCAACTAGCTGGGAATTTATTCCTAACACAAACCCAGACATACCGTGCGAAGGCAGCCTTAGGTCACCTTTGGTACAACTCAAGTCTACATTTCGCGGGTCCGTACTACGCCACACAATCTGGAACACCAGATGCCAGGACGTTCAGGCCTAGCCTGCCCTTGGGCTCAGTCTGATCATTCCCCGGAAGGAGCGCACAACAAAACGGGTCCCGGCCTGAGTTGAATTACTCGGCTTCACGGTCGGAACGAGTTATCCGGCCAACTAAGTGAGAGGCATGCGTTCAATCTTGTCAGAAGTGCCAACAACGGTATGGTCCTTAATCGACACAAACGGGGATAGATCTACACCCAAGACCTCCATGTCTTGTTGCTTCTCTATCGTCATCCCGCCCGGTCTCGATTTTCTTTTACCCCATGGTTCTGTTCCACGATAGCAAATATAGCCAACCGTGCTCCGGTATCCACCTATATCTCGCAGGTGACAGGACATCACCTGACTTCTACCGGTCTAAGCATGGCTAAGCATATATTCGATCCTGGACCTATACCGGTTAAAGGTGTAATATCTAGACAAGGAATGTACATGCATCAAGTGGTTCCATTCAACTCTTATAACCTAATGCATCAATCATAAGTACTTAAGTAATCATTTGTAAAATACTGGGAGACTTAGAATGCTCCGAGGCTTGCCTCGCAGAAAGGAAGTAGGGCGGTGGTCAGGACACTCCGGAAGCTCTTCAGGATTCTGCTCCATGCCTTCGGGAGCTGTGGCTTGAGGATTCTCCTGCTGGTCCCCTTCCTCTGCTTCGTCGAATTCTAGCAACGTTATCTCTTCCTCCGATCCTAGATGCATGAATATGGCATAAGGTATTGCGAATGCATACATGCGTACAAGTATAGCATGATGACACATGATGAATGCATTCATATAAGTATTCGTAACAGCATGGTGTTAACAAGTGCATCATGTTTATTGAGTAGGTGCATATCTCTTCTCGATTATTTAATTAACTATTTCCACAATGCATCTACTATATCACAAAACAGCAGCTACTTGCTTCACTCATAACTGGAGTTCCACTAATCCAAATGTAGTGATCCTGGACTTTCTGGAAAGCTTATCAAATTATATACAACATTGTTATTAACCATTTTTACAGCAAACATCATCCCTATCATGCAACTTATCAAACTACAGAATCTGTCCGGAAACTATTCTAATTCGCATTACAATGTAACAATACTTCTACTTCATGTAATCATTCAAAGTTTGACAACACAAAGTCTACTAACAGTTTAAGCATACCAAATACATTCAAGATAATATAATGGTGAAGCCTAAACTATTCCTTTATATGCCTTTATTATTTTATTTGGATACATAGGTTAAATAATAATTATATATCAAATGTGCATAAAAAATTCTTAAAAATTTACAGTGCCTTACTAATGCTATCAAAGGACTACTGTAAAAGTTTCATGCCATTTTATTCAATAAAACACTCTATACAAAAATGACAAGACAGAAAGGCTTAAAGTAGCATAAATAGAAAACCCTAGTGTAAAGTGTCAAGCAACAGATTTCCTATTTTTCTTAGCATCCTTATGGTACTAGTATTACCCCCAACAATTTTCATGAATTTTGGATTCATAAATAATTTATAAAAATTCATACAAGGATTTACTATTTATAAAAGAAAAATCTATAACTACAAATCTACACATGCACTGATCCTCAAATTTTTACCAGAGTTCACACATGCCAAGAATAGCTTACCACAAAAAGTTCATAATTTTTGGAGCACAGGAACTCTAGATATAAAATAAACAAATTTGCATGCATTCAAAAACACATTTCAAATCTCTATTTAACTCTCCCAAAATTTCTACTGTAAATGTCAAGAATATATTTTTCCTAAATACTACACTTCCTAAGGAGCACTACACAATTTATTGCACAATTTTTTGAAGCTACCAAACTAGAGATATAAAAATCACAAAACAATTCAAAATCTGGAATCAAATGACCTAGCTTTCAAATACAGAGTCGCTGACCGGTGGGACCCGTCAGTCAGGGGACCCCACATGTCATCGACTCGAAATAGGACAGCTACGCTGCGCTACGGTGGCGCAGCCAAAGCTCGCCGACGGCGAACTTGCCGGTGGTGACATCATCACCAGATGTTCTACTCGACTTCGCGCACATAATGCTCTCCTTGGTGGGACTTCTCGTCGGTGCTAGCAACGGCGGCGGCGGCCATGGCAGGGCGAAGGTGCGGGCCGACGGCGAGGCGCCGGTGGAAGCTACGGCGGCTCAATCAAACGCTATGCCGAGCATCTACGGCTATGGCGAACCTAGCGCATCAACTAGCGTGGCGAGAGGTGGACAGTGGCGACGTGGCCACGACGACGGGGCTCGCGGTGATGCTCCGGCGAGGCTTTGCACGGCGCGACAGCTTACCAAGCTTTATCAGCGGGCGCTGGGAGAAGCAATGGGGTGCTGGGGAGACGGTGGAGGGATTGTGGTGATGGAGAAGCGGCCAGACAAGCCGGTGGCTAGCAACGACGGTGGCGGCGAGCGGCGTTGCTGCTGTGGGCGCTGCGAGCGACGAAGGAGAGCCGGCAATGCGAAATGGGGGCGCGGCTGAGTGCGGGCGGGTGCTGGAGAGGTGAAGGCGCGCACTGGCCTGCCCTGGCCACACGCGGCGAGGCGCCGGTGACGTACGGCCGGCCGCTGGCTCCACGCGGCGTGCGATGACTGACGCCGGTCGGGCACCACGTCCTGATTCAGTTGGTTCAGAACCCGAATGGGACGCCTGACAGCGAGTTTTCACGGCGATGCAGCTGCTAATCCGTGGCTCCAATTCGTAAACCATCTTAACAACAATCATAGCCCTATGTACCAGCTACAAATCTCCTTTAGTGAACTCATGCTAAATCGCAACCGAGACTGAGGAAAATCACCCCCAAAGTAGGCCTGTCAGTCTGTCAATGAACAAGACTTAGAAAAATTTGCATAAGTGTTGAAATGTTGTTTTTGCTGATTCTTGTGAGACCAATTCAAGCATGTTAGAAGCTAAATCAGTCAATGACCCAAAAATAAAAGTTGTTCCTTATGTCAAATACTACAACTTTGCTTTAGTGATCTCCTCCATGCAAGGTCTCTAACACCTAGTTCAAACTTGGTCAAACATGTCACATTTAAATGATGATACACATCAAAGCATGGCTTAATGACCTATTTACCCCTAACCATGAATATCAAAGTTGTTCATAATGATACTCTAAACATGTTTAAGCAATTTGCAAGGTCATTCAATCATTTCATGTAGTGGTCACTCATAAAGCTACTCATAAAGCTAGTTAATGTAATCACATGAAAGCTTAAGTGTTGGTTCATGAAAGGTGACCATGAACAAAGTCCTATTTGCTAACCTAGGTGCTGCTACATGTTTGTGTGACTCACATCCACCAAGTACATGTGTACACTCATGATCATTTGCATATACACCTGGAGACATGAAATAATGAGAAAAGTTGCATATGTTCAAGAAACATGCGATAACAAGCAAATGTTGTAGATGTTTCAATCGAATGTTTCAATTGTAAATGCTTGTTTATGAATGCTTGATGATCATGCTCATGTTATGCAAGTCAAGTTATGCAAGGCTAACACCTGAGGTGTTACAACACGAGGGCTCTACCGACCCCATCTGCAAATGATGGATCCAGATTCCACACGAACGTACCCGTTAGCGAGCTCATTGAGCACAACACTCGAGCCACCGAGGCAAGTGTTGTCTACTCGGCCCCTCTGATTACGAAAGTCGAGGATGGGGTAACACACGAATTACGGCCGACCCCTATCAAACCCTAACAAGGCTCGGGGGCTCGAGCCGCTCGATACAGGGACAGAGGTTCGAAGCCCCCCCCCCTTGTCGAGCCCATAGAGTCCCCATTTGGGGAATTCTACTGGAAGGCAGGGCAGGGAATAGTGGAACGCCATCCGAGGACTTTGCCGACCCTATCACAAAAACCATGGAATGGGATTCCATCTGAACATCCCAGTTGGCAAGTTCATCGGGCACACCGTCGCTCTGGTCTCCAGTAACACCTGACCCCAGTGGATCCAAGGGGTCGTATCTCACTCGGGGGCTAGTAAAGGTATGGCTACCTCCCTCCCTTTTTTCAAAACAATCATTACATCAGACTCCCTCCTCGCATCAAGACTAGGGGCAAGGTTCGGGGGAACAGACTGGTAAGACCACAAAAAACCAAAAGACCAGACAGCTACGGTATGTTTTGCTCAAATAGCACAATCCAAAATTTTCCCCTGAAAGCACCACCGGCCCTGCGGCTTTAAACAAAGGGAAGGGTCGGATCGAATAAACACTCTTTGTGATTGCAAAAAGGGAAGAAGGTGAAATCAAACAAAACAAAATTACGAACCAAAATCATGAAACTACTTCCAGACACAAAAGTACCGACACTTGTTCACATATTACATATAAGTGTTGTTCAAATTTATTCGACTAACTACTTCCGCGAAGGTAGAACCATTTCTTTTAGATTATCTGCCAGGTTTTTCACAAGAGGTGCCACTGCCTTCTCAATCACGTCCAGCTCATCATCCTCATAAGTAGGCGGGAAACCTTCACTCATCACCTCCAGGTTGATCTCCTTCTCATAATGAGAATGGGAAACGGTGAAGTCTTGGGTGATCCCAACATGAAAAGCATTCTCCTCAAGCTGGCCCACCTGAGTCGTGATACTAGCGGCACGGGCCACAAGCGAGCTGGTCCCCTCCTCTTGTGCCACCTGCAGGTTGTCGCAGACCGCCAGAACGGCAGAGGACAGGTGATCATACTCATCACCTTCGGCTTGGAGAAGCCCCCGCACCTCGGTAAGATCGGCACGCAAATCGGCAGAAACTTCTTCAGCATCCTGCTATCGGGCCACCTTGACTCCAAGATCCGCTCGGCGTACCTCAGCCTCCTGACGCGCTGTGTTGCGCTCTCGGATGGCCCGATCGACCACCATGGCATCCGTTTCGCCTTCTCCTACAACATCGCGGACCTCTCCTCAGCCTTTAGCTTGAGGTCCCGCTCCATCTGCAGCTCCACCAAGAGCTCGCCGGTCCACTCACTAGCCACGGTGTTCTTCAGTAACAGCTCATCTCGCTCCTTTCGGAGCCTAGCGATCTCCTCCTCATCCAGCTTCATCCTCACCGACAAGTCCTCAAACATCCCATGGGCCTCTTCCATGTCCTGACACGCCTAGGCCTCCCGCTGCTGAGCGACAGCAAGCTGCGTGCCCACATCCCCTCGTAGCCGGGCCTCCTTAGCAAGGCGATCCCATTCCGCCTTCTGTTCGCGGAGGAACTAGGACTTGCTTCGACTGCGAGCAACAAGGATCTGAAAAGAAGAGTGGTATCAAAAATGCGAAAAAACAAAAGTACTTGAAGAAAGACGAAAACGAGGAAGAACGAGCAGATACCTGGCTAGTAGGAATGACGATTTCACGCAGGGCCCCTCTGACCTGGTCCAGGGCATTCATCATAGTCGAAAGCCCGAACTCGAGACTCTCCTGCTCCATGCTCTCGGCATGGTCGTCGAGCGTGAAAAGGGCCGACGTTGGGTCCTGAGCGGCCATCCACTGAAGCGGCGGCTCACCCTACGTGGGGGAGCGGCTACCTCTCGACAAAGGGGCCAGGGGCGACTCCCTCCTGGTCCTCCGCACCACTGCCACGACGCCCGAAGACCCTTTGACTAGGTCCTCCTCCATCTTGGCCGCTTCAAGCGCCACGGGTGGATCCACCTGGGCCCCCGACGGCACGAACTGCACCACGCACTCAGGTACCATCGCGGCTGCGTCCGGCTTCTCCTAGTGCGGCGTGGTCACGGCCACCCCCACTGGGGCCCCTGGTGGCATGGACTACACTGTGCCCTCGAGCACCACCGTGGCTGTGCCCGGCTCATCCTGGCTTGGCGCAGTCACGACCACCTCCACCAGCGATACGCGACCCTCGACCGGTGGTGCCGCACCCACCACAAAAGATCCCACCTGCTCGGCGGCCACCAAAGGCATGGGCGCCGCCACGGCCGCCGTTGAGTCGGCCAACATAGCCACAGCATCGTCGCTACTCCTGCCCAAGACAGGAGCAACATCGAGCGACGCCGCCCATCCAGCCTGACGGGCAAGGCTCTTCTTAGGTGCTGTCCCTAGAGGGTGGCCCGTCCGCAAGAGTCTACACAAAAGAAAAAGGCATAAAATCAAAACAAAAAAATGAAATAAAAGAAAAACAGGGGAGTCAATGGCTTACCCCGACGCCTTCGACCGGCGGGAGCGCTTTGGGGACGAACCCCTAGACCCTTGCCCCAACTCATTGGGACAGGACTGCTTTGAACCTGCCCCTTGCTCCTAGGCAGGGGAGCTCATCTCCCTCATCTCCAAGGGTGCGACCGCAGAGTCACCCCTCTCGGTCAACACCTCGGGCTACATGGCAGATCCACCCACCTTTGTCCTCTCATGGGACGCGGCAACAGGACCGCCCTCATCCATCAGCATCTTGGGGGCCTCCTTGGATCCAGCCACCCACTGATCTTCTGCCAGCACCCCACGCAAAGCGACAGACTCTTCGGCCCCAACCTCTGTCGACCTTGCAGACTCACTTCCCTCCATGCGGGACGAGGGGGGTTCCTACATGGACGGAGGGGCACTGGTCAGCGTGCCCTCATCCTCTAGGATGCCCCAATCCACACCGGCAGCAACCTCATCGACAACATCATCATCGCCATCACTGCTTACATCCTCTCCTCGATCCCATGCTTCCTGCTTCCGCTGCTCCTCAGCTTTCTTTTGCTCCCTTGCCCTCTTTTCCGACTTGGCCGCAACGCGATTCACCGCCACCACGACCCGATCCTTTGGCAGTGGGACCGGGCAGTCCTTGAAGGTTAGCCTCCTCGGCTGGTCCTACCATCCCAAGGTTGGTATTAAAGGATCATAAATTCAATTGAAAAGGAGAGCACGAGGAAGGAAAGCTTACAAATTCAAAAAACCTAGGTTCCAGTCGCATTGGGGGATGCCCTAGCACTAGATACACATGTTCGAGGGTGGAGCCAGTGGTGTCCTTCGAAGGCTCCATCGCCTCCTTGATACGCTGTGCCACCTCAGAAGGAGCAAGCGCCTCATCAACGAGCACCATTCTTTCGAACAACTCTCCAGGAACCATCCGGTACAAGGGAAGCGCGCGCGCCATTAGTGGTGCCACCCTCCTCGCATGATAAGCACCAATGATCCCTGACCCCTTCACACCCCGGACCTTCAGAGCATGAATGGTGGCGAGAAGGTCGGCAAGGTGTTTCTTCCCCGGAGTCGGACATCCCCACTACCATGACTTTGGGGCCTCGTCGATGAGGCGCCCAGAGTACTTCGGCAATGTGGCACTCAGGTCGTCCCTGACGTAAAACCACTGCTAGTGGCAGCCCTTATTTGAGGTTGATAGACACATCAGCGAGTAGTCCCTCGACCGGGTGGGGCGCAGATCAATGCTGGCACATCCCATCGGCACATTCACATCCTTCCCCCAAATCTTCCTCTTCGACAAACTGACGGTGAAAAAGTGCCACCACAAATTGAAGTGGGGATCGATCCCTAGAAAACCCTCACACAGGGCAACAAACACCGCCATATGTTGGACACCGTTGGGGGTAAGATGCTGCAACTCCACTTGGTAATAATCCAACAACCCCTGAAGAAATCTATGCACGGGTACGGCAAATCCCCGCTCATGAAAGATGGCAAAAGACACGACATACCCTTCGGGCAGCACCGGCTCACTCTCATCACCGGGCAGCAGCCACTCCCCGGTGGCGGACAGCGGGCGGAGGAGGCCACAGCGGACGAGGCCCTCCAAATGCCAAGTAATGCTGGATCTGCCCCATAGCTCCATCGAAATGTCGGGAGGAAGGTGGGTGCGAGCTCAACGAGGGCGGTGGCGCAGACGCGAGCTCGACGGCGACGGTAAATGCGGATGCGAACCTAACGATGGCAGCAGTCTTGGCATGGGAAGCTAGGGTGATTGGCGGTGAAAGCTGCGGATGCGAAGGCAAGGAAGCGAAGTACGAAACCCTGGGGGCGAACCCTGTGGTTTTATAGTGGCGACAGATGTGAGAAGGGCAACCGTCCGCCTCGATCTCCGGGCCGACCACGCGCACCGTCACGTCACATCGTGGGACACGCGCCCGCGATCCCTATCCTCTCCCACCAAAATCACGCTGGATGGTTTGCCTTCCCGAAGCGACCGGACTCTTTTGCCACAGAGGGGACGTGGACCAGAAAAATCTCTTCTCTAAATCCGTCTGGGCCCATAACAACCGAAGGTCGGCCCAAACCAACTTAATGGCTACCCCAACAAAGGATGGGCCCACAAGAAACCAGAACTCAAGGACGTAAGCATCACCAGGACCTTGATCCGCAGTCAGGACCCAGCCATGCCGGCACTAAGTAAAATTCCCACGAATGGAATACCATTATTCCCTTAAAAAATCCCGTCGACAAAAAACTAAGTTCTTCAGCCTTACCCATGAAGGGTCTGATACTACCCCCCGGGTGACTCTACTCGAGTCACCCGGGGGCTCGGGGGCTACACCCATCGGGTGCGCTCGAGCGCACCCTCTGGCAAATTAACTCCGACAAAATTAAAAACACCCCCGGATGATTCTGACCAAATCGCCTGGGGGCTACTGTCGGGGACCTAACACCAGGGTATCCCAGGAGGTGGAACCAATAACCATCGAACGTTAAAAACTTTTGGACGGACAACGGTGCCACTACGTTCCTTGCCCAAATGACAGGAGTTTGGTTCCGCCTCGCCCGACGCCTTTGAGCCAGCTCCACCTCGCCCGAGGGCTAAGGGCTAGTCTCGGCCTCGCCCGAGGCCTTTGGGCCAGCTCCACCTCGCCCGAGGGCTAAGGGCTAGTCTCCACCTCGCCCGACACCTTTGGGCTAGCTCTGCCTCGCCCAAGGGCTGAGGGATAGACTTCGCCTCGCTCGACGCCTTTGGACCAGCTCTGCCTCGCCCGAGGGCTGAGGGATAGACTCCACCTCGCCTGACCCCTGAGGGATGGGCTCGGTCTCGCCCGAGGGATAAGGACTGGTCTCCGCCTTGCTCGATGTCCAAGGACGAACCTCACCTCACTCGATGTCCAAGGACTGGTTTTGTCTTGCCTGACAACCTCTCCCCATTCCCTCATGATGATAGGTATAGGGCAAGACAAGACGTTCGGGTCAACCACGGCTTCAAGGACCATACCCTACGCCCCGATAGGAAAGGTACTGCCAGGGAATGATGGGATGTGTGCTTTAGACCCTTCCAGGCGTAGCAGAGCCTGAAAAGTATTGTGGATGCGTGCTCTTCGCCCTGTAGAGTTGTAGGCGCTGCCATTAGCTCTGGGACACGGAACCCAATGAAGATATACAACAACCACTATGGTCCAGGAAAGGACTCGCATCCTCCACAAATGATGGATGTGCGGTCGCCACATTATGATCACAAGGGAGCGGCATCCACTTCCTAGCCCCTCGGGTCCACCAAATCAGAAGAGCTCGCTTCAGCCGCCAGACGCCCTCTCCAATCGGAAGACCTTGCCCACAGCGCTACTCCAGACTCCGACCCCGCGTCTCTCTGATAGAGACTCATAGGAACCAGAAGGCATGCAGAGCAAGGCTGGGCGAGGCTCATAAGTCAAAGCCACTGTACTACAGTCCATACCCTATGTGGGGCAGTACTCTGTAACCATCCTGACATTCTACAGAGGCATCAACAGTATTATAGGCGCTTATCATCCTTTAGCACCCACCAGAATGGGCAACAAGACTGGGTAGACGTGAGCAACAAGGCTAGGTAGTGTACGCACCCTAGCCCTATCACTTGTAAAGTCGTCCCCTTCATCTATAAAAGGGGATGCGCTTCCTCCAGTAAAGGGACCGACTTTTGATGGCACAACACACAACACACAAAGTCAAGCTGCTACCAAGCTCTTGGCATCCTTTTGACCCTTCAATCAGAGACTTGGGACCAGTCCCTCTCTTGATCGTTTGTACCCCCTATTATGAACCATTTTTGGTGCTAATAATACGAGCAACAACAAACTAGACGTAGGGACATTCAGCCCGAACCAGTATAAATATCGTGTCCTTTAGCGCTCCATCCGAGCCTAATGCGCATTACTATAAATTTACTTGCCAGTGCTTGTACGAAACACCGACAATACCTCTCTCTGACATACATGCTTAACCCCCTGGGATTATCCCAATTTGAGTGCGTGTGCCCCTGGCGGCCCAACGCACGACGGCGTGACGCCTACGGGCATGCGACGACCATACTGGCACCAGGAGCCCCTGATGACTCCACAAGGAAGCCGACCGCCACCCAGGGTTCCCATGGCTACACTAGGAGATGGTTGGGGACTCGGAGGGGTATCTAAGCCCAGCCAACCATGGCGGTGACCGGGGCAACGTGTTTTGTGATGGCGACGAGGCTGTACAAGTGATCCAGCGCGGCTAACGGACTAAAGGGCAGGCAGATGGGGACCAATAGCTTATAGGGATCATGGTCAACATAGTGGTTTCATCGAGGATGGCCTAAGCGGAGCTGGCCACGTACGAGCCAGTGGGGTGGCGGTGCTCCAAGACGGACACCGACGCATCACCTCATCATCGATGAAGATTTTGCCTAAAATATGGCGATCAACGATATGAGAGGGTCAACCCGAGCCCCAAAACGCCATCAATTGAATCCTCACCCTAGGATTGGGACTTACCCCCAATCCACTGGTCGCGACGGTGCCCATGGCTAGCGGCGAGCAAAACGCCCAATTTCTGGTTGGTAGTGCTCCGGCGGGCTTGAGGAGGAGGGGATGCCTAATTAACTTCTTGTACTACTTTACGGCATGAGGGATTGGACTAGGAGCCCGAGCTGGGGATTTAGAAGGGGATGGTGCGCTACTGATGCTACATCATGGCCCATGGCCTCGACATAACACGGACTGGCCTAGACATGACGAGGGCACAACCGCGTGGGGACATGGCCGTGCGAGCGTAACAAAGACGTGTCGATTAGTGAGGGTATAATATAACTCCCTCAGTGTTACAGCTGAAACAACTTGCTAAACTATGTCATGCGCATCATATTTTTGTGATAATGCATGTGATAAAGTGTGCAGATCAATTTCCGAAATGATCAATAAAAATGCTAAACGAAAGTTGCTCTACGATTTGTACGGTTAACAAGTAGAGGTGTAAACTAATTTTTATGGAACAAAAATACTATAGAACATGTATGTGACACTTAAATAACGTTTGAAGTGCAAACTTTGTAGATGACAATGAAATACTTGATGTAGAAAAATAATGTTACTAGGTGGTATTTCTAATAGTCTAGAAAAGGAACTTGAAAACAAATCTAGCTCAAAAACTTAGAAATTATCAAGTCTGCCAACAGCTAGACATTGCTATGTTTAGCAATTTATTATGAGAGATTGGGTTAAAGGAAGGTGTAGTGTTATTGCTTGATTTGGTAGTCTCATATGCCATCTTGAGCATGGTGAAGCTGGTTTGGCTCTTGGAGCGACCGTTTGGTTGTTTTGAGCGCTTTAAAATCCATGCACGTCACATGTCTCGGGATGGTGGCGCTGTGTGCACGGCCACCCCACGCCGCGCCCATGACCACGTACCATGCGGTCACCCTGTACCACCGCATTTGGTCAGTCGTACTGCTTGGGCTTGGCCGAGGCCGGCCACAGCGAGCCACTAGTCCCGTGCCCTACTGCCCAGCCGTTGGTGCCGTCGTGGCCATGCTACGCTGCCATCGCATCCGTCCACTATTGCCTCACGTCGTGATGCTACCATCGCATCATCGTCACATCCATGCATGTCTACTGCATCTCTACGTTGTTGCCGGTCCTGTGCATGTGACCTCTGCCGCACGCACATAGTCGTGCCGCCGTCGCCATGTCAATTAAGAAACTGTGGCCACACGGGCCATGCCGGTCGCACGCGTGCCTTTCGGCTAGCGCCGGTGCATGGGTCTTCCAATCTCGCCGCTCATATCCCACCAAGGCAAGGACGAGCCGAGCCCACCTACCACGCCCTGTCTCTCTCTCTCTCTCTTTCTTTCTCTGCTTTCTACCGCCGTCGAGTCGTGGTCACGGTGCGTCAGAGAGCGAGCACCTCTCATCAATTCCTCGTGCCCGCGTCTCCGCCTTTACGTCCCCTTGCCGACCGCCCCCACCCTGCCTTGATTACGGCCAGTCTGAGCTCCAATTTCTAGTCACTCTCCAACTCCGACTTGTCTTACATTGAGCATCCTGTCAATATCTTAGATGAAAAAGAAAGAGTGACTAGATATATTGTGGTGAAGTTTTATAAAGTTCAGTGGCAAAATCACTCAGAGGATGAAGCAATGTGGGAGCAAGAAAGCTATATCTTGAAGCATTATCCCCACCTTCTTTCTAGTTCACCGAGGTAATTGTTTAAATCAAAATTTATTTCTTATCTCTTTTCCCATACTAGGCACAAGAAATCTTGGGACATGATTTTGTTTAAGGGGGTAGAGCTATAACACCCTCGGTGTTACCGCTTAAACAACTTGCTAAACTATGTCATGAGCATCATGTTTTTGTGATAATACATGTGATAAAGTGTGTAGATCATTTTCCGTAACTCTAAACGATCAATAAAAATGCTAAGAAAAAGTTGCTCCACAATTTGTACGGTTGACAAGTAGAGGTGTAAACTAATTTTTATTGAACAAAAATACTATAGAACATGTATGTGACACCTAAATAAAGTTTGAAGTGCAAACTTTGAAGATGACAATAAAATACTTGCTGTAGAAAAATAATGTTACTAGCTGGTATTTCTAATAGTCTAGAAACAAAACTTGAAAACAAATCCAGCTCAAAAACTTAGAAATTGTCAAGTCTGCCAATAGCTAGACATTGCTATGTTTAGCAATTTATTGTGAGAGATTGGGTTAAAGGGTGGTGTAGTGTTATAGCTCGATTTGGTAGTCTCTTATGCCATCTTGAGCATGGTGAAGCTGGTTTGGCTCCTAGAGCGACCGTTTGGTCGTGTTGAGCGTTTTAAAATTCGTGCACGTCACATGTCTTGGGATGGTGGCGCTGTGTGCGTGGCCACCCCGCGCCGTGCCCATGACCGTGTCTCGTGTGGTCACCCTATACCGCCGCGCTTGGCCGGTCATGCCACCTGGGCTTGGCCGAGGCCGGCCATAGCGAGCCGTTGGTGTCGCCGTGGCCGCGCTACGCTACCATCGCATCCGTCCACTGTTGCCTCACGTCACGACTCTACCATCGCATCGTCGTCACATCCGCGCCTGTCCACTGCATCTCTATGCTGTTGTCGGTCCTATGTGTGTCGCCTCTGCCGCGCACACGTGGTTGAGCCACCGTCGCCATGTCAATTAATACACTGCAGCCACGTGGGCCATGCCGGTCGGGCACGCGTGCCTATCGGCTAGCGCCAGTGTGTGGGTCTTTTGATCTCGCCACTCGCGTCCCGCCAAGGTGAGGATGAGCCGAGCCCACCTGTCGCACCATGTCTCTCTCTTTCTTCATCTGCTTTCTACCGCCGTCAAGTCATGGTCACAGTGCATCACATAGCAAGCACCTCTCATCAATTCCTCATGTTTGCGTCTCCACCTTTCCGTCCCCTTGCCGACCGCCCCCACCTTGCCTTGATTATGGCTAGGCCAAGCACCAATTTTGGAGCTTTGCTCCCGCCGCCGCGCCATTAAGGCCTAGCCCACCTCATCGTGGCCAGCTCCAACCTCGCCATCTCCCTTTGAATTGACTGTACCACTAGCCTTGCCTAGAACCCCTCTTCGTCATGTGCATGGCCGTGTCGCTACGGTTCATTGTCGAGTTCGCCGTGCGCACGTGGCTAGAATTGCTCAGGGCGTCTCTAGCCAGGAAACCGCCATAGGTAGGATGATGGTGCATCACTGATGCTTACCCGTCACCTCTATTATTTGCTGTACGTTGTGGCTCACCGGAACGCGGTTGCTGCCGATGCAGGTCGCCGACGCCGGGGAGAGCCCGCTCTACATCACCCCCATTCGTGCAACCACCGCCCATCGTCGTGCGTCGGCTTATAGGTGAGCATCGATCCCCTAGCTAGGTCTGCAAGGGTCTCGGGTGGCCGGCGTACCGCCTAGTGCCACCGCCCGCTGTACCGGCGAGCGCGGGGCGTCTCGAGGACCTCTTCGGTGCGAAGGTGAAAAGATACGAGGGCACCGTTGCAAAGCCGTTGTTTATAGAAATAGTACGTGTAGTGTTCGCGCTACTGTCTGATAACGTGAGGGCATTTTTGCAAGAGTGCCAGCACACGCGGGCCGCCTTCACACGAGGGTCATGCCCCGTGTGAGCCGCGTTGGGCCAAAATCGGTTTATCTTTTTTGTGGAAAATAGAAATAGCTTTTCATTTTAATTCTGAGCTGAACTTTGGTAATTAATATAAAATAGTGTAGACATCTAAAAATTGTGAAACAAATTTTTTTAGGTTTCTAAAATTGTTGTACACCCTGTTTTAAAGACAAAACCAGATACACACTATATGTGAGCCCAGGAAGTCAAATCTCACATATAGCCACAAATAAGGGGTAATATCAAAAGACAATACTTAATACATAACGTATTAGTAAAAGAAAAGTACCCTCAGAGTATAGACAACGGAAAGTTGACTCCGATCTTCTGGCGAAGACTCCAAATCCACAGGGACGACTGACTGGTTGACCACAAGTCTAACTCCTCCAAACCAGCAATCTGGTACCCATCCGGGATTTTTATCCAATGTATAGAAAAAATAAAGCAAGTGTAAGTACATGTCGTACTTAACAATTATATCAGGGGGTTCATGAGGCTCAAAAAGGGCTGACACTGGTTTCCTGCGATTAGCTTTAATAGATCATCTTTTTAAGTAGTCGGGTGGCAAAGGATTTATCATTCCCTTAAACACATGATCAGGTAAACATCATTAATGTATAGCATAAACAATCAATTATTAGCATCATCATTATCCATTAGTGATCATCTCTATTCCATAAGGGTCCAAGGCCGCTCGTGTCCGTGAGCACGGCTGTTATAACAGTTTTATACTCTGCAGAGTTTGTACACGTTCACTGTGAGTTGTGATTTACCCTTTCGCCTGAGGTAGCTATTCTCTTGACCCACTTCCAAGGAAGGTCGGCAGGGTTCACTATGAAGCCTTTCAAAGAATTCGTCTAACATGTTAGGGCCGCTAGGCGTATGTGGCCCATCTCTAGGAGTGGCAAGCGTGGGCATCACAGCACGGTACACACTTCCTAGCAGCAAAGGAAACATACCCTGCGCCTGAAAGGTAACCACTAACAAGCTAGAAAAGATCCTCATACTAAGCTAAAGCCAGAGCCATATGGCCCTCACAGCTGTATTGTAAGTCCCGGATGATCGCTTACAGATAAGACCTTAGGGAGAGGAATCTAAAGCATATAAACACTTCAGCCCCCTAGTTCCATGTTACTAAAAAGTCACGTTTTAATGTTTATTGCATATATCATTAGTCAAGTTACAAGATCATGGTTTAGTAAGCACTAGCAAAAACTACCCAATGCAATTACCCAAAGGTGTCAAGGTGCAAGATATCAAATATCTAGGATATCCTATTTGGCAACGAGGGAGACACATGCAATATGAATTAAGTGATTAAATGTGAATAGGTAACAAGGATGGTCCCATGCTATACTTGCCTTACACACCGATCCTTCGGTAAGCTTTATTCTTTGATGTCTTTCTTCTTCTTCTAGATCACCACGTGTATCTCACCGACTGGACGTAATCGTAGAACACCACACAAACATCCATACACATACATGCATAGCATACAGTCGCATCTATATCAAAATAGTACACCAATCATCAAAAAATAAGTAAAAGAGATTGATATATGATTCTACGTATCACTACGATCACACAGTTGCGAGAAGCACGCTAATCGAAACTACGGTTCAAAAGTTACAACTACCGAGAGATTTGCTTAACACGTGGAAATGAAACTATAGGCTTTGTTTATGTTAACTATATGAATTCATATACAAAAGATATTTTATAAACAATATGGATTGAATTAAGTTAATCTTAGATTTAAATTATAAAACAAAAGTAAAACAAATCATATTTTATGTATAAAACCTAGTTGCATAATCATTAATCAAGATATGATTTCAACCATGATTTTTTATGAAATAGTAATATAGTAAACATCATTACTAACACGTAGATCTCGTCGTTACGTAACAAACGCAACTTGAACGGACTATTTCAGAGTTGAAATGCATAAGTTATGATTTAAACAAGTTTTACTATAGTTAGATAATAGATTAAATATACCCATGAATTTGAAATATTGGAAACATGCCTAACAGTTGTATAGACATGTAGAATACGTAAATACGATCTTAACGCAATTTGAACGGATCAAATCAGACTTAAAACGCAAAAGTTACGCATAAAATAAGATCCAGTGGCATTCCTGTAAATATTTGAATTCAAATTTGAATTAAAACAATTAAAAATCTGAATTTAAATGTATTTTGGACTGGGCATACTATTTCTGGAAATTACAGGGTCCTAAACGAATAAAATCAGGGTGGATTTGTAATTATTTTGAACTAAATCGGAATGCGGGTTGATTCTACAAAAATAGGAGGGCTTAACTGCAAAACGCGGGGCTTTGACTGGGGGTTGACTCAGCTGCTGACCAGGCTGACGCGTGGCGGCATAGGGTTGGTGCGGTTCACCACGTGGTGGTGGACCAGTGCTGACGCAGTGGTGTGGACCGGGTCCACGGTCCGCGGTGGACCGGTTACACCACGAACCGGTACAGTTCAATCTTGGCCGGCCGTGCAAGATCCAACGACGCAGGGTGCTCGGGAGTACTTCCAGCGGCAGCACAGCATCACCGGCGAGGCTGCCATGGCTGGCGGCGAGCTGCGCGCTTCGACGAACGTCGATTTTGGCGCTTCGGAGCTCCTCGGGTCAAACTGAGCATACGGGCGCGTAGCACGAAGGCTTGCGGATTCAATGGAGCACAAATGGAAGACGGAGAGCACATCGAGGTGGCATCCCACATCGGCGCCATGAACGGTGGCGTCGGGTGCTCGCTGCTACGGCGGCCTAGCGCACGGAATAGCGACTGGGAGGCACAGGAAGCGTCAGGAGCTCACCGCGATGCGTATGGTGGGGAGCGCAGCGTCCGGGAGGGCTCGATGGGGTGGGTCGACGGCGACGTCTGGAGAGAGAGGGAGGGCGTGGGTGAGATGAAATCAAAACAAATAATGGCTGAAACATGAAATCAAAGGTACCTATGGCTGATTCGAGTCACGGCGAATCTCACTGGCACATCGACGACGAGGATTCGGGCACCGGGGCAGCGGGCCATGGGCGATAGTAGATAGCTCCGGCGGCGGTCAGAGAAAAGAGAGAAGGTGGGCATTGAGCTTGGTGCTTTATAGGCGAGCGGGCACGGCGTGGAAGGAAGGGGGAGTGGGGCACGGCGATTTCGGGGCTTTCCATGCAGGTGCGGCGGGCCGGCAGCTTGCCATGGGAGCAGCGCCATCGGCGGGGCAACGGAAGGAAAGAAGTAGGGGAAAAAAGAAGGAAAGGAAGAAGGGGTTGAGGCCGACTGACGAGTGGGACCTGGGTCACAGCGAGGGAGAAACGGCTTGTGGGCAGCTGACGCGCGGGGCCAGCGTCGTAGCGGGGAGAAGAGAAACGGTTGCGGGTGCGCACTGCGGGCGTGGGCACTGAAGGCCGAGCGCGTGTGGGTGAAGGCAATCGGGCCGCAGCCTTGCGCGTGCGAGCGGTGCGGAGGAAGGGCTGGCGCACTGAGCGGGCCGCAGCACCGAGTAGCAGGCCGCCAAGCAGTGGGCCAGTGACTTAAGCACGAGGGAGGAAGCGGGAAATAAAACAGCGGGCCAGAGCCAGCAGCGCAGTGAGAGAGAGAAGGGAGGCGCGTGCGGGCGGCTGACGGGCGACGCAGTGGGCGCGGGGAAGCTGGGCCAGGCGAGCAGCGAGCCGAGGTCGGGAAGAGTAGGCCGAGCGCGTGAGGGAGGGAAGAGAAGGGGAAGGGACTGGGCCGGCCAAAACCTGTGCTGGGCTGGTTCCGAGGTTGGGCCAAAAATAGAAAGAAGGGATATTTTTCCAATTTAAAATCTTTTTCCTATTTAGTTTTCAAAGCCAATTCAAATGTAAACTAAATGCAAATTCAAATAGAGTTTGAACATATTTTTCAATTCCAATAAAAGTGAGCAATTTTGGTAAGTTTCCAAAAATAACTTTTTAAGTTCTTACATTTTCCAATTCCAAGCTAAATTCAAATCCAATTCGAGTATGGTTTCAAATATACTTTCCCATTCAATAAAAATGGACAATTCTATTAAGCTTTCCAAGATAAACTTTACAACTTTAAAAGTACTTTTATTTTTCAATTTTTTTCTTTTCTTTCTTTTCTTTTATTTTCAAAGCCATTTTCAAACCCTTTTCAAAAACAGTCCAAATTACTTTGGAGTTTGGATCAACACTATTCATCACAATGAATAAGATGCAGCAGCATGTATGCTCACACATGTTACTACCTTATGTTGAATTTTAAATTAATGAAAAATTTTATTTCCTATATTTCATGTGCACAAGATTCATAAATAAATCATTTTAACTCTATTTCAAAAGAGGTAAATTTTAGGGTGTTACAATTCTACCCCCCTTAAGATGAATCTCGTCCTCGAGATTCGGAAGACGTCGACTAAGAGATGGGAATACTCTGTCCTTGGATTCTTCTTTACTTCCTTGTGCAGTTCTATCGTCTTGATTAAGATCCACTTTACCTTACATACCTATTGACCTTACTCCAAGTAACCTGCCTAACTAATTCCAAAATTTTAACAGGTACCTTGAACAACTCTCAGGTAATCCTAATCACTAGGCCATAATTCTCTTTTCTCATATGTTCACCTTTCAACAAAGCTTCCTTATGTTCTTGGTCCAAAGGAGAATCTACCACCAATCTCTAAGACATTAATGATCCTGGTGATGTTGCTCGAACTAGGAATACAACTCTTAATCCTTAGTGTCATCCAAACCTTCTTAGCACAATTCTTTATTGCTAGGGGCATTGGTCATGACTTCGCTTCTCGAAGTGATAGCACTTTTCCAAGTCACAATTAATCTCATTCCACGAGGTTTTCACAAGCTTAAGACTAACTTGGTGAAGATGTCCTATATACTCTTGTGATCCTCCTAGATATTACTTTTACCTTCAAGAAGATGGTACTTCCATGCATCGTAATGGATAACTCTAGATAACCTGTTAGTTCAACTAACGCATATAAGAACACATCCTACACCTTCACAAGATGCATTATTGTAGATACAAAGCTCTCGTCCTGATCTAACAAGCTAATACTTAGGTTTTACTTTGACCTCTTGGACTCCTTCAAACACTTGACTGAAGTCTCTTGGTCCAAACTAACTTAAAAGCTTCTCCGATAACTTTATCAACATCTTGCTGGTCTTGGATAGACCTTTCTTGGACTTCTAACCAAAACTCATTGAAACTCTGAGTTCTCTCTTACATCCTTGAGTACCACCACGCTTCCGCTGCGCACTCTGATTTCCGTTGTGCAAACGCGAACGTATGATACTTCATCTTACCAATTCTTCAACTTGGCTACCCCCCTTAAGATGAGACAACTAGGGGACACCTAAGTATAGCTTGCATCGTCTTGTGATTGAAGTCTACTGTTGTTCAGGATTTCCTCAGAGTTTTTGATCGTCCAAAATCAGAGATATGAACCGATAAAGACAGGCTGCTCTGAAGACAAGATAGGGAAAATAGAAGAAAACCATAACCCAACTATTTATTTTATTAATCCTTATACCTTAAACCTATGGACTAAATGAAATTGCGGGAACACCCAACAAGATCATTGCAATCATTACAAAGATGCAAAACAAGCATAAACAAAATGACAATTCAACAAGACAGTAAAGATGCACAACTTAATTATCGACTCAACTTGCGATACTATCGTTTTTATTACATAAGGGGCACAAATTCCTAATTCTTAAAAATGGCATGGTTACAGGGACATCTCTCGCATGGGAGTGACACGTCATCCACTACATCAATTTCACCATATGCTTCATTTGGGTTGGATATCACTGACACTTCCTGGTGACAGTCCGGTTGTGATCTGACTCTGGCTACTTCCATGGTGTACTTGTTGATCCTTCTATGGGCAAGATTTAACATAATGTCCTTCCTGCTGGCAATGATAACACTTCCTCTTAGCTAGATCTTTTGTGATGTCATACTCCACAGAATTGTTGCTTAGAGTATTGTTAGCTTACTGACTCTGTAAGTTCATCTTTGTTTGACTAGACTGCTTTTTCACTCGCTTGATCTTTCGGGGTTGAAACTCCATGTAGGTGATTGTCCACCCATCTACGCATACCTCATGTGGAAAGACTGGAGTAACCTTAGCTTGAGAAACTTCCAATTCTTTAGAGTCTGAGTTTAACTGACTAGGGATTGGAGTTGGATGTGATGATGTAATAGAACTCGAATGTTGATTTCTTCCTGATTCTGACTCTGGTGAGATCTCCTTTCTCTTCTTATCCACATTGTCCTTAGGTATAGGCTGAATACCTTCATACTCAATTCTTTCTTCTGACGGTGCGGTTAGAAGCACTGAACGCTGGGCATACTTGATCACTCCTTCACAAGCAGATAGCCATCCTATTCCAAGAATGACATCAATGTCTACTAACTCTAATACAATAAGGTTTGCTTCAAACTTTACTCCTTTGATGTTAAGACTAACTCCTAGGCATTTATGGTTCGCCTTCATTTCTCCTTCTGGCGTCTTAACTATCACTGGTCTCCTCATTGGAAGCATAGTTATCTTATGTTCCTTTACGTATGCACTAGAGATAAATGAATGTGAAGCTCTGGGGTCAAACAGCACTGTGGCGGAAACTGAGTTTACTGAAATGAAACCCTACACAACCTCCTTTGCTCCATGAGTAGTAGTCATATCCACATTATTCAATCTTCCTTGGATGTAGTTTCTCTTTGCTTTACTTCCTTGCTCCTGTTTCTTCTGGACCTTCTGTTCCTGCTTCTGCTATGGTTGATCCTGGCATTCATGTGCCATTCTTCCAATATCTTCATTGGACTTCATATTCTTCCAAGCTTCTGCTACTTGTCTCTTCACTGGTCCCTTTGGTATGTTGGTTTGACCTTGTGGCAAGCACTGTTGAAAACTCCTAGGTTGAGTCATACCTTCTGGTGGTTGTTGTTGCATAGCTACAAACTTCTCCTTGTTGAATGCAGTCAAGGGCAACGTAGCTTGGTTCTCCTGATCTCTGATGTTGGCAGTTATCTCATTATGTTCCATCTATATAGACAAAGATAGAGGATTAAGAATAGAGACAAAGTTTTCATAACAGACAGAGGTTGAAGTGAGCATAACTTTTAGCAAATAACAAGGTTGAAGAGAAAACAAGAACTAAGCAAGATAAAAGCATGCTAAAACGTCCAGTTCTATCTAGGCTTGCGTCCTACAGTCAGCATTGCTCTGATACCACTTTGTAGCACCCGATTTTAAAGACAAAACTAGATACACACTATATGTGAGCCCAGGAAGTCAAATCTCACATATAGCCACAAATAAGGGGTAATATCAAAAGACAATACTTATTACATAACGTATTAGTAAAAGAAAAGTACCCTCAGAGTATAGACAGCGGAAAGTTGACTCCGATCTTCTGGCGAAGACTCCAAATCCACAGGGACGACTGACTGGTTGACCACAAGTCTAACTCCTCCAAACCAGCAATCTGGTACCCATCCGGAATTTTTATCCAATGTATAGAAAAAATAAAGCAAGTGTAAGTACATGTCATACTTAACAATTATATCATGGGGTTCATGAGGCTCAAAAAGGGCTGACACTGGTTTACTGCGATTAGCTTTAATAGATCATCTTTTTAAGCAGTCGGGTGGCAAAGGATTTATCATTCCCTTAAACACATGATCAGGTAAACATGATTAATGTATAGCATAAACAATCAATTATTAGCATCATCATTATCCATTAGTGATCATCTCTATTCCATAAGGGTCTAAGGCCGCTCGTGTCCGTGAGCACGACTGTTATAACAGTTTTATACTCTGCAGAGTTTGTACACGTTCACTGTGAGTTGTGATTTACCCTTTCGCCTGAGGTAGCTATTCTCTTGACCCACTTCCAAGGAAGGTCGGCAGGGTTCACTATGAAGCCTTTCAAAGAATTCGTCTAACATGTTAGGGCCGCCAGGCGTATGTGGCCCATCTCTAGGAGTGGCAAGCGTGGGCATCGCACCACGGTACACACTTCCTAGCAGCAAAGGAAACATACCCCGCACCTAAAAGGTAACCACTAACAAGCTAGAAAAGATCCTCATACTGAGCTAAAGCCAGAGCCATATGGCCCTCACAGCTGTACTGTAAGTTCTGGATGATCGCTTACAGATAAGTCCTTAGGGAGAGGAATCTGAAGCATATAAACACTTCAGCCCCCTGGTTCCATGTTACTAAAAAGTCACGTTTTAATGTTTATTGCATATATCATTAGTCAAGTTACAAGATCATGGTTTAGTAAGCACTAGCAAAAACTACCCAATGCAATTACCCAAAGGTGTCAAGGTGCAAGATATCAAATATCTAGGATATCCTATTTGGCAACGAGGGAGACACATGCAATATGAATTAAGTGATTAAATGTGAATAGGTAACAAGGATGGTCCCATGCTATACTTGCCTTACACACCGATCCTTCGGTAAGCTTTATTCTTTGATGTCTTTCTTCTTCTTCTGGATCACCACGTGTATCTCACCGACTGGACGTAATCGTAGAACACCACACAAACATCCATACACATACATGCATAGCATACAGTCACATCTATATCAGAACAGTACACCAATTATAGAAAAATAAGTAAAAGAGATTGATATACGATTCTACGTATCACTACGATCACACAGTCGCGAGAAGCACGCTAATCGAAACTACGGTTCAAAAGTTACAACTACCGAGAGATTTGCTTAACACGTGGAAAAGAAACTATAGGCTTTGTTTATGTTAACTATATGAATTCATATACAAAAGATATTTTATAAACAATATGGATTGAATTAAGTTAATCTTAGATTTAAATTATAAAACAAAAGTAAAACAAATCATATTTTATGTATAAAACCTAGTTGCATAATCATTAATCAAGATATGATTTAAACCATGATTTTTTATGAAATAGTAATATAGTAAACATCATTACTAACACATAGATCTCGTCGTTACGTAACAAACGCAACTTGAACGGACTATTTTGGAGTTGAAATGGATAAGTTATGATTTAAACAAGTTTTACTATAGTTAGATAATAGATTAAATATACCCATGAATTTGAAATATTGGAAACATGCCTAACAGTTGTATAGACATGTAGAATACGTAAATATGATCCTAACGCAATTTGAACGGATCAAATCAGACTTAAAACGCAAAAGTTACGTAGAAAATAAGATCCAGTGGCATTCCTGTAAATATTTGAATTAAAACAATTAAAAATCTGAATTTAAATGTATTTTGGACTGGGCATACTATTTTTGGAAATTACAGGGTCCTAAACGAATAAAATCAGGGCGGATTTGTAATTATTTTGAACTAAATCGGACTGCGGGTTGATTCTACAAAAATAGGAGGGCTTAACTGCAAAACGCGGGGCTTTGACTGGGGGTTGACTCAGCTGCTGACCAGGCTGACGCGTGGCGGCATAGGGTTGGTGCGGTTCTCCACGTGGCGGTGGACCAGTGCTGACGCAGTGGTGTGGACCGGGTCCACGGTCCGCGGTGGACCGGTTACACCACGAACCGGTACGGTTCAATCGTGGCCGGCCGTGCAAGATCCAACGACGTAGGGTGCTCGGGAGTACTTCCAGCGGCAGCACAGCATCACCGATGAGGCTGCCATGGCCGGCGGCGAGCCGCGCGCTACGGCGAACGTCAGTTTTGGCGCTCCGGACCTCCCCGGGTCAAACTGAGCATACGGGCGCGTAGCATGAAGGCTTGTGGATTCAATGGAGCACAAATGGAAGACGGAGAGCACGTCGAGGCGGCATCCCACGGTGGCGCCATGAATGGTGGCGTCGGGTGCTCGTTGCTACGGCGGCCTAGCGCATGGAACAGCGACTGGGAGGCACAGGAAGCGTCGGGAGCTCACCGCGATGCGTATGGCGGGGAGCGCAGCGTTCGGGAGGGCTCGATGGGGCGGGTCGACGGCGGCGGCGACATCTGGAGAGAGAGGGAGGGCGTGGGTGAGATGAAATCGAAACAAATCATGGCTAAAATGTGAAATCAAAGGTACCTATGGCTGATTCGAGTCACGGCGAATCTCACTGGCACATCGGCGACGAGGATTCGGGCACTGGAGCAGCGGGCCACGGGCGACAGTAGATAGCTTCGGCGGCGGTCAGAGAAAAGAGAGAAGGAGGGCGTTGAGCTCGGTGCTTTATAGGTGGGCGGGCACGGCGTGGAAGGAAGGGGGAGTGGGGCGCGGTGATTTCGGGGCTTTCCATGCAGGTGCGGCGGGCCGGCAGCTTGCCATGGGAGCAGCGCCATCGGTGGGGCAACGGAAGGAAAGAAGCAGGGGAAAAAAGAAGGAAAGGAAGAAGGGGTCGAGGCCGACTGACGAGTGGGACCTGGGTCACAGCGAGGGAGAAACGGCTTGCGGGCAGCTGACGCGCGGGGCCAGTGTCGCAGCAGGTAGAAGAGAAACGGTTGCGGGTGCGCGCTGCGGGCGTGGGAGCTGAAGGCCGAGCGCATGTAGGTGAAGGCAAGCAGGCCGCAGCCTTGCGCGTGCGAGCGGTGCGGAGGAAGGGCTGGCGCGCTGAGTGGGCCGCCAAGCAGTGGGCCGGTGACTTGCGCGCGAGGGAGGAAGCGAGAAATAAAACAGCGGGCCGGAGCCAGCAGCGCAGTGAGAGAGAGAAGGGAGGCACGTGCGGGCGGCTGACGGGCGACGCAGTGGGCGCGGGGAAGCTGGGCTAGGCGAGCAGCGGGCCGAGGCCGGGAAGAGTAGGCCGAGCGCGTGAGGGAGGGAAGAGAGGGGGAAGGGACTGGGCCGGCCAAAACCTGTGCTGGGCTGGTTCCGAGGTTGGGCCAAAAATAGAAAGAAGGGATATTTTTCCAATTTAAAATATTTTTCCTATTTAGTTTGCAAAGCCAATTTAAATGTAAACTAAATGCAAATTCAAATAGAGTTTGAACATATTTTTCAATTCCAATAAAAGTGAGCAATTTTGGTAAGTTTCCAAAAATAACTTTTTAAGTTCTTACATTTTCCAATTCCAAGCTAAATTCAAATCCAATTCGAGTATGGTTTCAAATATACTTTCCCATTCAATAAAAATGGACAATTCTATTAAGCTTTCCAAGATAAACTTTACAACTTTAAAAATACTTTTATTTTTCAATTTTTTCTTTTCTTTCTTTTCTTTTATTTTCAAAGCCATTTTCAAACCCTTTTCAAAAACAGTCCAAATTACTTTGGAGTTTGGATCAACACTATTCATCACAATGAATAAGATGCAGCAGCATGTATGCTCACACATGTTACTACCTTATGTTGAATTTTAAATTAATGAAAATTTTTATTTCCTATATTTCATGTGCACAAGATTCATAAATAAATCATTTTAACTCTATTTCAAAAGAGGTAAATTTTAGGGTGTTACAATTGTGTTCTATCTGTTTGTGTATTTAGTTCATATATGTGCTTATTGGTACTAGGAGCTATTAAATCATTTGAGAGTGCTCAATATTATTAAGTTAATTATTGTAGGAATTTTTATGGTAGATTGGTTATAGCAAAAACCCAAAAAATTTTATAGTAGCTTCATTGTATTATTGTGTACTCACTGTAATTTTTGTAGCCCTAGAATAGACTATTTAGTATGGTAGCTAAATACCCAATAAGGCTAAATGAATAATGGCATGATATTGGTTTATAAAAATTAAGCACTTGTAGGGTGAGCTTGGAATCTATTTGGTAGAGATAATGATTAGCTTAGTATCTTAGTCATCAGAGCTAGCTTAGTAGCTTAGCATATGTGTTCTTATTTTAAGAGTTGTTGTTGCCAAAATACTAAGTGTTGCATCATCGTTGCATGTATGTAGAGAACGAGTTGGTGGAGTTCATGACTGCCGGAGAGCAGGAGTACGAGGAGGTGATCGAGGAGTACGAGGAGGAGGTCCTTTTGTAGGAGGAGGTCCCAGAGCCGTCACTGGCTGACTTAGCTGACAGCCCACCTGCCCAAGAAAAGCCCCGGTGCATAACCCTTATTTTGAATGATCACTGGATATATATATGTGATGTGCATTTACGTTACAGGATTTATATTAAAACTACATGCATAGATAACCTACCTATGAGTTCTACTAGTATAGGTCAAGTAGCTGCTATGCTTGGACTATCGGTAGCATGAGTAACCTATTGTTACTCACAATAGGTGATTATTATTATTACTCTCATGATAAAATGGTGAAAGGAAATGGAGACCGGGCAGGGATATGTTACAGGTATTGATCAGTGTAATAGGTTATGTCCCGCGGCCAATGGGGCATAGCTTGGTTACACTATTTTTTCTATCCATGTCGGTTAAGGACCGTCCGTTGCTGTGGATTCTAGTCAGGTCAGACTTATTATCCTGAGCACATACTTGCTTATGGGAGCGGGAACGCTCGTTGCTCTCTTGTCGTGGGTTCTGGCTCTTTCTAGACTGACTGATTGGAGGTGGAGATGGTGGAGGTCTAAGAACCACACTAAGTCCAGGACTCAAGAGTGGGGGCTTAGAGTCCAAGTTTGGATGGGGACCTGGACCCCTTGACAGGAGAGTGGTGGGTTGGTCTTGCTTGTGCCTGGGGTACAAGCGGGGTGTGTTTTTCGAGGTACCCAGCTAGGATACATTGGTTCATGAATCGCCATGTGATATGGTATGACTTGTCTACGATCTAGCACCATAGTAATAACTGGAAGATGAAAGATGGTGAAATAGATCTGATTGCTCAACTCTTGCTTGAAAGTAGAACAAGTGCTTACATAGAATGGTTAGCTAATGAACTAATCATGACTGCTAATAAAATACATACATAAGGATTCACTACTAGTAATGCTTTTTGCAAAAAGGAAACCGAGCAAATCATAAAGCTTATCATATCCTTTGGAGTCCAAAAATTATTCCCACTAGTCGGGTAAATCTTTGGGTAAATCTTGTGAGTATATTGTATACTCAGGGTTTATTTACCCCTGTTGCAGGTGCATCTTGAGGAGTGGCTGTTGTGTGATGGATTCTTCTAGTGGGCACAGACGCATCCTTGCATTTTATCATTAGATGTCTATTTCAATTCTGTTGTTTAAATTCCGCACTCTAAACTTGGTTTTGTAATAATGTATTTCCGAGAACTCTTGTTATATGAAATGGACTAAGTATTGTAAACTCGTTCACATTATTGGATCCTAGGTAAAAAACATGGATTGTTCGAGTTCTCCCTTGGGGTGTGCTCGACGGAACCATCCGATATAGCTAATTTTTGGGGTGCTTAGTGTCTAGTGGAAGACGAGCGCCTCCGAAAGCGTGTTATTTTGGGCGGTTCTACCACAGATAAGGATGGAAATGGGACAAGCAAGAGTGCCAGGCACAGTGTGCCAAGGCAACAATGCTGTGTGGGTGGCAGGGCAGCGGTGATGAGATGGTAGCGCTATGAGGCAGCAGAGACAAGCGGTGACTCGGCGGGTAGGTGGAACGAGTGGTGAGACGGGTGCCACGACGATCAGACAATGACTACCATGGCATCGGCTTGGCCCCGCACACGGCCTGGCAGGTAGCATGAACACAGCAGCCAATCGGCAGCACTGCAGCTCAGTCCGGCCCTACGGAAGAAGACTGTGGCCGGCACAGCCCAGTGTGCGGCCGGCAGCCGACGAGGCCGGCCAACGATGCAACGGCCATGGCCAGGAACAACTAGGAAGCGGCGGCATGCTCGCGTGGTGACTATGGGGCTCAGGCCGAGTGACTGGGAATGACGTCATGCATGCTTTTCAAAGCAGACCGAAATCTACTTACTAATTCGATGAAAGCTCAACCTAGTCCACGAACCCAAAATCAGCACTAATGGTTAGCTAATGAAGCAATTCCTACCACCAGAGGATGACCAGAGAGGAAGATGGAGAGACACCAAGATAGGTCCATCGTGCTGAATGCTAGTTCACGAATAGACCGCCAACAGCATAGTTACAACACGTTTCGACGGAATTTGGGCAATTTTTAAGAGGGCCACGTGACACCCAACACAACTACAACCTACACCATGCTCAAGTGCTTGTTTAGAGGCAACCAATAGTACAAGAACATGAAGTTAGAGTTTAATTATTTTGTTAGAATTTGAATGTCAAAACGGCATTGTCTACTATCATTTCTAGACTTAGAAAAGGGCAAGGTTCGGTTAGAACTAACAACCATTAGCGCTTTCGTTACAATTTTTAACATGTCTAAACCTTATTATTTTCAACCAATAAGCATTTCACATAATAGTCCATACTTCATACTAACCCATAGGAGCAAAACATTTAAGCACTATTTAACTATTTTGCTCAATATTATTCTCTAAAAATGACACTTTCACCACAATTTCAACTCCGTGCCGATTTAACGAAAAGTCCTAGTTTAAATTTTGGATTTGATTTTTGAGCTCCCCAAAAGCACTAGTTGACCATGTTCACTTTCCAAAATTAAAGTTGCATTCCCATCTACACTATTTGCTCATCATTTTTACATAAGCACTATACATACGTTATATTTTGTTTTTGTTTACAGAAATTGTTTTTCGTTTCCTATGTGTTTTAACTTGTTAAAATTTGAAAACTCATTCGGCTAGATTCTCCAAGGCCTTAACCTAGGTGCTAAGCAAGCTCGTAACACCAGATGTGTTACACTCCCTATCATCGAACGCGTAGATCCACCTCGTCCTTGTTTTGCGGTTGTAGAACATATCGAGCATCTCCCGCACGAGCATGCCGGTGTTTGCATCCCGCGCGAGGTGCCTCATGTCAGCGCAGGCGTGGCCGTCCCATAGCTAGGCGCTTATGGTGGCCCAGTACTAGGTTCGGCGACGTGGTCATGGAGCCAACTGCCATAGTCAGAGAGCTGGTACTCAGGGCAGCGGCGGAGGCAGCTGCACCGACGGTGTAGTAGCCAAGCAGTGTAGCTCTCGCGCCACGGCATGGAGGAGGCGGAGCACAGGGGCTATGGGCGGCGATGTGTGGGCTCTAGGTCTGTGAATGGGGAGAAGAGAGGTGACAGTGGGTAAGAGAAACGCAACTGGGTGGGAAGTGAGACGAGAAACGCAACTGGGTGAGAGGTGAGATGAAACATGTGTAGGTGAAGGAGAGATCCAGACTTAGAAAAAAATGAAGTCCATTTTTGTTTCTCTGGGGCTGGGCTCCAACCTACTTTAAGACGTGTGCGGGCCGGGCTCTCGAAGCATCCAGGCAAACAAACACGGGCAGCTACAGCGCGTGGGCCTATCCTAAAAGGCCGTCCAAGCAATCAAACACGTCCAAAGAGAGCAAGTGTGGGAGAAGAATGAGCATGTCGATGGGTCCACAAGCATACCATGTAATCTATCCAAGCCAAGCTTGAATAAGAGTTAGCTCTTCTCCCTCTCTCTCCCTTCTCTTTCTTTCATGTAGGCAACATGTTGAGCTGGGACTGTATGAGCTAGCTGAGGTGTCATTATTATAGTCATCCTTAGAGTCACTGTATATTTTATTATTGAAGAGAATACGTTACAACAACATTGCCATTTTTAATGATGTGGCTAGCCAGCTCTATATATGTCCATGCAGCCCGCAGCCCGATAGCACAGCTTGAAGCATGGTTTTTTGGCCCAGCCCAAGCACAGCACATCATGGTATTGTGTGGGCCTAGGCCGGCATGACCTAATGCACAGGGCCATGCCTGGGCCACACCCCAGGTGCACGGGCTGGCACGGCATGGGACGCATTTTAGTGGTAGACCCAGTGGCGGCCCGGTGACCACCCTACCCTGCTAAGAGCCCAAGCCTCTATCTTGTGTACACTAACACTAACTTGGTTTCCCATCCCCCCACACCGACCCCCCGCATCGCCCTCCTCTCTCTTCCCGTCTCCTGACCCCATGCTCACCTCCCTCCCAAGTGCCGACCCGACAGCCTTACCCTCTTGTCTCGACCCTCTCTCTTTCTCGAATCGCTCACCTCCGTGGCCCCCAGCACCAGCAGGCCAGCACTATCGGGTGCCTCCCCATGCCCCAGCACCACCGTGCGGCAACCTCCTCGTCACCCCTCCACGTGACCACGACGACACGGCCCCCCTGCATCACAGCAGGCCTCGAGCAGCAACTGTGGCTGGCCTCGAGCGGCGGTGGCATTGAGTGTGGCTGCCGGCCGACCGGCCACCTCCTCTTCCTCCATGCCCGCGCACAGCCACACCATAGGTGCCGGCAACCTCTGCCTCCTCCCGACTCCCAGCCTCCCTTCCCCCTTTCTCTTAGCAAGCCTCAGGCCAACGCCTGCAATAATGGTCGTGCACATCGGGCTGGTCGGGCACGAAAAGTGGCCCGGTGGGCCGTACCTAGGTCGTCGGCCAGGCACAAAGGCTCAGGGCGACACGGCGGGCCCTGCCATGCCGTGCCTTGTCGGGCCGTGCCTGGCACCGGTCCGTGTTGTGCCGAGTCGGGCTAGCCCGATGGACATCTATAGCCAGCTCCTTTGACTAGCATGGAATGTTGGAAATAACTAAGTTGCCCTCTTCACTTCCTTTCTTCCTCACTTCCTTGCTCTCGCCTCCACAAGAGCGACCTTCAGCCATGGGAAAGGGGCATCCTAGCCTATTAGCCTCTGCTGCCACCGTCAAGTCACCATTGCCACCTATGTCGAGCCTTGCTACTCGAACACGATACTCACCACTGCACAATCCCACATCGCCCTTGCACCGACGAATGTTCCAGCCCTCCTCACCATAGGTGATCTCCTCCGACTCTGAGTTCCACCAATTATTCCTTCATCCACTCTCCATTCCTTTCTTTTTTTTCTTTATTTCTTTTGTCATCTTCCTTAGATGTTTTCTTTTGGTTTCACCGCAAAAATTTATGCTTCCAACTATTAGATTAGCCACTTCGACTGTGGATTGCATGTTGCATTACTTAGGGCAAGTATGTCGTTGTTGTGTTGTAGACGGTCTCATATAGGCCCCGTTCGGCTTACCCAGAAACCGGCTTGTTCGGCTTGTTTTTTCAACCAGAACAATGTTTTTCTCTCATAACAATTCAGCCAGAACAATGTTTTTCATCCAGTTTCAGCCAAGTTTCAGCAAGTCAAACGGGGCCATAATGTCATGTAATCATGAGATGATTGAATAGCCAACTCATGCAATGAGTTGTTTTATAGTAATTCAATTATCCTAAGATTGTGGAATGAGAAAAGGAAAGTTTGTAAGTTGTATGGCAACATTAGTTGTCTTATGATCTTGAAAATTTTGCTCATAAAGTGGTTGCTTCACCAAACATACACCTCTTTTTTAACCTCTCTCCACAACCCCCCCCCCATCATTAAAAATTGTATATAGCATTGCATGAGATGACATAGCTAATAAGTCCCTAAAATGTAGCAATCTTTTAGAGGTAATCCCAGTTTCTGGTGATGTTGTTGATCGGTGCCATGGTTTGAGGGTGCATTTGGTGTAGGTGGATTTAGTCATCATCGTGTCGGCGACCGGCGTTGCCGTCAGCTCATGCCTAGCAACCATCGCGTTCTTGAGGGGTGGCCGCCGTGCCACGGCACGCCGTGTCTGAAAAGGAAGGTTGTCAAACCATGCCACCCTCTTGCAAGTGTCGTGCCTCATACCTGCAACATGCTGCTTGTGTTGGCCAGACCAACTGAGCTGGTCTAGCCCACCTTCCGAGAGATAGAAACAAAAAATTGCAATGCTCATGCAGGTTACGCCGGTCCCGTCGCAAACGTCGGACCTGAACCCCACATGGACATATCCGGTAGGAGCTTCCAGTCACTCATGCCACCAAGGTAACATCACCAACCCTCGCTCTTGTTTCTATTATATCATACATTCATCCCATATATCCAAGCATTGCATATGCAATTGCTGCATCTCAACGCTTCACGTCATGTCATGAAGCGATAGTCGCCTCATTTGATATGAGCGGCAACTGACTGAGGTTCAAAGGTTGGCCCACGAAGGGCTCCAGACCGCCTCATGTCAAACAGAGCCAGGGGAGAAAAAAACAAGATGAGCCCCAGCAGCCTTGCCTGACCCCGCTCAGAAGCGGACGGGGACGTCTCGACCTTTCTCGTTCGATTCTAACCCTGAGCCAAACCCATAGAATCTCCATCAAGGAGAGTCCAATGGGCCACCCGAGCCTATCGAATGGCTCGGGCATCTATCGGGAGGCGGATTAAGAAGTAGTGGAATGCCACATGAGGGCTCTGTCGACCCCGTCAGCGGATGATGGACCCGGATTCCACTCGAACATGCCTGTTAGGGAGCTCATTGAGCACAACACTCGAGCCGTCGAGGCAAGTGTCGTTAGCTTAGCCCCTCCACTGACGTAAACTGAGGATGGGGTGACGCGAAAACACGACCGACCCTTATCAGACCCCAAGGGGCTCAGGGGCTCGAGCTGCCCGATCCTAGATCGAGAGACCAAGGTTCGAAGGCTGGCCCACGAAGGGCCTGAGGCCGCCTCACATCAAACAAGAGCCAGGGGAGAAAATGCAGATGAGCGTCAGTGGCCTTCGCCCAACCTGCATAGAGGCGGATAGGGTCATCTCAACCTTCTCATTTGATTCAGCCTCTAGCCAAGCCCATTGAGGGGGAATCTATTGGAAGGCGGGTTAAGAAGCAACAGAATGCCACCCGAGGGCTTTGCCGACCCTGTCACGAGCGATAGGACTGGATTCCATTCAAACATCCTCGTTAGCGAGCTCATCAAGCGTGTCACTCAAGCCATCGAGGCAAGTGACGTCGCCTCAACTCCTCTGGTTGCAAAAACCATGGATGGGGCGACAGTCACAAGAACAAGCCAACTCTTGATCGAAGCCCTGCCATGCGCGGGGCTCGAGGAAGGTTGGACTTGCAAGGAGTGACAAATGCACAGTCGCAGAATGATAGCTAAAATCCTAAGGAAGGGGTACGTGCGAATACAAGAGCAGTTTCGCTATCCTCTCTTTGGTCTCCAGTGACATTTGACCCCAGCAACCGCAAGGGGTCAGATCTCACTCAGGGGCTGGTAAAGGTATAAACCCCCCTTTTTTGAAACAATCATTGCGTCGGACCTCTTCCTCACGCTAAGGCTAGTGGCAAGGTTTGTGGGAACAAATAATCGAGCGTGCCTGGTCAGACTGCAAAAAACCCACGCCCCGATGGCTATGGTAACTTTGCTCACCAGCATAATCGAAGTTTTCCTCTTGTACACCTCGGGCCCTATGGTCTTAACAAATGGAAGGGTCCAGATTGCATAAACCTTTTTTCTCGAATGCAAAAAGGGAAGAAAGCAAGTTCAATCAAACGAAATGAAACTGTGAATTTGTTTAACAAAACAAAGTTGTGAATCTGTTTTCAAAATACAAAAGTGCCAACACTTGTCCACAGATTATAGATAAATGTCCATCAGACTCATTCGACTAACTACCCCCTCCGAGGGAGAACCATATCTTCAATTTTGCTCATCGGGGTTTCTACAAGAGGAGTCATCGCTGCTTCTATTTCATCCAGCTCGAAGGGTTCATAGCCAGGCGCAAAACCGTTGTCATCATAATGCGAGCGGGCGATGGCAAAGGCTTGGGTGATCCCTGAGCGAAGAGCTTCCTTCTCCAACTGGCACACCCGTGTCATGATATCTATGGCACGGGCCATGAGTGAGCTGGTCCCTTCCGCCCACACCACCTATAGGTCATCATAGATTACGCCAAGGGCAACCATCAGGACATCGAGCTCATCGCTCTCCACCTAAAGAAGACTCCTCGCCTTGGCAAGATCTATGGCTAGTCCGGTAGCGGCACCCTTGGCCTCTAGCTTCTAGGCTTTCGCGGTCTCTAGCTCAGCCAGGAGGGAGCTAATCCTCTGTTCCGCCTCATCGCGCTCTCGGACGGCCTGGTCGTGCTCCCCACGGGCCGAGCCGCGCTCCGAGCGGAGCCTTTCCATAGTATGGCATAGCTCGACTCGCTCCATGCGTAGCCGAGCGACCACCTCGGTGTCAAGTTTCACCCTCTACTCTAGGGCCATGGACCTCACCACGGCTCCTAGCCTAAGATACCGCTCCTTCTCAGACTCGGCCAGGAGGTCGATGATCCGCTGGCGGGTCTCGGCATCCCACTAGAGAAGCTCATCTGCTCCTTCCACGCTCTGGTAGCCTCCTCTTGATCTCGCCGCGCCCTCTCCGATAGTTCATCAAAAGACTTCTCGGCATCCTCCGCATCCCGGCGGGCCTCGGCCTCCCGCCATCGAAGATTGTCCGCCTTCATAGCAAGGGGGGTCAACTCGATCACCCTCTATCAGAGCTGGGCGGTCACATCCCTATGTAGTCGTGCCTCATCGATGAGGTGGTCCCAATCCTCCTTGTGTTCATGAAGGAACCGGGATTTCTCCCGGCTACGAGCAATAAGAGACTGAAAAAAGGCGGTGGTCATAAAACAAAAATAGATGAAGAAAGAAGAGATCGAGAGGCAAGACCAACTGAATACCCGTCCGGTGGGAATGATGATGTCTCGTAGGGCACCCCTAGCCTGGTTTAGAAATTCCAGTGCGGTCGTGATCCCCCCATTGAGACTCTCCCACTCCTTGCCCTCGGTGGCATCGTCGAGGGTGAAGAGTTCCGACGATGGGTCCCACGGACTCACCCACTGGAGTGGGGGCTCGTCCCGCGTGGGTAGGTGGCGGCCCTCTGATGTAAGGACTAGGGACAACTCCCTGCTAATCACCTCGGCAACCGCCATGGTGTCCGAGGGTCCCTTGGCCAAGACCCCTCCGTCCTGCCCACAACGGGCATTGTCTCTGGGGCCACAGGTAGCACGGGACATGCCGCTGCCTCGGGCGCCGCCACCATAGCTTTTGGATGCGACCCATCCATCGTAGCCACCATCACCTCTGCCTCCATCGGTGGGACCTTGTGTGGCTATGCCACGCCCGCTGTGGTCGACACAATGGGTGCGGCTGATAGCTCCGCCCGCTCCGATGTCGGCAGCAGAATCACTTTCGTCGCCGGTTGTGCGGCAGCCTCCAAGGGCGCCCCCTCAGCCTCGTCGACCACTTGACTCACTTAGGGCATGGGCACCACCGTGAGCGGCGCCAGACCGGCCGACGAGGCTGTGACGCCGGCTCCGCTCTCGCCCAAAACAGGAGCGACGTCAGGCGGTGGCCCCCGCCTTGCCCGAAGGGCAATAGTTTTCTTGGGCGCCAGCGCTAAAGAAGTGCCCCATCTAACCTGTCTCCCGATGCTGTAGAAGAAACAAAAGGCGTGAGTCACTATGAAAAACAGAGGAAAATAGAGATAACAGAGGAGTCAGCAGCTTACGTTGACGTTGTTGGGTGGTGGAGACATTTGGGGGACGAACCCCCGGTTCCCTACTCCACCTCGTCGAGGCGGGACCGTTTTGAGCCCGTCCCTGCTCTCGGGACGAGGGGCTCGCCTCCCTCGTATCTGGGGGCACATCAGCGTAGCCACTCCCCTCTGTCGACACCTCAGGTGCGGCGGCGGATCCGCCCGCCCCCGCCGGCTCTTGGGCACGGCGACGGGTCCGCCCACTCTGGCTAGCACCTTGGGAGCGCCCATCCCCACTGATTCCTGAGGCACGGCGGCGGGGCCGCTCCCCCCGCTGGCACCTCGGGCACAGAAGTAGATTCGCCCGCCCCTGATGGTTCTAACGACAGGCCAACGGTCCGACCCGCCTCCTCCGGCCTCACGGCCACACCTTCCCTTGCGTGGAATGGGAAGGGTCCCTACATTGACGAGTGGGTACCTATCAGCACGTCCTCGCTTCCCAGGTCACCCCACTCGGTGTCTGCGACTACCTCATCATCTTCCTCATTATCGTCGTCGTTGTCATCACTGTCTGACTCCTCTCCTCGCTCCCATGCCTATAGTTTCTCCTGCTTCTTTTTCCTCTCGACCTCGTTCATCTTCTTCTGCCACTCGGCCACGGTGCGATTCACCGCCGCCACGAACGGGTCCTTCGGCAGCGGAGCTGCGTGGTCCATAAAGACAAGCCTCTTCGGCAGGCCCCGCTATCTCAATATCAGCATCAAGGGGTCAGGAGTTCAATTAAAAAGGAGGCACGAGGAAAGAGAACTTACAAAGTTGATGTACCCCGGTTTCGGCCGCATTGGGGGCTTCCCCGGCACCGGATACACAAAATCGAGAGCGACGCTGGCATCGTCCTGTGAAGGCTCCATCACCTCCTTGATGCGCTGCACCACTTCAGAGGGGGAGAGTGCTCCATCGGCGAGCGTCGTCCCATCGAGTGATGCTCCGGGCGCCATCAGGTACAGGGGAAGCGTGTGACTCATCAGCGGTGCCACCCTCCGCGTATGATAGGCGCCGATGATCCCCGACCCCTTCACACCCCTCTTCTTCAGAATCCAGATGGTGGCAAGATGGTCCTAGATCTTCTTCTTATCTTTATTCGAGAACCCCCACTTCTTCCATGATTCTGAGACTTCTTTGATGAGGCGCCCGGTGAATGCTGGCATGGGGGTGGCTGCGTCGTCCTTGACGTAGAACCAATGCGAATGCCACCCCTTATTGGAGGTCGACAGATGCATCGACAGGTATTCGTTTACCCGGTTGTTGCAGAGCTGAATGCCGGCGCATCCCATCGGCACGCTCAACTCGTGCTTCTTCTCCTGCTTCTTCAGAAGGGTGACGGCGAAGAAGTGCCGCCATAGGTTGAAGTGGGGACTAATCCCCAAGAACCCCTCACACAGGGTGACGAACACCGCAATGTGTTGGATCCCATTCGGAGTGAGGTGATGCAGCTCCATATTGTAGTAATTTAGGAACCCCCGAAGGAACTTGTGGGTGGGGGTGGTGAATCCCCGCTCATGGAAGTGAGCGAAGGACACAACATAGCCCTCAGGCGGTGACGACGCTTCCACATTGTCGAGCAGCCACCACTTCTCGGCGGCGGTCCATGCGCAAAGAAGGCCACGGCGAACGAGGCCCTCAAGGCGCTGGAGGGTGACATCAAATCTACACCACGGCTCCATTAGACGATTGGGGTGGTTGGATGTGAGATTGGCGGCGAAGGCTGCGATGCGGGTGCGGGAGGCTCAGGCGATTGGCGGTGGAGGTTGTGGATGCAAAGGTAAGGAGGCAATATATGAATCCCTAGGGGTGAACCCTTTAGTTTTATAGGGGCGACGGATGTGAGGAAGGCAACCGTCCGCCTAGATCTCCACGCCTGCCATGATTCATCACCACGAGAGATATGCGCCCCTAATCCCTATCCTTTCCCACCAAAGTTGCGCCGGATGTTTCGCCTTCCCAGGCAGACTAGGACTCTTTTCCCGCAGAAGGGATACGGGTCAAAAAGTGTTTTCTTCGGCTCGCCTAGGCCCAGGAGTTTGAGGGCTGGCCCAATAGTTTCGATGGCCGCCCCAACAAAGGATGGGCCCATGGGTGGCCAAAACTCAGGCGCACGAGCCTCAAGGGAGTCTCGATCCGTGATCAAGTCTCAACCAGGCTAACCCTGGACGAATCCCCATGAACAAGATACCAGAGTTCCCCTTAAACTATCCGATTATCAAAATACCAAATCTCATAGCCATACCCACGAAGGGTCCGAATTACCCCCCGGGGCTACACCCGACGGGTGTGCTCGCGCGCACCCTCTGGCGAATCAAAATACTCCCTGAGCGATTCTATCCAAATCACCTAGGGGCTCGGGGGGTATACTCGATGGGTGCGCTCGCGTGCACCCTCTGACAAATCTAAATACCCCCCAGGCGATTCTATCCGAATCACCCGGGGGCTCGGGGGCTACACCCGTCGGGTGCGCTCGCGCGCACCCTCTGGCAAGTCAAATCACCCCCCGGGCGATTCTATCCGAATCACCCGGGGGCTCAAGGCTACTATCGAGGACCAAATACTGGGGTATCCAAAGAGGTGGAGCTAATAACCATCAAATGTTGATGCTTCCGAACAGACAAGAACACAACCACACTTTTTTCCCAAACGACTGAGGGTTGGCTCCGCCTCGCCCGACCCCCGAGGGTTAGATTCCGCCTCGCCCGGCCCATGAGGGTTGGCTCTGCCATGCTCGACGTCTGCAGGCAGGCTCCGCCTCGCCCGACGGCTGAGGGCTGGCTCCGCCTCGCCCGACCCTCGGGGTTGTACTTCGCCTTCCCGACGTCCGAGGGTTGGCTCCGCCTCGCCCGACGTCCAAGGGCTGGCTCCGCCTCGCCCGACGTCCTGGGGCTGGCTCCGTCTCGCCCGACGTCCGCACACTGCTCCTTCATAATGACAAGCACGGATAAGACAGGACGCTTAAGTCAACCGTAGTACCGAGGACCATACCCTGCACGCCTGCGTGAAAAGTACCGTCAGGATATGACGGGACGGGGCGCTTTAAGCCCTTCCAGGCATGACAGAGCCCGAACAGTGTTATAGGCGTCGACTTTTGTCTTACAGTGTTGTGGGCGCCGCCATCGGCCCTCGGACGCGGGTCCTGACATAACCATACGACAACCACTACGGTCCAGGAGAGAACTCACATCTTCTACAGTACGGACGTATGATCACTATCACGTCAGCTCCCGTAGGGTCGCGGCTCGGCACCCTAGTGCGTCGCGCCACCCGCCAAGGTAGGATGGGACGTGACCACTTGCTGAATGAAGCCAGAGCGCGGCCCTATCAAGATCAGCGAACGTGCTATCCCTGGCACCGTCTGCCATGTCAGCGGCGCTGGCTCAGAGAAAAAAAACCGGCACCTTCGAAGGACCTTCTTGGCCTCTGGTTTTCTATTTTCTCCCATCTGTAACACCTGCTCCCCCTTGATCTATAAAAGGGAAGGCAGGACACCCCACTAAGGGGACGGATCAATTCGACATACCACGCACCACATTACACACAGCTGAGCAGCAACCGAGCTCTCAGTACTCGTTCGACCTTTTCATCAGAGACTTGGGACATGTCCCTCTCTCGACCATTTATACCCCTACTACGAACCTTTCAGTGTTAATAACATGAGCAGCAGCACCAGCCTGGACGTAGAGACATTCTGTCCGAACCAGTATAAACCTCGTGTCTTTTAACACACCATCCGGATCTAACACGTAATAAATACAAATTTAATGGTCTGATAAAAGTAAGCCCAGATACCGGATCGGAACGGCTGGACCTGACATCCTAGGATGTCGGTCAGTTCCTGTATGGTGTCCTCCCTGGGTGAGCCATGCTAAATGGCAGTATCGTTACACCATCATTGCTACGCCTTCCATTTAGTAATGAAAATATAGAGTTCAATCTAAAACTAACATTTGAATATTCAGGGGCGACTGCCAAGGGCGTGTTTGGTTCTTCTCATCGCTTAGCCTTGCCCAGTTGGTACGAGCAACGAGAAACACGTCCAGCTGAGCCCTTTCGTCGCGTGAGCAAACAAAATCTCACCCGCACAGACTTTGATGCGCTCAGACAAGAAAATCAAACGCATAGCCTCGCTTAGAATCCTTGTTGGGCAAGGTGATAGAGGGAGTGTTTAGGGCCCCGTTTGTTTCAGCTTTTCTGAGTCTGGCTTATAAACTGAGCAGGCTTATCTGATAAGCCACGATCTGGAGAATCTGCTGTCTAAATAAGCTGGCCGTTTGACTATCCTGATTATTTCGGATAGATTATCTGTCCTGGATGTAAATTGACCTATGTACCCCTAAGACTGATAATACATTTTTTTGGTTCGCCACAATGATCTGAAGGCAATGTTGTCCGGATTATTTTTGAAGTTTCATATAGCAATATGGTTCCATTAAGATAAAAAAAATGACATGCGCTGCAGTGGGGATGAAGCGGCAACCGGCAGTGGGGATGGAGCGGCAACCAGCGGTGGGGATGGAGCCCTTGCTGGATCTCCCGTGCCAGAGTCGGATCCGCCGCTCCCGTGCCGGATCTGCCGCGCCGGAGTCAGATCCGTCGCTCCCGTGCTGGATCCGCTGCACCGGAGCCGGATCTGCTGCTCCCCAGCACGAGCGCCGCCACCGTTGGAGGAGGGGGCCGGGACCTGCACGACGCCACTGTCGGAGGAGGGGGACGGGCCCCGCGTGCCCGCCAGGAGACCCGCCTCGCTCTCGCCGGGGTGCCGCGTGCCCGCCTTGGTCCCACCGGGGGGCGCGTGCTCGCCGGAGGGCCGCGCGCCCACCAGGGGGGCGCCGAGGGGCCTAAGAGAGGGAGGGGAGGAAGGGGCGCCGGGAGGCGAGCAGGCGTTGGGGAATGGGAGGCTAGAGCAGGCGTTGGGGAATGGGAGGCAGCGGCGGATCTGGAGAGAGGAGGGAGGGCCGAGTGAGCAGGCGATGGGGGAATGGTAGGCGGCGTCGGGGAGGGAGCGAACGGGAGCACGGAGGGAGGGGCAGGGAGAGGAAAATCCATCACGATTTAGGAAAAGCGGGGTAAGGCTCGCGATTTCGGATACGTTGCTGGCGAGCGACGGGAGATCGCAGAAGCGCGTTCGCGACTGGACACTGATCGCAGGCCGTTTGTGCGGGATTACTTGCTTATTCCGCTCAGAAGCTGAGCATACGCTGCCCCAAACACAGCCTAGATTTCTCGGCTGGTTGCCTCGCTTGGCCTGGCTCAGCAAAGCCAACCTTGCCAATGTAGGCGAGCTTGATTGGCTCTCTCCAACGAGCAAGGAGAATCCTTGATAGCGTAAGAAACAAGATAGGAGGTAAAGAAACCAAATGGCCTGAACTTTGCCCAGCCAGGCGAAGCGAGCATGGATGGGCGAGGAATCCAAACACGCTTAGAGTAACCCGCAAACATTTGAAAATCCAGCGGGCGACTGCTAACCTGTGTGTCCATGTCCATGTGTGAGCTGAAAAGCTCAACGTGGCTTGTGAGGTTAGGCACTAATTAAGAGGTCGCCGGGTGTCTAGTCCTGTGACTGTGAGGAAGAATCCACGGATGTGACAAACGATCAACGGCAGAGCGGCAGAGGGTAAGGGCCCATTCGGCAGCAGCCGGACCAGGTTTGGTTCATGACTAGTAATACACCAGTTTTTAATACGGATGTCCACCCGGAACGACCGCCGGAACGGCCCGTTCCCAAAGAAACGAACGGAGCCTAAAGGAATCAAAGGCGTGGGTCGCCGGAAAAGTGCTGACAAGGTTTGCATCACAGACCGGAGGAAAGCACACAAAAAGCCACAGAGGTAGCGTAGCAATAGGAGCAACCTGAACGAAAATGTCACACAAAACGAGCTAACATTTGGTACGTAGTAACGTACTGCTGCAAAGGAACAAAGGAAGATGTAAATCATAGACTCGGTTCAGGCTTTGTGCCCTCGCCCCCCAACGGCGACATCAATCATCTCTTGCACCCATCACTGCTCGCTGTTGCCGGCTTGCAGCTAGGAAATGCACCGATCACTCCCCTGCGTGAAAGAAATCAAACGGCAAGACCAATCAGCAAACTGATTGTACGCAAGGAACCAGTAAAAGTGGAGTCTTTCGCTCGCCGGCTCACCGTTGTGGTATCGCGCGGCGGCGGAGGCAGCGAGGTCGGAGGGCGACGCCGCGGGGATAGAGATGGAAAGCTGCGTCGCGTCCTCCGCCCCCGCCCACGACGGCCTCGTGTCGCCGCTCTCCCGCGGCCACTCGTCGAAGAAACGCCGCAGGGGCTTCTCCGCGGCCGCGGCGTCGGAGCCGGTGGCGGCCAGCGGCTTGTCGAGGCTCAGGTCGGCCCCGAGCGCGTGGAAGTGCCGCCGCCTGAGCTCCGCTTCCCGAAGCTCCTTGGATTGCCCGTAGTCGTAGCCGTAGCCGCCGCCACCGCCCGGGAAGAGCGACGGCGTCGGCGGCGTGTAGTGAGCGTGGGAGTGGGCATACCTGTGGTAGGACGGCGGCGGCGACGCGGAGTGCAGGCTCGCGTCGAGGTGGAGCTGGAGAGCGCCGGCGGTGACCTGAGCCGGGCCGCGGGCTGCTGCTGCGGAGGCGCCGTGGCGGAGATGCTGCTGCGGGTGGCCGAGGTTCGGCGGCGGCGCGTCGGCCGCGCGAGGCGGCGAGATGGAGAGCGCGGACGGCCGGTACGCCGCGGCGGCGGGGGAGGTGGCGGAGGAGGTCACTTCCACAGGCTTTCTTGAACGGCTCTTCCCGCGGTGGATGTGCTTCTCGCAGTACTTGGACTCGCCGTGGGCCTCCCTGGAGCACCGCCACTTCTTGCCGTCCGTCCGCCGGCACCGCCCCGGCTCCGGGTCCTCCGCCTTGCGGCCGAACGGCGCCCCGGCGCCGTAGCAGCCCCAGTACGCCACTGCACGGGAACGTACAACAAACTCATCAGCGAGCGATGATACGAGTAGCAACGATCAGAGTAAAACATGAGGCGAGAACTCGGGGAGGAGGAGAGAAGCGCGCATGGAGCTAGGGCGTACGCGACGGCGATGGCTGGGGCGGGAAGGCGAGGGAGGGCGCGGTGTCGACGCCGGTGGCGAGGCGGAGCGGCAGGACGAGGTCGTGCGGCACGGGCGCGCCGGAGGCCATGTACTTGAAGATGAGCGCCTGGTGCTCAAGCTCCTGCCACTGCGACGCCGTGAACAGGCGCCTCCCGCCGCCGTGCCCGCTCAGCATCATCTCCCCGAGCCCGCTTTGCCCGGCCGCACTCGCACAACAACGCAGGCTGCGGCAGCGCCAAGGACGAGACGGAGGACGACGGCGCCGAGAGCTCGCTTTTCTTGCAAGGGAAATGAAAAATGGAGGGGACTCCAATAAGTAGTTGTTAGTGTGATCTCCACCCATTGCCCGACGGTCAATTGGACCCCTTGACTGTGTTCGGATCGAGGACGCTTAACCGATCACCGGTCAATGAGTCCCTATCATACAACGCTATATATAAAGAGATAGGTGGGGCCACGGCACAAGAGACTAGGTTTACCGCCGCCACTGACCCACCGAAGTAACCCTAGAAGGCCCCTCCGATCGTGGGCAGCGCTGCAAGTGACGAGAAGCACCGTCGACCGCCTCAGCGCCACGTCGGACGTCCACACCACGCTGGACTCCACTGCGTCTTCTACCGCACCGAACGACGCCACCGACTGGACCTCGACATGGACTGCTCATCTTCCTCCAAAGCCGACGGTCAGCCACTCCTACATCTCCCTCTCTCATAGCCTCCCTCTTTGTATCATGTTATAGGTCGAATTAAACTAAACCAGTAATGAATTCACCCTCTAATCTACACCCAAATGAATCGTAAGGACTAACAATGGTATCAGAGCCATCGATCTAGTGTGTAGATAGTGTCAGGGAAAGTAGCAGTTTAGAAGGAGATGAGAGAGATCCGGTTCGGATTGAAAGAAAGAAAGGCAGAGGGTTCATCGAACCCTAAACCCTAATCGGGTGAAGAAAAGAAGAAGAAAGAAGGGGGTCTCGATTTCGAAAAGTACTCGAACCCTAACCCTAACCCGTCGGGGTAGAAGAATAGTAACCCAAACCCTAATCCTAACACTAACCCTAAATCAGACCAGCTCCGAGAAGAAAAGAAAGAAGATCCAAACAGAGAAAATCAAGGGGAAAGGGGAAGGGGTAGGGAGATGGCTTACCTCGCCGGCCTCCACTCACCGGAACACCCCGGGAAGGGCCTCCACGCCGGTGTACTGTGGCCATGCTAGGGCGCCGTGGCTAGACTGCTCGACGGCGGCGTGCTCACCCGCTAGGGAGCGCGCGCGCCGACGAGGGGGGCAGCAACGGCACCATCATCCCTCCCCGTGGGCTCGCTCAGGTGGCTCTCTGCGCTCACTCACTCGGTGTTGAGCCGCTCAGAGAGAGAATGTGGGAGAGGAGAGAGTTAGGGTTCGGGAAGTGGAGCCGCGTGGAGCCAAGGGCATCGTCGCCCAGACCGCTCGACGGCAGCGCGGTCAGCCTCGGGCGAGCGAGCTCACCGGCGGTGGCGCCACTCTGCTGTGTCTCTCGTCTCTCTGTCGCAGCGCTGAGGAAAGAAGAGAGAGGAAGCGAAGAAGGAAATGACCCTAGGGTTTCCACGCGAGCGGCTGTGGCGGGGTTTTATGCGAGCGATAACGACGGGCAACCGTCCGATCTGATCGAAAGGCTCTAAGCACTCAGGCCAGCTTTCGGTCTAGGCAGGCGCGAGCGCCGAGCCACTTTCCCAGCCCACGCCCAGGTTGTGGCCTGAGTGCGGGAGAGAGAGAGAGAGAGCGCGCGGCCGTGGGCCGCGGGCTGATTTTTGCCACTGGGCCGAGCAACAGTGAAGAAATGAGTCTGTTTTTTCTTTTTCCTTTTCTAGTAAATTAATTATTTCCAGGAAAATTGTTAATGGCTCAAAGGAAAATAGCAAAGAGAATTTTTCCTATGGGTAAAATTCACCAGTTATGTTTAAGTTTCTGCTGCAAAGTTTAATGTTTATTATCTTCTAATTAAATTCAAACCAACGGGAGAATTTAATTCGAAGAGGAGTTATATTTAGTAAAATTATGATTATGTTTATCCTCTAATTAAATTGGAACCAATGAAAAAATTTAAATTAGAGGAGTAGTCCATTTTTTGTTTAAGTAAAATTATGGTATTGTCATTTTCTGACCAACATTGATGATGACAATATTATAATGAATTTAAGTTTGAAGTTTAAATCTCTGATAAATTTTACACCAATGTCGTCAATTTTTTAGAGAGTAGATAAGGACCAAGAAATGCTCTTGAACTAAAAGAATGTATTTCATTATCAAGTTTCCACCGCAATGATGTTGATTATCTTCCAATTAAATTTGAACCAACAGGAGAATTTCATTTTGAAGAGTAATTATATGGATTTCAAGTTAATTTATGGGTTTTATGCATTAATTCTATTTTCTGTCCAACGGTGATGTAGAATTGATATAGAAGCATATTGTATATTTTATTTTTAACCAATTAGATCACTTGGCTGCATGCCAACGGGCTATAATGCTAGGGTATGTGAATGAAAAGGCTTGAGTCAAGCCAGTTCAGGACAATTTTTTGTTAGTTTACTAATTTTCTGATTAAATTGAAACCAACGGAAAGATTTAATTGGAAAATAAAGTATAAGTGAATGTTTTAGTTGTCATGACTAAGTTTTCATATAGATGTATCCCGCATGGGCAGAAGTTTTGGCACAGTACTTATGCTAGTCAATCCTACATGGCGGGAGAAGTTTTGTGATGATTCGCATATTTTGTATCCCGCATAGCGAGAGAAGTTTGGGTAGCTCTTATGCTGTCCTAGTATTGACCTTGGCATAATAAAAATGCATCATCGTGGTCGAATACTAACCAAAGGATAAGAAAAGATGCAAGTGTGACTTGCAAAAGCACTGCTAATGAAAGATCTCGTTGAGTTCTCGAAGTGAAATAAGAAAAGTGTACTCCAATACGAATCAAGAAATAACTATGTTCGCATGACATAATCATGTGAATGAAGTAAGTTATATATGTCTCCTCGTTCACATGTGTCGGTGTTTCGTACAAGCACCAGCAAGTAAATTTATAGTGATGCGCTAAAGAACACAAGATTTATACTGGTTCGAGCTGAATGTCCCTACGTCCAGTTTGTTGCTGCTCGTGTTATTAGCACCGAAAATGGTTCATAGTAGGGGTACAAACGATCGAGAGAGGGACTGGTCCCAAGTCTCTGATGGAAGGGTCAAAAGGAGGCCAAGAGCTTGGTAGCAGCTTGACTGTGTGTGTTGTGTGTTGTGCCATCAAAAGTTAGTCCCCTTGTTGTAGGAAACACATCCCCTTTTATAGATGAAGGGGATGGCTTTACAAGTGTGAGGGCTAGGATGCGTACTCTACCTAGCCTTGTGGCTCACGTCTACCCAACCTAGTTTCCCATTCTGATGGGTGCGAAAGGATGATAAGCGCCTACAATACTGTCGATGCCTCTATAGAATGTCAGGATGGTTACAGAGCACTGCCCCTCGCAGGGTATGGACTGTAGTACAGTGGCTTTGACTTATGAGCCTTGCCCAGTCTTGCTCCGCATGCCTTCTGGTTCCTATGAATCTTTGTCAGAGGGACGCGGGGTCGGGGTCCGGAGTAGCGCTGTGGGCAAGGTCTTCCGATCGGAGAGGGCGTCCGGAGGTTGAAGCGTGTGCTCTGATCCGGTGAACCCGAGGGGGTGGGAAGCGGGTGCCGTTCCCTTGGGACTATAACGTGGTAATGACATATCCGTCATTTGTGGAGATCGCAAATCCTTTTTTGGAGCGTAGTGGTTGTCGTATATCTTCGTCGGGTTCCGTGTCCCGGAGCTGAAGGCGGCACCTACAACTCTACAGGGCGAAGAGCACGCACCTGCAATACTTTTCAGGCTCTGCTACGCCCGGAAGGGTCTAAAGCACCCATCCTGTCATTCCCTGACAGTACCTTTCCTGCCGGGGCGCAGGGTATGGTCCTTGAAGCCGTGGTTGACCCGAACGTCTTGTCTTGCCCTGTACCCATCATAATGAGGGAACAGGGAGAAGTTCTCAGGCAAGACGAAACCAGTCTTTAGACATCGAGCGGGGCAAGGTTTGTCCTCGGTCGTCAAGCGAGGCGGAGACTAGTCCTTATCCCTTGGGCGAGACCGAGCCCGCCCCTCGGGGGTCGGGCGAGGCAGAGTCTATCCCTCAGCCCTCGAGCGAGGCGGAGCTGGCCTAAAGGCTCGGGCAAGGCAGAGACTAGCCCTTAGCCCTCGGGCGAGGCGGAGCTGTCCCAAAGGCATCAGGCGAGGCTGAGACCAGCCCTTAGACCTCGAGCGAGGCGAGGCTGGCCCAAAGGCGTCGGGCAAGGTGGAGACTAGCCCTTAGCCCTCGGGCAAGGCGGAGCTGTCCCAAAGGCGTTGGGCGAGGCTGAGACCAGCCCTTAGCCCTCGGGCGAGGCAAGGCTGGCCCAAAGGCGTCGGGCGAGGCGAAGACTAGCCCTTAGCCCTCGGGCGAGGCGGGGCTGGCCCAAAGGCATTGGGCGAGGCTGAGAGTAGCCCTTAGCCCTCGGGCGAGGTGGGGCTGGCCCAAAGGTGTCGGGCGAGGCGGAACCAAACTCCTGTCATTCAGGCAAGGAACGTAGCGGCTCCCTTGTTTGTCCAGAAGTTTTTAACGTTCGATGGTTATTGGTTCCACCTTCTGGGGTACCCCGGTATTAGGTCCCCGACAGTAGCCCTCAAGCCTCCGGGTGATTCGGATAGAATCGCCTAGGGGGTGTTTTCGATTTCATCAGAGTTACTTTGCCAGAGGGTGCGTGCGAGCGCACCCGATGGGCATAGCCCTCGAGCCCTCGGGTGATTCGAGTAGAGTCGCCTGGGGGGTAGTATCGGACCCTTCGCGGGTAAGGCTGAAAGACTTGGTTTTTCGTCAACTGGATATTTTTAAGGGAATCGTGGTATTCCGTTCGCGGGAATTTTATTCAGTGTCAGCCCGGCTAGGACCCGACTGTGGATCGAGGCCCTGGTGGTTTGCAGGCCTATCCCTCATTGGGATGGCCCTTTGGCTCTGGGACCCTAGGTGGGCCGACCTCCGATTGTTATGGGCCTAGACGGGTTTAGTGAAGAGATTTTTCTGGTCCACGTCCCCTCTGTGGGAAAAGAGTCCGGTTGCTTCGGGAAAGCGAACGGCCCGGCGCGAGTTTGGTGGGAGAGGATAGGGATTGTGGGCGCGTGTCTCGCGACACGATGCGACGGTGCGCGTGGCCGGCCCAGAGATCGAGGCAGACGGTTGCCCTTCTCGCATCTGTCGCCACTATAAAACAACGGGGTTCGCCCCCAAGGTTCCGTACTTTGCTTCCACGCCTTCGCATCCACAGCTTTCGCCGCCAATTGCCTTAGCTTCCCACGCCAAGACTGCTGTCGCCGTTAGGTTTGCATCTGCGTTTACCACCGCCGTCGAGCTCGTGTCCGCGCCGCCGCCCTTGTTGAGCTCGCACCCACCTTCCCCCCGACGTTTCGATGGAGCTGTGGGGCAGATCCGGCATTACTTCTCAGCGTTTGGAGGGCCTCGTCCGCCGCGGTCTCCTCCGCCCGCTATCCGCCATCGGGGAGTGGCTACTGCCCGGTGATGAGAGTGAGCCAGTGCCGCCCGAAGGGTACGTCGTGTCTTTTGCCATCTTTCATGAGCGGGGATTTGCCGTACCCGCGCATAGATTTGTTCGGGGGTTGTTGGATTATTACCAAGTGGAGTTGCAGCATCTTACCCCTAATGGTGTCCAACATATGGCGGCGTTTGTTGCCCTGTGTGAGGGTTTCCTAGGGATCGATCCCCACTTCGATTTGTGGTGGCACTTTTTCACCGTCAATTTGTCGAAGAGGAAGATCAGGGGGAAGGATGTGAACGTGCCAATGGGATGTGCCAGCATTCATCTGCGCTCCACCCGGTCGAGGGACTACCCGCTGATGTGTCTATCATCCTCAAATAAGGGGTGGCACTCGCAGTGGTTTTATGTCAGGGACGACTTGAGTGCCACATTGCTGAAGTACTCTGGGCGCCTTATCGACGAGGCCCCAGAGTCGTGGCAGTGGGGGTGTCTGACTTTGGAGAAGAAACACCTTGTCGACCTTCTCGCCGCCATTCATGCTCTGAAGGTCCAGGGCGTGAAGGGGTTGGGGATCATTGGCGCCTACCATGCGAGGAGGGTGGCGCCGCTAATGGCGCGCGCGCTTCCCTTGTATCGGATGGTTCCTGCAGAGTCGTTCGAAGGAACGGTGCTCGTTGATGAGGCACTTGCTCCTTCTGAAGTGGCGCAACATATCAGGGAGGCGATGGAGCCTATGAAGGACACCTTCGGCTCTGCCCTCGAACATGTGTATCCGGTGCCAGGGCATCCCCCAATGCGACCGGAACCTGGGTTCTTTGAATTTGTAAGCTTTCCTTCCTCGTGCCCTCCTTTTTGATTGAATTTTTTATCCTTTAATACCAACCTTGGGATGGCAGGACCAGCCGAGGAGGCTATTCTTCAAGGACTACCCAGTCCCGCTGCCGAAGGATCAGGTCATGGCGGCGGCGAATTGCATCGTGGCCGAGTGGGAAAAGAGGGCAAGGGAGCAAAAGAAAGCTGAGGAGCGGCGAAAGCAGGAAGCACGGGATCAAGGAGAGGATGTAAGCCACGATGACGACGATGATGACGGCGATGATGATGTTGATGAGGTTGCTACCGGTGTGGATTAGGGTGTCCTGGAGGACGAGGGCACACTGACCAATGCCCCTCCATCTGTGCAGGAACCCCCCTCGTCTCACGCGGAGGGAAGCGAGTCCGCAAGGTTGGCGGAGGTTGGAGACGAAGAGTCTGCCGCTTCGTGCGGGGTGCCAGCAGAGGATCGGTGGGTGGCTGGATCTGAGGAGGCCCCCGAGGTGCTGATGGAGGAGGGGGGTCCTGTTGCTGTGTCTCATGAGAGGACGGAGGTGAGTGGATCTACCACCCAGCCTGAGGTGTTGACCGAGAGGGGTGGCTCTGTAGCCGCGCCCTCGGAGACAAGGGAGATAAGCTCCCCTGCCTAGGAGCAGGGGGCAGGTTCGAAGCGGTCCCGTCCCGATGAGTTGGGGCAGGGGTCTAGGGGTTCATCCCCAAAGCGCTCCCGTCGGCCGAAGGTGTCGGGGTAAGCCACTGACTCCCCTATCTTTCTTTTATTTCGCTTTTTTTGTTTTGACTTTATGCCTTTTTCTTTTGTGTAGACTTTTGCGGATGGGCCGCCCTCTGGGGACGGCGCCCAAGAAGAGCCTTGCCCGTCAGGCGGGATGGGCAGCATCGCTCGACGTTGCTCCTATTTCGGGCAGGAGTGGCGACGATGCTGCGGTTGTGTTGGTTGACTCAACGGCGGTCGTGGCAGCGCCCACGCCTTTGGTGGCCGCCGAGCAGATAGGATCTTCCGCAGTGGGTGCGGCACCACTGGACGAGGGTCGCGTATCGTCGGTGGAGGTGGTCGTGACTGCGCCAAGCCAGGATCAGCCAGGCACAGCCATGGTGGCGCTCGAGGGCGTAGTGCTGTCCGTGCCACCAGGGGCCCCGGTGGGGGTGGCCGCGATCGTGCTATGCTGGGAGGAGCCAGATGCAGCCATGGTGGTGTCCGAGGGCGCGGTGCAGTTTGTGCCGTCGGGGGCCCAAGCGGATCCGCCCGTGGCACTCGAAGCGGCCCAGATGGAGGAGGATTTGGTCGGAGGGTCTTCGGGCGTCGTGGCGGTGGTGTGGAGGACCAGGAGGGAGTCGCCCCCAGCCCCTTTGTCGGGAGGCAGCCGCTCCCCCGCGCGGGGCGAGCCGTCGCTTCAGTGGATGACCGCTCAGGACCCAATGTCGGCCCTTTTCACGCTCGACAACCATTCCGAGAGCATGGAGCGGGAGAGTCTCGACTTCGAGCTTTTGACTATGATGAATGCCCTGGACCAGGTTAGGGGGGCCCTACGTGAAATTGTTGTTCCTACTAGCCAGGTGAAAAGGTCCTTATTTGGTTTTGGTAATTGAGTGACAACTTAAGTGGACTAATTGTGTTTATGTGAGATACACAGGTGATTAGTCCACAAGTACATGTGTGTGAGCAACATATGCCATGAAGGTGAAAATGGCTTGGAGATGTTGCAAAGCTCACAACATGTGATGATGAAGGAGCTTAAATGCACATGAGACATGACATTGAGTCATGTGATCAAGGTGGAGAAGATCAAGACAAGACTTGGCTTGATGGACCGGTTGCAAGCGTGAAGGGCAAGTCGAAGGCTTTGGAGTGATGGACCGTGTGGTGGTGAAGCTTGAGCAAGACTTGGCGCCGATGGAAGATGGCAACGGTGAAGAGCAAGTAAAGTCAAGATCGATGAACCAATATGATCACGTGATGATATGAAGTGGATCATATCATTGTTGATCGTGTTGGTGCATGTGTTGCATCGACATTGGAGGAGATGGAATGGAATGCGCAAGGCAAAGGTATAACCTAGGGCATTTCATTTCACCGGTCATAGGTGTGTAGAGAAGTTTATGATCGGGTTTAGGATAGAGGGCCGTACTATCAAGAGGAGCAAACTTGTTTGCATATCGGTCATCTAGTACCACTCGAGTGATCTAACTTTGCATCGTCGCTAGGATCGAGTGGCGTGGCAAGTTGAGTGGCTAACACCCTTGAAAATATTTGTGAAAATATGCTAACACATGTGCACAAGGTGATACACTTGGTGGTTGGCACATTGGAGCAAGGGTGAAGAAGTTAGAAGTGAAAATGAGTTGGTCACGAAGACGCTGGCGTCGGTCAATTGACCGGACACTGGTTCTGAAAGCACCGGACGCTGGCAGTGTGCATCCGGTCGAACTGGTTGGTCAGCATAGTACCTAGGGTATTGCACCAGATGCTGGTCTGGGTCCGGTCAAGGTGGACCGGACGTGTCCGGTCGAAGAAATACGCCTCGGGGAGCTTACTGGAAACGACCGGACGCTGGGGCTTCAGCGTCCGGTCAGTTTTGCTGGTGTGTCCGGTCAGAATATGACCATTGAGATCAGAAGAATGCCGTTGAACGCAGGTGACACGTGGCGATCATTGGGTGACTAAACACTGAGGTCCAGCGTCCGGTCAACATGACCAGAGCGTCCGGTCGTCCCGACCATTGCCCAGTGAAGGGGTAACGGCTAGTTGAGCCCTTGGGGCTATAAATAGAAGTGGCCCTCGGCCATGGCTGGTGCTGAGCACCTTGGGGGACTTTGTGTCCATGCTTGAGAGTGCTTGGGAGCCCTCCATCTCACACATACTTGATAGCGATCATCCGATTGTGTGAGTGAGCGATTCTAGTGCGATTGCATCGTGAGGTTGCATCGAGTGGCACTAGGTGATCAAGTTGCAAGCCGGTGGTGCTTGTTACTCTTGGAGGTTGCCACCTCCTAGACGGCTTGGTGGTGGTCTCCGTCAAAGCTCGCAAGAAGCTTATGCGGAGCTCCGAAGAAGAGCTTGTGAGGGGCATTGTGCTCGCCCCGCGGGAGTCGCGAAGAGCAACTTTAGTAAAGCGTGTCATTGAGCTACCCTCACTTCCGGGGTAGGTTCTTGTGGTGCCCGACGTGCGGGCTTAGCGGGTGATGCCAATTAGCCACCGAACCACCAAGTGAGCGGTCAACACAACGGGGACTAGCGTGTTGGCAAACACGTGAACCTCGGGAGAAAAATCATCGTGTCAACCTTGTTCTTCCCGTTGGTTTGTATCCCCATTACACAAGCTTGTGTTTACTTTCATATACATTCAGCTTGTGTTGTTGCTTTTGTAATTAGTTAGCTTGTGTAGCTTACTAGTTACCTTCATGCTTGTGTAGCATAGAAGTAGCTCCCTTGCGTGGCTAATTTGGTTTGTGTAACCTTGTTAGTCACATTACTTAGTTTGTGTAGCTAAGTAATTGCGCTCTCTAATTTGGCATTGGTTGCCTTGTTATTGAGCATTGCTAGTGAGCTTAGTTGGCTTTGTGCTTTTGCTTACTAGCATGTGTAGGAGCTCCCTTGTAGCTTAAAGTACTAGTGGCATAGGTTTGTGTGACCTTGCTTCTAGAATTGGTTAGGAGAGCTCTAGCTAGCCCGGCACCCTTGTTGCTTGATTAGTATCTTTGCAAGGTGCTAGTGAACATAGATAGAGGGGTGTAGTCTTGGCTAGACCGATAGTTTTAATTCCGCACTTGTTTCGGTTAGCCGACATGATTAAGTTTTAAAAAGGACTATTCACCCCCCTCTAGTCGCCATCTCGACCCTTTCAATTGGTATCGGAGCCCGGTCTCTCATTTGTGGTCTTCACCGACCCGAGAGGATGGCGTCTAATGGGCTAGATGTTTGTGAGGCACACATTTTTTATGGCACAAACTTTGCACTTTGGAAAAATCACATGCTTGATCATTTTCGTGCAAAGGGACCTAAATTTTGGTGGGTTGTCACTAGTGGTCTCACCCATGTCTTGGATCATAGAACTCTAACCAAAGCTCAAAGAGTCCTCTATGAATTTGATGCACATACTTGTTGTTTTCTATTGGATGCTTTACATTTTGATTTGATGAAGCAAGTAAACTACAAGGGGACCGCTCGTGAGATATGGGAGTCCATCAAGGAAACCTTCGGTGATTCCTCCACATGGGATGATGGTAAATTCAAGAAGGAGGATGAGCCCAAGAAGGAGGTGCATGAGGGTGTCGAGCATGATCACAATTTGGTGATTGTGAAAGATTGCTCCACCTCACGGTCAAGTGATGATGATGATGATCGATCTACTACAAGTTCACTTCACAACGTTGATGATGATGCCACAAGTGTTGCAAGTGATGATGCTACCCCATGCACACTTGATGGTGATGATGGTTCATGCCCAAGCCATGATGATGCTACTACAAGCCCAACCACCACACCACATTGTCTCATGTCACAAGGTGACACTAAGGTATCAAATGATGATGTGGTCGATCATGTTGATTCATATGATGAGCTTGTTAGTAGACTTGCTAGCATGACCATGTCTTTAGAAAATGAGAAAGCTAAAACATTGAAATTAGAAAATGAAAACTCATTTCTAAAGAACTCTTGTGAAGAACATAAGAAATTACTTGATGCTTATAAATCTTCACTTGATGAGCTAAAATTGAATCATGAGACACTACTTGCATCTCATGATGAATTATTAGAACAACATGCTTCTCTCATTAAAGTTGTCGGTGTTTCGTACAAGCACCGGCAAGTAAATTTATAGTAATGCGCGTTAGGCTCGGATGGTGCGCTAAAGGAGACAAGATTTATACTGGTTCGGGCGGAACGTCCCTACGTCCAGTTTGTTGCTGCTTGTGTTATTAGCACCGTGAACGGTCTGTAGTAAGGGATACAAACTGCCGAGAGAGGGACTGGTCCCAAGTCTCTGATGGAAGGATTGAAAAGGTGGTCAAGAGCTTCGTAGCTGCTTGAATGTTTGTATGAGTGCGTTCTATTGTTCGGTCCTTTTTTCCCGTCCCCCTTGATGGAGGAAGCGCATCCCCTTTTATAGATGAAGGGGCCCGCTTTACAAGGGTGAGGGCTCCAGGATACGTACTCTACTTAGTCTTGTGGCTCACGTCTACCTGGCCAGGTCCTCAATTCTGATGAGTGCGAAGGAAGATAAGTGCTTATCATGTTGTTGATGTCTCTGTAGGATGTTAGGTTAGTCACAGAATGCTGCCCGCAGGGTATGGGCTGTAGTACGGTTTTGACTTATGAGCCTTCCTCCAGCCTTGCTCCGCGCGCCTTCTGGTTCCTATGATTCCCTGTTGGGAGAATTCGGGGTCGGGGTCCGGTGTAGCGCCGTGGCCAAGGCCTTCTGACTGGGAGGACCTGAGGGGTCGGGAAGCGGGCGCCGCTCCCTCGGGTCCACAGCATAGTGACGGAAAATCCATCATTCGTGGAGATAGCAAACCCGTTCTTGGAGCATAGCGGTTGTCGCATATCTTTGTTGGGTTCCGTGTCCCAGAGCTGAAGGCGGCGCCTACAACTCTACAGGGTGAGATGCACGCACCTGTAATACCTTTTGGGCTCTGCGGCGCCCGGAAGGGTCTAAAGCATCAGTCCTGTCGTTCCCTGGCAGTCCTTTTCCTGCCAGGGCGCAGGGTATGGTCGTTGGAGCCATGGTTGACCCGAACGTCTTGTCTCGTCCTGTAGCCATCATTATGAGGGATAGATATCGATCAGGGCGAGGCTCGTTCTGGGCCGTCGGGTGAGACGGAGACCAATCCCTATCTCTCAGGCGAGACTAACCCTATCCCTCTGGGATCGGGCGAGGCGGAATCCATCCCTTAGCCTTCGGGCGAGACCGAGCCCGCCCTATAGGCATCGGGCGAGATGGAGATTAGCCTTGAGCCTTTGGGGCGAGGCAGGGTTATCCCACAAAGGCGTCGGATGAGGCTGACCCCGCCCCTCCGGGATCGGGCGAGACGGAATTCATCCCTCGGCCCTCGGGCGAGACCGAGCCCGCCCCCAAGGCGTCGGGCGAGACGGAGTTTATCCCTCGGCCCTCGGGCGAGACCGGGCCCGTCCCAAAGGTGTCGGGCGAGGCGGAACCGAACTCCTGTCACTTGAACAAGGGATGACATGGCGCCCTTATGCGTCCAAAAGTTTTTCACGTTCGGCGGCTATTGGTTCCACCTTCTGGGGTACCCTGGTATTAGGTCCCCGACAGTAGCCCCCGAGACTCTAGGTGATTCGGGTAGAACCGCCTGGAGGGTGTTTTTGATTTCGTCGAAGCTAATTTGCCGGAGGGTGCGCGCGAGCGCACCCGGTGGGTGTAGCCCCCGAGCCCCTGGGTGACTCGAGTAGAGTCGCCCGGGGGGTTGTATCGGCCCCTTCGCGGGTAAGGCTGAAGGACTTAGTTTTTCATCAACTAGGTGTTTTTCCGAGTGGGTCGTGGCGTCTCGTTCGCTGGGGTCTGATTCGGGGCTGTCCTAGCTGGTGCTTCTGCCCTTGATGGCGGATCGTTCATGGATTCCCTCTTAGTTGGGCCGGCCGGCGAGTTTCTGGGCCCTAGGTGGGCCAAAGAGAAAGGAACAGGCCTTTGTGGCTTGCGTTTCCCTAGTGGGTAGAGAGTCCGGATTCACTTGGGGAAGGCGAACCGTCCGCCGAGATTTTTGGGGTGAGAGGATAGGGACTGCGGGCGCGTGTCCCATGACGTGACGCGGTGGCGCGCGTGGCAGGCCCGGAGATCGAGGCGGACGGTTGCCCTTCTCGCGTTCGTCGCCCCCTATAAAACCGTGGGGTTCGCCCCCAGGGTTCCGTATTTCGCTCCCCTTCCTTTGCGTTCTGAAACATCCGCCGCCAATCTTCCCAGCCTCTTGCGCCCGCATCGCCACCGTCGACCGGCCTGCGTTCGTGTTCCGGCCGCCGTTAAGCTCGCGCCTGCCCTTCCCCCCTACTGCTTCAATGGAGTTGTGGGGCAGATCAAGCATCACTTCCCGGCGTCTAGAGGGCCTCATCCGCCGTGGCCTTCTTCGCCCACTGTCCGCCGTCCAGGAGTGGTTGCTTCCTGGCGACGAGGGTGAGTCGGTGCCGCCTGAAGGGTATGTCGTCTCTTTTGCCATCTTCCATGAGCGGGGATTCGGGGTACCCACGCACAGATTCCTTCGGGGGCTATTAGATTACTATGAGGTAGAGCTGCAGCATCTAACTCCCAATGGGATTTAGCATATGGCGGCGTTTGTTGCCCTGTGTGAGGGTTTCCTGGGGATCGATCCCCATTTTGATCTGTGGCGGTATTTCTTTAGCATTAGTCTGTCGAAGAGGAAGATTGGGGGGAAAGAAGTGAACGCGCCGATGGGGTGTGCTAGCATTCATCTGCGTCATACCCGGTCGAAGGGTTACCCGTACATGCATCTGGCTACATCCAACAAGGGATGGCACTCGCAATGGTTTTATGTTAAGGATGATGCGAGTGCCACCCTACCGAAGTATACCGGGCGTTTTATTGTGGATGCCCCGGAGTCGTGGGGTTGGGGCGTCCAGTCCAGAGACAAGAAGCACATCACCGACCTTCTTTCCGCCCTCCAAGCCCTGAAGGGCCGGGGTGTAAAGGGGACAGGGATCATCGGTGCCTACCATGCTAGGAGGGTGTCACCCCTGATGGCGCGTGCGCTTCCCCTGCATCGGATGATGCCCGGGATATCATACGAGGGGACGGTGCTTGTTGATGAGGCGCTCCCTTACTCGGAAGTGGCGCAGCGCATCAAGGAGGCGACGGAGCCGACGAAGGATTCTGCCGGTAGTGTCCTCGACATCGTGTATCCGGTGCCCGGGCATCCTCCAATGCGGCCGGAGCCTGGGTTCTTCGAATTCGTAAGCCCTCTTCTCCCGCACTCTTTTCTTTCTCCTGAATCTCCCTTTTTTAACACTTGCTTTTGTAATGTTGGGGCTAGCCGAGGGGGCTAGTCTTCAAGGATAGTTCGGCCCCACTGCCGAAGGACAAGGTTGTGGCGGCAGCGAATCGACTCGCGGCCGAGCGGGACAAGAAGGCAAAGGAGGAGATGAAGAAGGCGAAACGACTGAAGCAGGAGGCACGGGATCGGGGAGAGGACGTGAGCAGTGAGGATGACGACGATGATGATGATGACGATGACGACGACGAGGTAGCCGTCGACGTGGATTGGGGCGTCCTGGAGGATAAGGAAACGCTGACAAGTGGCCACCCACCCATGCAGGGGCCCTTCGCTTTTCACGCAGAGGGAAGTGAATCAATGAGGTCAGTGGAGGCCGGCGAGTCCGCCGCTTCGCACGGCGTGCCGGCCGAGGATCGGTGGACGGGGGACGCCGGGCTTGCTGCCGCCGGCCCTGAGGCGATCGTGGAGGAGGGTGGCACCGGAGCCGCGCCCGGCTCTGATACCGCGCCCTGCGAGGTGATGGAGGGGAGCAGCTCTGGTGCTGCGCCCCGCGAGATAATGGAGGGGGACGGCTTCGGTGCCGCGCCCGACGAGATGATGGAGGGGAGCGACCCCGACGCCGCGCCTGACGAGATGAACCCCCCTGCCCTGGAGCAGGGGGCAGGCACGAAACGGTCCCGTCTGGACGAGTCAGGGCAGGGATCTGGGGATCCGTCCCCAAAACGCTTCCGCCGGCCGAGGACGTCAACGTAAGCTCTTTGATTCCTCTGTTTTCATCCTTTTTTCATTTTTATTTTGACTTAACGGTTATTACCTTTGTGTAGGTTCTTGCGGACGGGTCACCCCCTGGGGCTGGCGCCCAAGAAGAGTCTCGCCCTTCAAGCGGGACAGACGGCGTCGCCTGGAGTCGCCCCTATTTCGGGCAGGAGTGGTGCCGACGTTGGGGCCGCGTTGGCCGAATCGACAGCGTCCATGGTGGCTCCCACGCCCGCGGAGGTTACTGAGCGAGCAGTTTCTTCCATGGCGGGCGTGGAACAGCCGGCCGAGGACCGCATACCGCCGGTGAAGGTGATCGTGACTGCGCCAAGCCAGGATCAGCCGGGCGCGGTCGTGGTGGCACCCGAGGGCGTGGTGCAATCCGCGCCGCCAGGCGCCCATGTGGATCCGCCCGTGGCGCCCGAAGCGGTCCAGATGGAGGAGGGTCCAGCCGGAGGGTCCTTGAGTGCGGCGGTGGTGCCGCACAGGGTCAGGAGGGAGCCGCCACCGGCCCCTTTGTCGGGAGGAAGCCGCTCCCCTACGCGGGGGGAGCCGCTGCTCCAGTGGATGGCTGCTTAGGACCCGACGTCGGCTCTTTTCTCGCTCGATGATCATTCTGAGAGTATGGAGCGAGAAGGTCTTGACATCGGGATGTCGACCATGCTGAACGCCCTGGACCAAGCCAGAGGAGCCCTCCGTGAGATCGTTATCCCTACCTCTCAGGTATTTTCTGGACTTTCTTCTTTCTTCGTGTGTTTGTGTGTTCTTGCATTTCTGATATCAGTCTTCTTCCTCTTCAGATTCTTGTTGCTCGTAGCCGGAAAAAATCCCAATTCCTCTGTGAGCAGAAGGCGGAGCGGGATCGCCTCTCCGAGGAGGCCCAGCTGCGAGCAAACATGGCCGCCCAGCTTGCTATCGTCCAAGAGCGGGAGGCCCAGGCACGTCAGGATGCGGAGGAGGCACACGGGATGTTCGAGGACCTGTCGGCGAGGTCTAAGCTAGATGGAGAGGAGATTGCCAGACTCCAAAAAGAGCGAGACGAGCTGCTGCAGAGGAATGCCGCGGCCAATGAGAAGGCCGGCGAAGTCCTGAAGGAGCTGGAGATGGAGCGGGACCTCCGGCGGAAGGCTGAGAATAGGGCCACAGCCCTCCAGCAGAAGGTGGACGAGGACGTCGAGGTGGTCCGCTCTCTCCGGGCGGAGCTTGGTGACGCGGTGGAAGGAAGGTTGAGTGCTGAGAACGTCGCCACCAAGCTGGAGAAAGAGGCTGCCTATACGCGAAGGGCCCTTCAGGCTAAGAGCGATGAGCACAATCTTCTACAAGCTGCGGTCGGGGTGGTCCTTAACGCCCTAAATGTGACGGAGCCGGTGGAGACCAGCCCACTCGTGGCTCGCGTCGGAGGTATCACGGCTCGGGTGGGCCATCTTGAGGAGAGTGCCTTTCACGCCGGGATTACCCAGGCCTTCACCGTCGCCCACGCCCATTATGAGAAGGAAATAAACCTGAAGGTGATGAGCAAAGGCTTTCTGTCCACCTACGAGGATGAAGAGCTGGAGGAAATGGAGAAGATGGTCGCTCCCCTTGCGAAGAACCTGGCAGACAGTCTGAAAGAAATGGTTCTCCCTCCGTGGGAGTAATTAATCGAACAATTTTGAGAACAGCTTATATGTAATATGTGGACAAGTGTCGGTACTTTTTGAGTCTGGACGCCTTTCGTGCTTTTGCATCTTAATTTCGTTTTGTTTGATTTTTTGCGATTTGATTTACGGTCTTACCAATATGTTCCCCTGAATTATGCCGCTGATTATAATGCGAGGAGATTGATTATGCCGCTGATTATAATGCGAGGAGATTGAGGAGGTAGCCGTACCTTAACAGCCCCCGAGTAAGGTCCGACCCCCGCACCTGCTGGGGTCGGGTGTTACTGGAGACCGGAATCATGGTTTTGGTGATAATGGATGTCATCGCAATAATCCCCGCCCTGTCTTCCAACAGAAATCCCAACTGGGGACTCTATGGGCTCGGCAAGGTGGGGCCTTTGAACCTGTGTCCCTGCATTGTTTGGCCCGAGCCCCCGAGCCTTGTTAGGGTCTGATAGGGGTCGGCCGTTATTTGCGTGTTACCCCGTCCTCGGTTTTCACAATCGGAGGGGCTGAGTGAACGACACTTGCCTCGACGGCTTGAGTACCGCGCTCAACGAGCTCGCTAACGGGTACGTTCGTGCGGAATCCGGGTCCATCATTTGTTGATGGGGTCGGCAGAGCCCTATGGTGGCACTCCACAACTTCTTAACCCGCCTCCCGGCAGATGCCTGAGTCGTTCGATAAGCTCAGGGGGCCCGATGGCCTCTCCTCGATGGAGATTCTGTGGGTTTGGCTCGAGGTTAGAATCGAACGAGAGAAGGTCGAGACGTCCCGGTTCACTTCTGAGCGGGGTCGGGCAGGGCCGCTGGGGCTCGTCTCGGTTATCTCTCCCTGGCTCTGTTCGGCGTGAGGCGGCCTCGAGCCCTTTGCGGGCCGACCTACGAACCTCAGCCTGTGGTTGCCTATATCGAAATGAGGCGACAGCCGTTTCCTGGTGCGACACGAATCGTTGGGATGCAATTTTTTGCATATGAAATGTTTTGAATGCAAGATTTAATTGAAAGTAAAGGCGGTGACGTTACCTTGGTGGTATGAGTGGCGGAAAAGCTCCTACCAGATGGGTTCGGGCCCTGACGTTTGTGACGAGGTTGGAAAAACCTGCGTAAGAATTGCTATTCTTTGTTTTCGTTTCTTGGTGACAATCCGAGCTGTTCGATTAACTTGGGCAACCTGACAGCTTCTCCTTTGGGGGAGATTCTGTAGGTGGACCCCTCCGATCCCTTCTTTGGGAAGGCAGACGTCGAAACTAGAGACGCGAGGGGCGTTGAGCATGATTTTTCTGGTGAACAGAAACACCGTAGCTATCGGGGCGTAGGGTTTGCTAGTTCGTCCAGTTTTACTCAAAGCTTTGTGCCTGTATGTCGCGCCCTTAGTTTCAAGCGTACGGAGGGGTCGGGTGGAGAGGATGTCTAGACTGGTAGTCATCCTCGGCAGCCCCCGAGTGATGTTCGCGTCCCTGCTATTTGACGGGGTCGGAATCTTGCGAACGAATTTTAACGCATAAAGTGAGAAAGCTGAGAGGCTTATCTTTCTTTGGTCGTTCGTTCGTCGTGTCTTCTGGGCCGAACGGCCGACCCAGGAGATCTGAAAGGTCCCGTCGTCGTGTCGTCCATGGTCCTGCATGGGGAGGCGAAAAGTTGTCTGCCTATGTGGGTGCCTTAATTGCCGCGTCCGGAGTGGGTCAGTGGCGGGCCATACCCAGGCAGTGTTCAGTTTGACCAAAGAGGGATGCCTCGTAGACCGGGGTTCGTCCCGTCACTTCTGGCGCGTCCCCTCAGATATCAATCGGCATTGATTGCGTATTAAAAAAGAGGGAAGGGAGAGGGTTTTTCATCCGACCTTTCGCCTTTCCTTAGTTACAGCGCCTCCTCTTTAAATAGGGAGGGGGAGAGGAGTTCTCATCCCACCTCCCCTTCTGCCTCCGAGCCGCTATCTCTCCTTCTTCTTCCTTTCCGCCAAACGCGTCCGTGCGTCACGGTGGTTCCTGAGTGAGGAAGAGTAATGCCAGAGAGGGATAGAGAACTTACAAACTTGCTCGTGAGTCTGGTGCGTGATGTCGAGCCGGAGGTTATCCAACGTAGATGAGATGGTGCGCACGGCCCTTGCTGAGGAGTCGCTGCTGCCGAAGGAAAGGAGGCGTCGGTGGGCGTCGTTCGTCGTTGACTGCGCCGTCGTTCGCTATGCTCCTCCCTTGGCGGGAGGTGTTTCCTGTCCATACACCGTTGTTAGGGTTATGGCTGGGGATGATGGCGTAGTCTCCAGATGTCATGGCGGTGGCGTCGCTGCCGGGGTCGCGGCTGACGACGATGGCGTAGTCCCCGGATGCTCCGGCGGAGGCGTCGTAGATGGTGGCGCTTTCGAGGATCCAGCGAAGATGTCGCCGATGGAGAGCGTGGCACGGCGACCGCAGTAGACGAGCTGGCCCGTGTACACACCCCGGACGTCGCCGATGGAGAGCGTGGCGCGGCGACCGTAGTAGCACTTGTGGTAGAGCTGAGCCGAGACTGTAATGAAATAATGTCATGGGGAAGCCCCCAAGTAAACAGTCCTCTGAGTATATTGTTCCTTTTTGTAATGACATCACTTTGTAAGTGGTGAATTTATGCAAAAATGAACAAAATTACATCCTTTGCTTATGGCAAGTCATTTTTTTTATCTTTCTTCCTTCTGTAGGAACAATTTTAGTGCTTTCCAACTCTTCTCATGGTCTAAGTCATAGGAAGCTAGGAACGTGGGCGAACTAATTCTGATTGAACTGGTGAGCAAAGAGGTTGCAGCCGCTGGGGCGTGGGTGTCTCGCAGTCCTACCAGTTGTATTCAGAATTGGTTCCCAAGATCTTAGCCCTCGAGACTCGTTTATGAGGCGAATGGAAAACTTAGAGAATGTTTGTAAGTATAACACAGGAATTTTTTGCAACCGTAATACTTGTATTACACATGACATATGTTACGATCACATGCCAGCCCCCGAGTGAGGTCTGACCCCTCGTGATTTGCAGGGGTCGGAAGTCACTAAGGATCGGGGTTCTATTAAGACAAAAACTGATAAGGAAAAGTGTAAGCTTATTTTAAGGATAGAAACGACGTAGCTGCTCAATGTTCCAGGCGTTGGTGAAGACCTCGCCTTTGATGGTTTTTAACCGGTAGGCGCCTGGGCGAAGTATTTCCGCGATGATGTAGGGCCCTTCCCAGGGCGGGGAGAGTTTGTGGCGATCCTTGTTGCTCTGCACAAGACGGAGGACGAGGTCTCCGACATTGAAGGCTCGACCCCGCACCCGTCGGCTGTGGTACCGCCGTAACGCTTGCTGGTACTTAGCTGAACGGAGGAGGGCGATATCGCGGGCCTCATCCAGCTGGTCCATGGCGTCTTGGTGAGATGCCTCGGCTCCCTGTTCGTCATATGCTCTGATTCTTGGTGCTCCATAGTCGAGGTCCGTCAGGAGAACGGCCTCGGAACCGTAGATCATGAAGAAGGGTGTGTAGCTGGTGGCCCGGCTAGGAGTCGTCCTTAGGCTCCAGAGCACAACCGGGAGCTCAGTGAGCCAACGCGCGCCGAACTTGTTCAACCGGTTGAAAATTCTGGGTTTGAGGCCTTGAAGAAGCATGCCGTTTGCGCGCTCGACCTGTCCGTTCGTCCGGGGGTGCGCGACGGCTGCCCAATCGATTCGGATGTGTTGTTCATCACAGAAACGAACGAATTTCCTACCGGTGAACTGCGTGCCGTTGTCTGTGATGATGGAGTTCGGTACTCCAAAGCGATGGATGATGTCGAGAAAGAACAGCACAGCTTGCTCGGATTTGATTGTGGATATTGGCCGAGCTTCAATCCATTTTGTGAATTTGTCTATGGTGACCAGCAGGTGGGTAAAGCCCCCGGGTGCCTTTTTAAGTGGCCCAACCAGGTCAAGCCCCCAGACCGCGAAGGGCCACATGATGGGGATCATCTGGAGAGCCTGGGCCGGGAGGTGTGTTTGCCGAGCGTAGTATTGGCACCTTCGCAGGTGCGTACAATTTGCTCGGCATCGGCTACTGCGGTGGGCCAATAGAAACCCTGTCGGAATGCCTTCCCAACCAAGGTTCTTGGTGCGGCATGGTGACCGCATGCTCCACCGTGGATGTCGCTCAGTAGAAGTTTTCCCTGTTCGCCAGGGATACAAAGTTGCAGAATTCCGATGTGACTTCATTTGTAGAGTTCGCCCTCTACAAGAACGAAGGATTTGGCGCGTCGCGTGAGCCGTCGGGCTTCTGTCTTATCGGTTGGTAGTACGTCGTGGAGGAGATAGTCGAGGTAGAGCGTTCTCCAGTCATTGGGAGGATCGGACTCCATTGCTGGGTCTTCTTCAAGCTCCATGACCTCGGGGTCGGGAGGAACAGTTGGCGGATCGGCCTTGGGGGTCAGACTAGAAGGGCCACCGTCGGCTTGTTCCGACCCCGCGTAGCGTACCGAGGGTTTGTGTTGGTCACTGGCGAAGACGCCTGTTGGAACTGGCTCTTGGCTGGATGCTGCTTTTGCGAGTGTGTCGGCCGCTTTGTTGAGGCGCCTGGGGATATGATTGAGTTCGAGGCCATCGAATTTGTCCTCCAGACGTCGGACCTCTCGACAGTACGCCTCCATCTTGGTATCGTGGCATCCTGATTCTTTCATGACCTGGTTGACGATCAGCTGAGAGTCGCCCCTGACGTCGAGGCGTCGGATGCCCAGCTCGATGGCGATTCGTAGGCCGTTGATGAGCGCTTCGTATTCTATAGTATTGTTTGATGAGGGAAAATGAAGCCGAACCATGTACCTCATGTGCACCCCGAGGGGGGATACAAAGACTAGTCCTGCTCCGGCGCCCTTCTTCATCAGCGATCCGTCGAAGTACATTATCTAGTACTCTTGATCGACGGCTGCTGGTGGCATCTGGACCTCGGTCCACTCCGCGATGAAGTCAGCTAGTGCCTGAGATTTGATCGCCGTTCGGGGGACATAAGAAATGCCCTGATCCATCAGCTCGAGTGCCCACTTTGCGGTTCTTCCCGTAGCGTCATGGCTACGAACGACCTCGCCGAGGGGGAACGACGTCACTACTGTCACGGGGTGTGACTCGAAGTAGTGGTGTAGCTTCCTTTTGGTGATGAGGACGGTGTAGAGGAGTTTCTGGATCTGGGGGTAGCGGGTTTTGGAGTCGGATAATACCTCGCTGATGAAATATACAGGGCGCTGCACCTTGAAGGCGTGCCCCTCTTCCTCTCGCTCTACTATTAAGGCGGAGCTAACCACTTGGGTGGTGGCCGATATATATAGTAGGAGAGATTCTCCATCGCATGGAGGAACTAGGACCGGCGGCTTAGTTAAAAATCGTTTAACCATGTCAAGTGCCTCCTGAGCCTCGGCTGTCCACTCGAAGCGGTCAGTTTTCTTCAGGAGTCGATAAAGGGGGAGTCCTCATTCACCGAGGCGTGAAATGAATCGGCTGAGGGCAGCAAGGCACCCAGTGATCCGCTGAACCCCCTTTACGTTTTGGATCGGGCCCATCTGCGTGATGGCTGATATCTTCTCTGGGTTGGCTTCGATGCCACGCTCGGAGACGATGAAGCCGAGCAGCATGCCCCTCGGGACCCCAAAAACACATTTTTCGGGATTGAGCTTGATGCCGTTCGCCTGGAGTTTCGCAAAGGTGCGTTCAAGGTCGGCGACAAGGTGGTCAGCCTGCTTGGATTTGACTACAATGTCATCGACATAGGCCTCAACGGTTCGCCCGATGAGGTCTCCGAAGCAACTAAGCATACAGCGCTGGTACGTTGCCCCAGCGTTCTTCAGACCAAACGGCATTGAAACGTAGCAAAATGATCTGAAGGGCGTGATAAAAGATGTCGCGAGCTGGTCGGACTCTTTCATCGCGATTTGATGGTAGCCTGAGTATGCGTCCAGGAAACAGAGGGTTTCGCACCCCGAGGTGGAATCGACTATTTGGTCTATTCGTGGCAAAGGAAATGGATCCTTTGGACACGCTTTGTTAAGGCCAGTATAATCAACACACATTCTCCATTTCCCGCTCTTTTTCCGGACAAGAACAGGATTTGCTAACCACTCTGGGTGGTATACTTCCTTAATGAATCATGCGGCCAGTAGTTTGGCTATCTCCTCGCCGATGGCCCTATGTTTCTCCTCGTCGAAGCGGCGCAGGCGTTGTTTCACCGGCTTGGAGCCCGGGAGGATTTGGAGAGTATGCTCGGCGACCTCCCTTGGGATGCCCGGCATATCCGAGGGTTTCCATGCAAAGATGTCCTTGTTGGCGCGGAGGAAGTCGACGAGCGCGCTTTCCTATGCGGAGGAGAGCGCGGTCCCGATTTGGACTTTTTTGCCCTCGGAGCTACTGGGATCCAAGAGGACATCCCTGGAGCCCTCTGCTGATTCGAACGATCCAGACGACTTCTTTGCGTCGGGTGTCCCTTCAATGACCTCCTCCCTGAGGGTGGCGAGCTCTTCGGATGCGATGACCACTGATGCGTGTCCGCAGCATTCGACCTCGCACTCGTAAGCGCACTGGAAGGAGGTGCCGATGGTGATGATCCCACGGGGGCCCGGCACCTTCAGCTTCAGGTATGTGTAATTGGGTACGGCCATGAACTTCGCGTAACATGGTCGCCCCAGAATGGCGTGGAAAGTCCCCGGGAACCCCACTACATCGAAGGTGAGGGTCTCAGTCCGGTAATTGGATTGATCCCCAAAAGTGACAGGCAGGTCAATCTGCCCTAGTGGCACGGCTTGCCTTCCAGGCACGACGCCATGGAAAGGTGCTCGGATGGGATGGAGGTGCGTTCGATCGACGCCCATCTCGTCGAGCGTCTTGGCGTACATGATGTTGAGGCCGCTGCCCCCATCCATCAATACCTTGGTGAGCCGCTTTGGACCGATGATTGGGTCGACGACAAGCGGATACCTTCCCGGGTGTGGGACGGCATCCGGATGGTCGGTCCAGTCGAAGGTTATGGCGGATTCCGACCACCGGAGAAAAGCTGGCGTGGCCGGTCCAGCGGTATAGACTTCTCGACATGCGACCTTCTGGCGGCGCCTGGAGTCGTAGGCCGTTGATCCTCCGAAGATCATGAGGGCACCGGTTGGAGTTGGGAAGGTGTCGTCCTTCTCCTCCGTGTCGTTAGTGGTGGGAACAGGCTCCTTCCCCTGCTCCTCCTTGTTCAGGCCCCCGGCCAAGTATTTGCGCATAAGGCCACATTCCTTGTATAGGTGCTTGGCCGGGAAGGCGTGGTTTGGGCATGGCCCCTCGAGCATTTTCTCGAAGTGGTTCGGAGTGCCCTCCGCGGGCTTCCGGCCACCCTTGCGGTCGGCAGCGGCCACGAGTGAGTTGTCGCGCCGTTGCTTCTTATTTTTCCCTTTGGCGGGATGGTTGGAGGCGCCTTCGCTGGCGTCCTCGTCCCGTCTTGTCTTTCCGTCGGAGCGATCAAAGATGGCTCCGACCGCCTCTTCTCCAGAGGCATGACTGGTGGCGATGTCCAGGAGTTCCTTGGTAGTTCGTGGGCCCCTGCGTCCTAGTTTGTGGACCAGGGATTCGCAGGTCGTTCCGGACAGAAAGGCTCCTATCACGTCGGCGTCGGCGACGTTCGGGAGCTCATTGCACTGCCGGGAAAAGCGCCGGATGTACCCGCGGAGGGTTTCATCGGCCTTCTAATGGCAGTTCTTGAGGTCCCATGGGTTTCCAGGGCGTTTGTACGTGCCCTGGAAATTACCCACGAAGATCTCAGCCAGATCCGCCCAACTCTGAATAGCATTGGACGGTAGGTGCTCCAGCCATGCTCGTGCCGAGTCGGCCAAGAACAGCGGGAGATTGCGAATAATGAAGTTATCATCACTCGCACCACCGGCCTAACATGCAAGCCGATAGTCTTCGAGCCAAAGCCCGGGATTTGTTTCGCCAGAATATTTAGGAATGTTCGTAGGCGGTCGATACCTTAGAGGGAACGCAGCGTTGAGGATGTGCCGGCCAAAGGCCTGAGGGCCTGGCAGGATGGGGCTCGGGCTTCGGTCCTCATTGCTGTCGTAGCGCCCTCCACGTCGGGGATGATAACTGCGGCGCGCTACTTCTCACTCGTCGCCGTGGGCATGTCTCTGGGCGTCGATGATGCTGCGTACGTCGCGGCCACGGCCGAGGCGTTGATGTACAGGGACGACGGAGGGCTGCCCGCCGGCTAGCGGTGTTTGGTGTATGGATGCGTCCTTGGTGGGACGCACTGAGGGCGCGCGCTGGCTGGTATCGGGTTCGCGTCGTCGAGACAACGAACTTTCCGCCTGCTGCGCTGCTGCATGCTCGAGCAACGTGCGAATCTCCCGATAAGCGCGTCGATCCTCGGACGTCGTGGCCTCTGGGAGGCCATGTAGCAAGGCGGTTGCTGCAGCGATGTTCTGGCTGGCTCGAGCAAAGTGAGGAAAGGCCCCATCGTCGGTGAGGATCCTTTGATGTACGGTGCGGGCTGTGGCGCGCGCGTGCCCCCCGTCTTTGCGGCGTTCAATCTCATGATTGATGTCCGCGTATTCCCGTGCGAGCCCTTGCCCGGCCTCATCGATCTCTTGCTGACGAGCCCTTAGCTGCTCCATCCTCAGGTGAGATGGGGCTGTCCCCTCTTCCCCGGATCTGCTGTCAGGATTGTTTGTAGGGGTGGCCTCTTCCCTGGAGGCGCTTTCGACGTGACCTTCGGGGGTCTACGTCATGTAGCATTCCCGGGAAGGGTGGTGGCTCCCCCTACTGGAATCTGAGCTGGAGAGCGATACAGGCTCCTCGTCGAGGAGCTCGTAGAGGGTCTCCGTATCCCGCTCAATCGCCCCGATGAACTCGATGTCCGTGGGTGGTTGAACCACACATAGCGCCAGAAGACGGCCAGCGGTTGCCGCAACGTTGCGGAGACCGAACGGAAACGCTGTCGGGGCGCTCCATACGGACCCTTCCGGACACATGGTGGCGTTGTGAGAGGCCTCCTTGGGTGACGGGACTCCCCGGGAGTTGCCCGGTGGGCCCTCAAGCCTGAGACGGCTAAGGTCGATGGAAGGGGGAGATGGGGCGGCTGAGTGAGTCAGCGCCAGCTCTCCTCCTAATGTGATGATGTAATCCAGGTCACCGAAACGCACGTGTGCACCCGGGGCCTAGGTGATTGCGTGGGTGGCCATCCAAGACCTGATTTGGAACGCGCAAAGCCCCTACCTGGCGCACCAACTGTCGGTGTTTTGTACAAGCACCGGCAAGTAAATTTATAGTAATGCGCGTTAGGCTCGGATGGTGCGCTAAAGGACACAAGATTTATACTGGTTCGGGCGGAACGTCCCTACGTCTAGTTTGTTGCTGCTTGTGTTATTAGCACCGTGAACGGTCTGTAGTAAGGGATACAAACTGCTGAGAGAGGGACTGGTCCCAAGTCTCTGATGGAAGGATTGAAAAGGTGGTCAAGAGCTTCGTAGCTGCTTGAATGTTTGTATGAGTGCGTTCTATTGTTCGGTCCTTTTTTCCCGTCCCCCTTGATGGAGTAAGCGCATCCCCTTTTATAGATGAAGGGGCCCGCTTTACAAGGGTGAGGGCTCCAGGATACGTACTCTACTTAGTCTTGTGGCTCACGTCTACCTGGCCAGGTCCTCAATTCTGATGAGTGCGAAGGAAGATAAGTGCTTATCATGTTGTTGATGTCTCTGTAGGATGTTAGGTTAGTCACAGAATGCTGCCCGCAGGGTATGGGCTGTAGTACAGTGGTTTTGACTTATGAGCCTTCCTCCAGCCTTGCTCCGCGCGCCTTCTGGTTCCTATGATTCCCTGTTGGGAGAATTCGGGGTCGGGGTCCGGTGTAGCGCCGTGGCCAAGGCCTTCTGACTGGGAGGACCTGAGGGGTCGGGAAGCAGGCGCCGCTCCCTCGGGTCCACAGCATGGTGATGGAAAATCCATCATTCGTGGAGATAGCAAACCCGTTCTTGGAGCGTAGCGGTTGTCGCATATCTTCGTTGGGTTCCATGTCCCAGAGCTGAAGGCGGCGCCTACAACTCTACAGGGTGAGATGCATGCACCTGTAATACCTTTTGGGCTCTGCGGCGCCCGGAAGGGTCTAAAGCATCAGTCCTGTTGTTCCCTGGCAGTCCTTTTCCTGCCAGGGCATAGGGTATGGTCGTTGGAGCCATGGTTGACCCGAACGTCTTGTCTCGTCCTGTAGCCATCATTATGAGGGATAGATATCGATCAGGGCGAGGCTCGTTCTGGGCCGTCGGGTGAGACGGAGACCAATCCCTATCTCTCGGGCGAGACTAACCCTATCCCTCCGGGATCGGGCGAGGCGGAATCCATCCCTTAGCCTTCGGGCGAGACCGAGCCCGCCCTATAGGCGTCGGGCGAGACGGAGATTAGCCTTGAGCCTTTGGGGCGAGGCAGGGTTATCCCACAAAGGCGTCGGATGAGGCTGACCCCGCCCCTCTGGGATCGGGCGAGACGGAATTCATCCCTCAGCCCTCGGGCGAGACCGAGCCCGCCCCCAAGGCATCGGGCGAGACGGAGTTTATCCCTCGGCCCTCGGGCGAGACCAGGCCCGTCCCAAAGGTGTCGGGCGAGGCGGAACCGAACTCCTGTCACTTGAACAAGGGATGACATGGCGCCCTTATGCGTCCAGAAGTTTTTCACGTTCGGCGGCTATCGGTTCCACCTTCTGGGGTACCCTGGTATTAGGTCCCCGACAAAAGTGTTTACAAAGAAACTTAAAAATAGTGAGAGCTCATCACATGGATCAAATGATAAATTGCAAATTATTGCTAATCCTTGTGATGTAGGAAAGAAGCATGTATCCACCTCTTGTGTTGATTTATTAGAAGTGCCATGCTCTTCACATATAGATGCTTGTTCTACTTCTATGTCTTGTGAGACTAACCTTTTGAAGGAGAACAATGAGCTCAAAAATGAAGTGAAGAAATTGAGCAACAAGTTAGAGAGGTGCTACAACTCTCAAGTCACCTTTGAGCATATGTTGAAGACTCAAAGAAACTTTGGTGACAAGAGTGGAGTCGGCTTCAAGACTAGCAAAGTCAATCATCAAGAAAGCCGCAATGACACAAGTGGCATTGGCTTCAACAAGAGCAAGATCAAGGGCAAAAGATGGGGCAAGAGAAGATATGAAAGAGAAATGAAGAAGCAAGAACAAGAGAAGCTCTCTCATTTCATGTGCTTCAAGTGCCATGAAGTGGGACATCTTGCAAATGGTTGCCCCAATGAAGAAAAGCTCAAGTTGAAGAAAGAAGAAGAGAGGCTAAGGCATGTGAAGTGCTTCAAGTGCCGCACTTGGGGTCATCTTACCTCAATGTGCCCAACCAAGCAATTGGTGAAGCAACAAGTGAAGCCTCAACCAAAGCCACAAGTTGAGCAAGAGAAGACACCTCAAGAGCAAATCAAGATAAACCATGAAGATGGTGGTGATTTGATGATAAAGAAGAAGAAAACAAGAAGGGGTGGAAAGGCAAGGCATCCAATGCAAACTCAAGATGCCAAGATGATGAGCAAGAATGAAGATGAGAAGAAAGTCTATGCTCACATCAAGTGCTTCAAGTGTGAAAATATGGGACACTTTGCTTCTAAGTGTCCTACCAAGCTTGAGAAGAAGGCTCAAGCAATCCATGAGAGGCAAGGCAATGAGAAGCACCACATGAGCAAAGAAGAGAAGGCTCAAGCAAAGAGAAAGTGCTACTCATGTCGGGAAAGGGGACACATGGCACATTCATGTCCCCTAGGTGATATTTCTAAGCCTATTTCAATTGTTGATAATAATATGCTTAGGAAGGATGACAATGGTACCTCATTGGTTGCAATTGCAAAACATCCCGCTATTCATACTAAGGCTATACCTAAGTATGTTGCTCCTAACTTGAGAGGACCCAAACTTGTTTGGGTACCATCAAAAAGTGGATGATTGATTGTAGGTACCATCACATTGGAGACTTGATTCAATTGTGTTCATATTAATCATCATATGTTGAATCAAGTATTGAAGCTTAGTGCATATCTAACCCAATGCTAAATGAAAATTGAATGAAGTCCAAGTGCTACAACATACAAGTGTCATATTCAAGTTGTGGTGATTTATTGGAATATTTGATGACTTGCAAATAATTGAGTTGAAGCTTGCTAGTTGGATGATCATGAGCTAACCAAGGTATATCTCTTGTTGATCATTTCATTTGGATGCATATGAGTTGATTGAATTGGATAAATATGCAATGTTGCTTGCTATGAGATGTTTGAATGGATAATTGCTTAGTAATCAAGTTTGGATTGATTTGTGTTGGATAAATTCATGAGATGACTTTTAGTAAGTGGTTTGAATGGATATATGTCTTATGGAAGTATTCAAACAAGTTAGTTTCAAGTTTGATTCATATTTGATGAAGTATAGCTCAATTGTTGAAATCTGTCCTATATCGAGAATCTGAGCTAGCTGTGATCTTAGCCATGTTTGAGTAATGAAAAATTATTGGATTGGTTTGAAAACTGGTGTACATGCTCTAGACTTATGGTATAAGATGCTGTAGAAATTTCATGAAAATTGGATAAGAAATGCTTCGGTTTTGGAGTGGTTCCTGTCAGCTATAGTACAGCAGTTTTCAGCATGTAGTAGTGGTGGAAGAATTGAAATATGGCAGCAATCTAGAAGTCAAAAGAAGCTCAAATTTTTACAGCTGCTAGACAACTTAGTGAAGAACATCTCCACCAAATTTTGTGGTATTTGGATTTGTACTTTGGGAGATATGCTTATTTCTTTGAAGGGTACAAAATCTGTCAGAAAAATGATAAATGTTGGATTGATCTAGAGTCACTTTGATTGAAAGGTCCTCAAGTTGGAAACATGTTTACAAGTGTTTTAGGTACCTAAGTTTGGTTTTGAGATGATCTAAAAGCATGACAAGATATGAGTACAAGGCCATTTGATTGTGAAGTGTACTTTGTACACATTCGGTACTCAAATTGAAAGATCAAGATCAAACTCAAGATGAAGTTGAAAGATTAAGTTCTAGTGACTATTGGAAATCATTTGATAGAAAGAAAAGAACTTAAACAAGAAGAAAGAAAAGGACTTAAAGAAGGAATCAAGTTCACTCATCAAGTTAAGTCCATCACTTGGATCAATCAATCAAGTTATTTCAAGTGAGTATCAACAATGGTTCTTGGAAAGAGGTCACTTCTCCCTAGTATAGAGGCTTGCCGCCTATGTGTAGGTAAACCAAGTGTGGTACTTGGAAGGCTAACATGGAAGTGGTAATCCGAGGAACATTTAAGATGCCTAGTTGAAGCAATCAAAAGGGTTGATCAAGAAAAGCAAGCAACACCCAAAAGAGAGCTAATCATGATATTTCAAGTGGTATTCTCAAATTGATACTCTCATGCAAGCAAAGATCAAAAGATAAAAGCAAGTCAACCACAACAAGAAAGTGCACTTGATCATAAGTGGTATTCATTTCATATGGGTGAAGAATGAAATTCAACATGGTATCAATTGGTCTTCACCAAGCTTATAATTGGACTTTATATTGCTATTGGAGTAATGAATTGGAATCTATGTGACTATTCTCTACTCCAACATAGCAAAGGTATCATTGTAATGTGCATGATCATTTCATCCCTTACTAGTATGCGGTTAGTGCATATAGTACATGCTTCATAGGATCATGCATAACAAATGAAATGCTTAAATTCATAGCCTACCACTATTGTTTGAATGATTACTTGATCTAGTGGTTAGTACATGAATTTGTTCATGATCTAGTGAACCCAAGTACTTGACTTAATTTGTATTGCTAACAAGTGACAAGTACAACATTGGCAAGATAACCCTTGCAAGAGGTGTGAAGAAGCTTGTCATTGGTTCAAACTGGACTTGGAAGCTTAGGCAAATCAATTTGGTTCAAGTCAATCATAGAAGCTCATGATAGTGATAAAGAGTACAAGCACAAGACAACAATGCAAATGGATATCTAGTTTGTTTATTTCAAATGGTATCTAGACTCAAGTATTTCATCAAAAATCTACAAATAATGTCTAGATCAACTCACAAGTGATATCCTATAAGTGGTACTCATGAAGATAGCAAATGTTCAAGAAATGGTCTTTATTGATAAATCAAACAAGTGGTTCCATACTAGAAGACTCTTTCTAAAGGTATTCACTTCCTACAAGTGGTATCTATACATAGTAGACGATGGTTCCACAAGTGATCCTCAACTTTAAGTGATCATCAAATAAAGAATGCATCCCTCGCCTACAAGAGCTTAAGTGCAATAAAATGGATGACCCATACATAGAATGATAAGATACAAGTAGTACAAGTTGCAAATTCTAAATGGTATCTACATGTGGTGTCATTCCAATATTCAAGTAATGTCCATCAAAAATGTAAAATTCTAGTCTCAACCATCTACCCCAAAGAGCATACATTTGCATCAATAAGAAGCACACCTTTTATGGAAATTGATGACAAAGGGGGAGAGATTGTACAAAGATATGAAAGCCTTTAGGGGGAGAGATAAATTGTGTAAGGGGAGAGATAAGCTATGAAAGCTTAGGAGGTTGAATATGGACATGGATTGGACAAAGAGGGAGCAACATTGAAAAAAAAGAGATGGATCAAAATTCTTGGACAAGAGAAGCACACAAGTAGGGGGAGCAAGCTCATGAACTTTGGTTGATTGCATTTGATATGTGCATATTCATGTGCTTGCTTGCATTGCATAAGCTTTCAAATTCAATATGCATGCTTGTGTGGTGTATGCTAGTTGTAGAACTTGAATGATGATTGTATAACTAGCATGCATAGGATGATAGCTAGACACTTGGTATGTTTTTCAAGTAATGCTAGTACCTTGCTTTTAATGTTGATCTCACAAGATATCTAGTGTTTTTATTGCCAAGTGATATCTAGCTAACCATGGTGCTAAGGATGAACTTCTAGGTGCAACTCCGATTGGTATCACACTTCAAAGGTTTATTCTATACACCTTAGCATCATTCGGTAGTAATTACTCTCCCACAATTTCAATCTATGTATATGTGCAAGCTTCAAATCAAACACTCTAGCACATATGTAGGGGGAGCAAATACTACCATTTCGGGTTTATGGTACTTGTCCAAAATCATTTTCACATGGTAAAATTGCTTGGGCAAGTAACATGAATCCAAAAGAGCTTAATTTCCATATCTTTGTAGAGTTGTCATCAATTACCAAAAAGGGGGAGATTGAAAGGTCCTTGTTTGGTTTTGGTAATTGAGTGACAACTTAGGTGGACTAATTGTGTTTATGTGAGATACATAGGTGATTAGTCCACAAGTACATGTGTGTGAGCAACATATGCCATGAAGGTGAAAATGGCTTGGAGATGTTGCAAAGCTCACAACATGTGATGATGAAGGAGCTTAAATGCACATGAGACATGACATTGAGTCATGTGATCAAGGTGGAGAAGATCAAGACAAGACTTGGCTTGATGGACCGGTTGCAAGCGTGAAGGGCAAGTCAAAGGCTTTGGAGCGATGGACCATGTGGCGGTGAAGCTTGAGCAAGACTTGGTGCCGATGGATGATGGCAACGGTGAAGAGCAAGTAAAGTCAAGATCGATGAACCAATATGATCACGTGATGATATGAAGTGGATCATATCATTGTTGATCGTGTTGGTGCATGTGTTGCATCGACGTTGGAGGAGATGGAATGGAATGCACAAGGCAAAGGTATAACCTAGGGCATTTCATTTCACCAGTCATAAGTGTGTAGAGAAGTTTATGACCGGGTTTAGGATAGATGGCCGTACTATCAAGAGGAGCAAACTTGTTTGCATATCGGTCATCTAGTACCACTCGAGTGATTTAACTTTGCATCGTCGCTAGGATCGAGTGGCGTGGCAAGTTGAGTGGCTAACACCCTTGAAAATATTTGTGAAAATATGCTAACACATGTGCACAAGGTGATACACTTGGTGGTTGGCACATTGGAGCAAGGGTGAAGAAGTTAGAAGTGAAAACGAGTTGGTCACGAAGACGCTGGCGTCGGTCAATTGACCGGACACTGGGTCTGAAAGCACCGGACGCTGGCAGTGTGCGTCCGGTCGAACTGGTTGGTCAGCATAGTACCTAGGGTATTGCACCAGATGCTAGTCTAGGTCCGGTCAAGGTGGACCGGACGTGTCCGGTCGAAGAAATACGCCTCGGGGAGCTTACTGGAAACGACCGGACGCTGGGGCTTCAGCGTCCGGTCAGTTTTGCTGGTGTGTCCGGTCAGAATATGACCATTGAGATCAGAAGAATGCCGTTGAACGCAGGTGACACGTGGCGGTCATTGGGTGACTGAACACTGAGGTCCAGCGTCCGGTCAACACGACCGGAGCGTCCGGTCGTCCCGACCGTTGCCCAGTGAAGGGGTAACAGCTAGTTGAGCCCTTGGGGCTATAAATAGAAGTGGCCCTCGGCACTGCTGGTGCTAAGCACCTTGGGGGACTTTGTGTCTATGCTTGAGAGTGCTTGGGAGCCCTCCATCTCACACATACTTGATAGCGATCATCCGATTGTGTGAGTGAGCGATTCTAGTGCGATTGCATCATGAGGTTGCATCGAGTGGCACTAGGTGATCGAGTTGCAAGCCAATGGTGCTTGTTACTCTTGGAGGTTGCCACCTCCTAGATGGCTTGGTGGTGGTCTCCGTCGAAGCCCGCAAGAAGCTTGTGCGGAGCTCTAGAGAAGAGCTTGTGAGGGGCATTGTGCTCGCCCCGCGGGAGTCACGAAGAGCAACTTTAGTAAAGCGTGTCATTGAGCTACCCTCACTTCTGGGGTAGGTTCTTGCGGCGCCCGACGTGCGGGCTTAGCGGGTGATGCTAATTAGCCACCGAATCACCAAGTGAGCGGCCGACACAACGGAGACTAGCGTGTTGGCAAACACGTGAACCTCGGGAGAAAAATCATCGAGTCAACCTTGTTCTTCCCATTGGTTTGCATCCCCGTTACACAAGCTTGCGTTTACTTTCATATACATTAAGCTTGTGTTGTTTCTTTTGTAATTAGTTAGCTTGTGTAGCTTGCTAGTTACCTTCATGCTTGTGTAGCATAGAAGTAGCTCCCTTGCGTGGCTAATTTGGTTTGTATAACCTTGTTAGTCACATTACTTAGTTTGTGTAGCTAAGTAATTGCGTTCTCTAATTTGGCATTGGTTGCCTTGTTATTGAGCATTGCTAGTGAGCTTAGTTGGCTTTGTGCTTTTGCTTACTAGCATGTGTAGGAGCTCCCTTGTAGCTTAAAGTACTAGTGGCATAGGTTTGTGTGACCTTGCTTCTAGAATTGGCTAGACCGATAGTTTTAATTCCGCACTTGTTTCAGTTAGCCGACGCGATTAAGTTTTAAAAAGGACTATTCACCCCCCTCTAGTCGCCATCTCGACCCTTTCACCAGGTATCTGCTCGTTCTTCCTCGTTTTCCTCCTTCTTCAAGTACTTTTGTGTTTTCATATTTTTGATACCGGTCTTCTTTTCAGGTCATTGTTGCTCGCAGTCAGAGCAAATCCCAGTTCCTCCATGAATAGAAGGTGGAATGGGATTGCCTTGCCGACGAGGCCCGGCTACGTGGAGATGTGGGCGCGCAGCTTACTGCCGCCTAGCACCAGGAGGCCCAGGCACGTTAGGACGCGGAGGAGGCCCATGGGATGTTTGAGGACTTCTCAGCGAGGACAAAGCTGGATGAGGAGGAGATCGCCAGGCTCCAAAAGGAGCGAGACGAGCTGCTACAGAAGAATGTTGCGGCTAGTGAGACGGTCGGCGAGCTCCTGGTGGAGCTACAGATAGAGCGGGACCTCAAGCTGAAGGTGGAGGAGAGGTCCACGATGTTGTAGGAGAAGGTGAACCAGGATGCCTCGGTGATCGATCGGACCATCCGAGAGCGCGACGAAGTGCGTCGGGAGGCCAAGGCACGCCAGGTGGATCTTGGAGTCGAGCTGACCCGATGGCTAGATGCCTAGGAAGTTTCTGCCGGTTTGCGCGCCGATCTTGCCAAGGTGCGGGGGCTTCTCCAAGCTAAAGGTGATGAGTATGATCGCCTATCCCTCGCCATTCTAGCGGTCTGTGACAACCTGCAGGTGGCACAAGAGGAGGGGACCAGCTCGCTTGCGGCCCGTGCTGCTAGTATCACGGCTCGGGTGGGCCAGCTTGAGGAGAGTGCTTTTCACGCTGGGATCACCCAGGCCTTCACCGTCGCCCATGCTCATTACGAGAAGGAGATCAACCTGGCGGTGATGAGTGAAGGTTTCCCGCCTACTTATGAGGATGATGAGCTGGACGCGATTGAGAAGGTGGTGGCTCCTCTTGCGAAGAACCTAGCGGATAATCTGAAAGAAATGGTTCTCCCTTCGCGAAAGTAGTTAGTCGAATAAATTTGGACAACACTTATATGTAATATGTGAACAAGTGTCGGTACTTTCGAGTCTGGAAGCAGTTTCATGATTTTGCTTCGTAATTTTATTTTGTTTGATTTTACCTTCTCCTCCTTTTGCAATCACAAAGAGTGTTTACTCGATCCGACCCTTCCCTTTGTCTAAGGCCATAGGGCCGGTGGTGCTTTCAGGGGAAAAAATTTTGGGTTGTGCTACTTGAGCAAAACATACCGTAGCCGTCTGGTCGTTTGGTTTTTTTGCGGTCTTACCAATCTGTTCCCCCGAACCTTGCCGCTAGTCTTGATGCGAGGAGGGAGTCTGATGTAATGATTGTTTCGAAAAAAAGGAAGGGAGGTAGCCGTACCTTTACCAGCCCCCGAGTGAGATCCGACCCCTTGCATCCGCTGGGGTCAGGTGTTACTGGAGACCAGAGTGTTCAGACGGAATCCTATTCCGTGGTTTTTGTGATAGGGTCGACAAAGTCCTCGGATGGTGTTCCACTATTCCCCGCCCTGCCTTCCAATAGAAATCCCCAAATGGGGACTCTATGGGCTCGGCAAGGGGGGCCTTCGAACCTGTGTCCCTATATCGAGCGGCTCAAGCCCCCGGGCTTTGTCAGGGTCTGATAGGGGTCGGCTGTAATTCGTGTGTTACCCCATCCTCGACTTTCGTAATCGGAGGGGCCGAGTAGACAACACTTGCCTCGGTGGCTCGAGTATTGTGCTCAATGAGCTCGCTAACGGGTATGTTCGTGTGGAATCTGGGTCCATCATTTGCTGATGGGGTCGGAAGAGCCCTCTGTTGGCATTCCACAACTTCTTAACCCGCCTCTCGGCAGATGCCCGAGCCGTTCGATAGGCTCAGGTGGCCCGATGGCCTCTCCTCGATGGAGATTCTGTGGGTTTGGCTCGGGGTTAGAATCGAATGAGAAAAGGTTGAGACGTCCCTGTCCGCTTCTAAGCGGAGTCGGGCAGGGCTGCTGGGGCTCACCTTAGTTATTTCTCCCTGGCTCTGTTTGGCATGAGGCGTCCTCGAGCCCTTCGTGGGCCGGCCTTCGAACCTCGGCCTGCTACCACCCATATCGAATGAGACGACTACCGTTTCATGACGCGACACGAAGCGTTGGGATGCAATGTTTTGCATATACAATGTTTGAATGTAAAATTTAATCGAAATGAAGGCAGGGTCGGTAACGTTACCTTGGTGGTATGAGCCGTGGGAAGCTCCTACCAGACATGTCCGAGCTAGGTTCGGGTCCGATGTTCTCAACGAGGCCGGCGTAACCTGTATAAGTATTGCTACTTTTGTTTTTCTGATTGATTTTTAAGTGATCTGCCAGCTTCCCCCCTAAAGGGGGGGGGCTCTGCAGGTGGACCCCTCCAAAGTCCTTTCGAGAAGGTGGGAGCTAAGGCTAGCAGTGTGGGGAACTATGAATACGATTATGCTGGTGAACCAAAAAGACTCCGTAGCCGACGGAGCGTAGGGTCCGGTGGTTTGGCCAGTTGTACTCATCGTTGTATTCCCACACGCCATGCTTTTGGTTTCCCAAACGTAAGGAGGGATCGGGCTAAGAGGGTGTTTACACAAACATGCACCCTCAGTAGCCCCCGAGTGAAGTCCGTGTCCCTGTCGTTGCTGGGGTCAGAAGCTCGGCAAAGAATTCAACACTCAAAGTAAATAAACAGGGGTGCTTATCTTACAGTCGGTCGTTCGTTCATTGTTTTGCCTGGGCCGACCAATCGACCTAGGGGGGGCCGTTGGGCTCCCCCTGGAAGGAGGTTCCATTGTTGGGTCATCCCTGGTCCTGCCTAGGGAAGCAGAGAGTCGCCTGTAGGTGAGTGTGCCCCGGTTCTTGCGTCCGGGGCACGTTAGTGGCGGGCCATGCCCGGGTGATGTTCTGGCTTACCAGGCAGCGTCCCGTCAATCAGAGCGCGTCCCGTCGTTTCCGGCATGTCACCTCAGATTTCTGTCAGCATTGATTTCGCATTTGTATTGAATAGGGGAAGGCAGAGAGTTTCTCGTCCGAACCTTTTGCCTTTCCTTAGCTGCCAAGCCCCCTCTTTAAATAGGGAGGGGGGAAGAGTTCTCACCGCACCTCCTCGCCAGCCTTCGAACCGCCACCTCTTCTCCTTCCTTTCCACCGAAAGTATCGGTTCCTAAGTAAGAGAGGGTAATGCCAGGGAGAGATAAACTCACAGGTCCGCTCGTGATTCTGGAGCGCGATGTCGAGCTGGAGGTTATCCAACGTAGATGAGATGGCGTGGTTCGCCTGTGCTAAGGAGGGGTCACCGCTACCGGAGAAGAAGAGGCGCCGGAGGGCGACGAGCGTTGTTGATTTCGCCGCCGTTGGTCGCGGCCTTCCCTCAGCGGGAGGCGCTTTCTGCCCCAACGCCGTTGTCGGGGTTGGGGCTGATGATGATGGCGTAGTCCCTGAATGTCCTGGCGGAGGGGCACCGCATTCACCGGTGTGGTGGTCGACGTTGCAGATGACGGTGCCTTCGAAGGTCCTACGACGCGGTGGGATGTTGCCGATGGAGAGCGTGGTGCGGCGACCGCAGTAGACGAACTGGCCCATGTACATGCCCAGACATTGCCGATGGAGAGCTCGGCGCGGCGGCCATAGTAGACGAACTGGCCCGTGTACATGCCCGGACGTTGCCGATGGAGAGCTCGGCGCGGCGGCCACAGTAGTACTCGTAGTAAAGCTTAGCAGAGAATGTAATTGAATAAGTTTGGGGAAGCCCCCAAGTGAACAGTCCTTTGGATTTTAGGAGTACACTAGTCTTTTGCGTGATGAAATCATTTTGTAAGTGGTTAATTTATGAAAAAATGATCAAATTTTCATCTTTTGTTACGGCAAACAGCTTTTCAGTTTTCTCTTCTTGTAGAAGAGGTTTCGGTGCCCTCCAACCCTTCCCGTGGCCCAAGTTGTAAGAAACTAGGAGTGCGAGTGAATTAATTCTAATCATGCTGGTGAGCAAAGAGGTTGTAGCCGCTGGGGCGTGGGTCTCCCATAGTCCTACCAGTTGTACTCAGAATTTGTTCCTGAAATCTTAGTCCTTAGGACTTGTTTATGAGAAGATCGGAAAACTTAGATAAAGTTTTCAAAGATAATACAAGAAGTGTTTGCAAGATAAACGTATTTGTACTTATATCAACCCCCGAGTGAGGTTCGGCCCCTCACAATTTGCAGGGGTCGGATGTCACTAAAGATCGGGGTTTTGTAAAGACAAAGACTGATAAGAAGAAAACATGCGTTTATTTAAGGGTAAAAACGACGTAGCTGCTCAATGTTCTAGGCGTTGGTGAAGACCTTGCTGTTGATGGTTTTCAACCTGTAGGCGCCTGGGTGAAGTACTTCCGCGATGACGTAGGGCCCCTCCTAGGGCAGGGAGAGTTTGTGGCGGTCCTTGTTGCTCTGCACAAGGCGGAGGACGAGGTCGCCGACGTTGAAGGCTCGACCCCACACCCGTCGGTTGTGGTACCGTCACAACGCTTGCTGGTACTTAGCTGAATGGAGGAGGGTGATGTCGTGGGCTTCATCTAGCAGGTCCATGGCATCTTGGTGAGATGCCTCGGCCCCCTATTCGTCGTACGCTCTGATTCTTGGTGCTCCATAGTCAAGGTCCGTTGCGAGAACAGCCTCGGAACCGTAGACCATGAAGAAGGGTGTCTAGCTGGTGGCTTGGCTAAGAGTTGTCCTTAGGATCCAGAGCACGGCCGGAAGCTCAACGAGCCAGCGCACACCGAACTAGTTCAACCGGTTGAAAATTCTGGGTTTAAGGCCCTGGAGGAGCATGCCGTTTGCGCGCTCGACCTGCCCGTTTGTCTGGGGGTGTGCGATGGCTGCCCAATCGATCCGGATGTGTTGTTCATCGCAGAATCGAATGAATTTCCTACCGATGAACTGTGTGCCGTTGTCTGTGATGATGGAGTTCAGTACTCTGAAGTGATGGATGATGTCGAGGAAGAATAGCACAGCTTGTTCGGATTTGATCGTGGAGATCGGTCGAGCTTCAATCCATTTTGTAAACTTGTCTATGGTGACAAGCAGGTGGGTGAAGCCCCCGGGTGCCTTTTTGAGTGGCCCAACTAGGTCAAGCCCCGAGACCGCGAAGGAACACGTGATGGGGATCATCTAGAGCGCCTAGGCTGGAAGGTGAATCTGCTGAGCGTAGTACTGACACCCTTCGTAGGTGCGTACAATTTGCTCGGTGTCGGCTACTGCGGTGGGCCAGTAGAAGCCCTGTCGGAATGCGTTCCCAACCAAGGTCCTTGGTGCGGCATGGTGACCGTAGACCCCACCGTGGATATCGCCTAGTAGAAGTTTTCCCTATTCGCCAGGGATATAGAGCTATAGGATCCCCGTATGGCTTCGTTTGTAGAGTTTGCCTTCTACAAGAACGAAGGACTTGGCGCGACGTGCGAGCCATCAGGCTTCTGTCTTGTCTGCTGGTAGTATGTCACGGAGGAGGTAGTCGAGGTAAAGTGTTCTCTAGTCGTCGGGAGGGTCGGACTCTGCTGCTGGGTCCTCTTCAAGCTCCATGACCTCGGGGTCAGGCGGAGCAATTGGCGGATCAGCCCCTGGGGTCGGACTAGATGGGCCATCGTTGGCCTATTCTGACCCCGCGTAGTGTACCAAAGGTTTGTGTTGATCGCTGGCGAAGATGCCTACCGGGACTAGCTCTCGGCCGAATGCTGCTTTTGCGAGCGTGTCGGCTGCTTCGTTGAGGCGCCTTGGGATGTGATTGAGTTTGAGGCCATCGAATCTGTCCTCCAGCCATCGAACTTCTTGGCAGTATGCCTCCATCTTAGCGTCATGGCAGCTCGACTCCTTCATGACCTAGTTGACGACCAGCTAGGAGTCGCCCCTGACGTCGAGGCGTCGAATGCCCAGCTCGATGGCGATTCGTAGGCCGTTGATGAGCGCTTCGTATTCTGCGGTATTGTTTGATGAGGGGAAATGGAGCCGAACCATGTACCTCATGCGGACCCCGAGGGGAGATATGAAGACTAGCCCTGCGCCGGCGCCCTTCTTCATCAGCAATCCGTCGAAGTACATTGTCCAGTACTCTTGATCGACGACTGCTGGTGGCATCTGGACCTCGGTCCACTCCACGATGAAGTTAGCCAGTACCTAGGATTTGATCGTTGTTCGGGGGGCATAAGTAATGCCCTAATCCATCAGCTCGAGTGCCCACTTTGCGGTTCTTCCTGTAGCGTCCTGGCTACGGACAACCTCGCCGAGGGGGAATGATGTCACGACTGTCACAGGGTGTGACTCGAAGTAGTGGCGTAGCTTCCTCTTGGTGATGAGGACGGTGTAGAGGAGTTTCTAGATTTGGGAGTAGAGGGTTTTGGAGTCGGATAATACCTCACTGATGAAATATATAGGGCGCTGCACCCTGAAGGCGTGCCCCTCTTCTTCCCGCTCTACTACTAAGGCAGCGCTAACCACTTGCATGGTGGCCGCTATATATAGGAGGAGGGATCCTCCATTGCTTGGAGGGACCAGAACCAGGGGTTTAGTTAGAAATTGCTTAACCATGTCAAGCGCCTCCTGAGCCTCGGCTATCCACTCAAAGCGGTCAGACTTCTTCAGGAGTCGATAAAGGGGGAGTCCTCGTTCACCGAGGTGTGAAATGAATCGGTTGAGGGCGGCAAGGCGTCCTGTGATCCGTTGAACCCCCTTTATGTTTTGGATTGGGCCCATCTTTGCGATGGCTGATATCTTCTCCGGGTTGGCTTCGATGCCGCGCTCAGAGATAATGAAGCCGAGTAGCATGCCCCTTGGAACCCTGAAAACACATTTTTCGGGATTGAGTTTGATGCCATTTGCCCGGAGTTTCACAAAGGTTTGTTCAAGGTCGGCGACAAGGTGGTCAGCTCGCTTGGATTTGACTACGATGTCATCAACGTGGGCCTCAACTGTCCACTCGATGAGGTCCCTGAAGCAATTGAGCATACAGCGCTGGTAAGTTGCCCCAGCGTTCTTTAGACCGAACGGCATTGAAATGTAGCAGAACGATCCGAAGGGGGTGATAAAAGACGTCGCGAGCTAGTCGGACTCTTTCATCGCGATCTGGTGGTAGCCAGAGTATGCGTCAAGGAAGCAGAGGGTTTCGCACCCTGAGGTGGAATCAACTATTTGGTCAATGCGTGGCAAAGGAAACGGGTCCTTTGGGCACGCCTTGTTGAGGCTCGTGTAGTCAACACACATCCTCCATTTCCCGCTCTTCTTTCGTACAAGAACGGGATTTGCTAGCCACTCTGGGTGGTATACTTCCCTAATGAACCCAGCAGCCAATAGTTTTGCTAACTCTTCACCGATGGCCCTGCGCTTTTCCTCGTCAAAGCGGCACAGGCGTTGCTTCACTGGCTTGGAGCCTAGGTGGATTTTCAAGGTATGCTCGGCGACCTCCCTCAGAATGTCTGGCATATCTAAGGGTTTCCACGCAAAGATGTCTTTGTTATCGCGGAGGAAGTCAACGAGCGTGCTTTCCTATTCGGAGGAGAGCGCAGTACCAATGCGTACCTTTTTAGCCTCGGAGCTGCTGGGGTCCATGAGGACCTCCTTGGAGCCTTCTGCCGATTCGAACGACCCGGTCGATTTCTTGGCGTCGGGTGTTTTTTCGGCAACCTCCTCCCTGAGGGTGGCGAGTTCCTTGGAGGCGATGACTATGGAGGCATGACCGCAGCATTCGACTTTGCACTCATAAGCGCGCTGGAAGGAGGTGCCGATGGTGATGACTCCGTGGGGGCCCGGCATCTTCAGCTTAAGGTACGTATAGTTGGGGATGGCCATGAACTTTGCGTAGCATGGTCATCCCAGGATGGCGTGGAAAGTTCTCAAGAACCCCACTACGTCGAAGGTGAGGGTCTCAGTCCTGTAATTGGACCGATCCCTAAAAGTGACGGGCAGATCAATCTGCCCTAGTGGCACGGCCTGCCTACCAGGCACGACGCCATGGAAAGGCGCTCGGATAGGGTGGAGGTTCGTTCGGTCGATGCCCATCTCGTCGAGTGTCTTGGCGTACATGATGTTGAGGCCGCTGCCTCCGTCCATCAGTACTTTCATGAGCCGCTTCGGGCCGACGATTGGATTGACAACAAGCGGGTACCTTCCCGGGTGTGGGACAGCATCCGGATGGTCGGTCCGATCGAAGGTTATGGCAGATTCTGACCACCGGAGGAAGGTAGGCGTGGCCGGTCCGGTAGTATAGACCTCGCAGCGCGCGACCTTCTGGCGGCGCTTGGAATCATAGGCCGTTTATCCTCCGAAGATCATGAGAGCGTCAGTTGGTGTCGGGAAGGCATCATCTTTCTCCTCTACGTCGTCTATGGCGGGGGTAGGTTCCTTCCCCTGCTCCCCTTTGTTGAGGCCCCCGGACAAGTATTTGCGCATGAGGCTGCAATCCTTGTATAGATGCTTGGCTGGGAAGGCATGGTTTGGGCATGGCCCCTCGAGCATTTTTTCAAAGTGGTTCAGAGTGCCCTCCATGGGCTTCCGACCACCTTTGCGGTTGGCAGCGGCCACGAGCGAATTGTCATGCCATTGCTTCTTATTTTTTCTTTTGGCGGGACGGTTGGAGGCGCCCTCACCGGCGTCCTCGTCCCGCCTCGCCTTGCCGTCGGAGCGGTCGAAGATGGCCTCGACCGCCTCCTCTCCTGAGGCATGACTGGTGGCAATGTCCAGGAGTTCCTTGGTAGTCTGCGAGCCCCTACGTCCCAGCTTGTGGACCAGGGATTCACAGGTTGTCCCGGATAGGAAGGCTCCTATCATGTCGGTGTTGGCGATGTTAGGGAGCTCGTTACACTGACGAGAGAAGCACCAGATGTACCCATGGAGGGTTTCATCGGCCTTCTAGCGGCAGTTCTTGAGGTCCCATCGGTTTCTGGGGTGTTTGTACGTGCCCTGGAAGTTCCCCACGAAGATCTCCGTTAGATCCCCTCAACTTTGAATGGCATTAGACGGTAGGTGCTCCAACCATGCTCGCGCCGAATCGGCCAAGAACAGTGGGAGATTGCGAATAATGAAATCGTCATCACTCGCACCACTGGCCTGACTGCAAGCTGATAGTCTTCGAGCCAAAGCCTGAGATTTGTTTCCTCGGAATATTTAGGGATGTTGGTAGGCGGTCGGTACCTTAGGGGGAATGCGGCGTTGAGGATGTGTCGGCCAAAGGCCTGAGGGCCTAGCAGGCCAGGGCTTGGGCTTCAGTCCTCGCTGCTGTCATAGCGTCCGCCGCGTCGGGGATGGTAGCCGCGGCAGGTTACCTCTCCTACGTCACCGTGGGCGCGCCTGCGGTCATCGATGGTGCTACGCACGTCGCGGTCGTGGCCGAGACGTGGATGCACCGGGATGGCGGAGGGCTGCCTGCCGCCTGGCAGTGTCTAGTGAATGGACACGTCCTTGGTGGGGTGCACCAAGGGCGTACGCTGGCTGGCGTCGGGCTCGCGTCGTCGGGACAACGAACTTTATGCCTGCTGCGCCGCCGCACGCTCGAGCAACGTGCGAATTTATCGGCAGGCGCGGCAATCCTCGGACGTCGTGGCCTCCGGTAGGCCATGCAGCAAGGCAGTTGCTGCAGCGATGTTTTGGCTCGCCCGAGTGAAGTGAGGAAGGGTCCCGTCGTCGGTGAGGATCCTTTGGTGTATGCGGCGGGCCATGGCGCGCGCGCGCCCCCCGTTTTCGCGGTGTTCAATCTCGCGATTGATGTCTAGTGCTCCCGGACGAGCCCTTGCCCGACCTCATCGATCTCCAGCTTGCGGGCCCTCAGCTGCTCCATCCTTAGGCGAGATGGGGCCACCGTCTCCTCCCTAGACCTGCCACCAGGGTTGCTTGTCGGGGTGGCCTCTTCCCCAGAGACACTTTTGACGTGCCCCTCGGGGGTCTACGCCATGAAGCATTCCCGAGAAGGGTGGTGGCTCCCCCTACTGGAGTCCGAGCTGGAGAACGATCCTTGCTCCTTCGTGAGGAGCCTGTGGAGAGTCTCCGTATCATGTTCAATCGTCCCCATGAACTCACTGTCCGCAGGCGGCTGAACCATATGTAGTGCTAGAAGGTGGCCAGCGGTCGCCGTAGCGTTGCGGAGACCAAACGGAAACGCTGTTGGGGCGCTCCGTACGAGGTCCTTCGGGGATAGGGTGATGCAGCGTGGGTCCTCCCTGGATAACTGGGGTCCAAAGGAGTCACCTGACTGTCCCTCAAGCCTCCGGTGGCTGAGGTTGATGGAAGGGAGAGACTGCATGGCCGTGTGGGCCAGCGCCAGCTCTCCTCCTAGTGTAATGATGAAATCTAGGTCGCCGAAATGCACGTGTGCACCTGGGACCCAGCTGATTGCGTGGGTGGCCATCTGAGGCCTGATTTGGAACGCGTAAAGGCCCCTACTTGGCGTGCCAACTGTCGGTGTTTCGTACAAGCACAGGCAAGTAAATTTATAGTGATGCGCGTTAGGCTCAGATGGTGCGCTAAAGGACACAGGATTTATACTGGTTTGGGCTGAATGTCCCTACGTCCAGTTTGTTGCTGCTTGTGTTATTAGCACCGAAAATGGTTCATAGTAGGGGTACAAATGATCGAGAGAGGAACTGGTCCCAAGTCTCTGATGGAAGGGTTGAAAGGAGGCCAAGAGCTTGGTAGCAGCTTGACTGTGTGTGTTGTGTGTTGTGCCATCAAAAGTCCGTCCCCTTGTTGGAGGAAACGCATCCCCTTTTATAGATGAAGGGGATAGCTTTACAAGTGTGAGGGCTAGGATGCGTACTCTACCTAGCCTTGTGGCTCACGTCTACCCAACCTAGTTTCCCATTCTGATGGGTGCGAAAGGATGATAAGCACCTACAATACTATCAATGCCTCTGTAGAATGTCAAGATGGTTACAGAGCACTGCCCCTCGTAGGGTATGGACTATAGTATAGTGGCTTTGACTTATGAGCCTTGCCCAGTCTTGCTCCGCACGCCTTATGGTTCCTATGAATCTTTGTCAGAGGGACGCGGGGTCGGGGTCCAGAGTAGCGCTGTGGGAAAAGTCTTCCGATCGGAGAGGGCATCCGGAGGTTGAAGCATGTGCTCTGATCCGGTGAACCCAAGGGGGCGGGAAGCGGGCACCGCTCCCTTGGGACCATAATGTGGTGACGACATATCCGTCATTTGTAGAGATTGCAAATCCTTTTTTAGAGCATAGTGGTTGTCGTATATCTTCGTCGGGTTCCGTGTCCCAGAGCTGAAGGCGGCGCCTACAACTCTATAGGGTGAAGAGCACGCACCTGCAATACTTTTCAGGCTCTGCTATGCCCGGAAGGGTCTAAAGCACCCGTCCCATCGTTCCCTGGCAGTACTGAAAGCTCTAGTTTGGTTTTGGTTAATTGATGAAACCCTAAGTGCTAACCTAGTTTATCAAAGTGATTATGAGATAGGTAGCACTACTCCAAGTGATGAAGCAATGACGAAGATCATGACAATGGTGATGGCATGGTGATGATCAAATGCTCAAACTTGGAAAAGAAGAAAGAGAAAAACAAAAGGCTCAAGGCAAAGGTATAAAATGTAGGAGCCATTTTGTTTTAGTGATCAAGACACTTAGTGAGTGTGATCACATTTAAGATAGATAGCCATACTATTAAGAGGAGTGAAACTCGTATCGAAACACGGTTATCAAAGTGCCACTAGATGCTCTAATTCATTGCATATGCATTTAGAATCTAGTGAAGTACTAACACCCTTGAAAATGTTTGTGAAAATATGCTAACACATGTGCACACGGTGATACACTTGGTGGTTGGCACATTTGAGCAAGGGTGAAGAAGATAGAGTCGAAGAGGAGTTAGTCGCGCTGGTTACAGAGTGACCGGACGCGTCCAGTATGATGACCGGACACGTCCGGTATTCAGCGACAGACTCAGCGACCGAACACGTCCGGTCGCCACTCCGGACATGTCCGGTATGAATCAGAAAAGCAGAGTTCGGCAGACAGTTGATCAGACGCTGGCAGCGTCCAGTCCGGTGTGATCGGACGCGTCTGGTCGTGCGTGGAAGCTTAATGTACTCGACCGGACGCTGAGGCTCAGCGTCTGGTCAGTTTCTAACTGACGCGTCCAGTCGGCCCTGGAGGCTTACTGGACTCGATCAGACGCAGCGGCTGAGCGACCGGTCATTTGTGATTCTACGTCCAGTGTGAGCATCCGGTCGTCAGCAGAAGGGGCAGCAATGGCTAAGTTTGTTTGAACCGAACACGTGGCAGTCTGGGGCTACCGGACACGTCCGGTATGCCGACCGGACGCGTTCGGTATTCACGACCACAGCGACCGGTGCTGCATCTGGTCAGTTGGATTGCAGCGTCCGGTCAGCCAGCGTTATGCCCAGTGAAGGGGTATAACGGCTCTATTTGATGGGGGCTTCTATTTAAAGCCCCATGGCCAGCTCAAGCTAGATCTCTTGCACATTTTCATTGACATAGCAACTTTGTGAGCTTAGCCAAAGCCCTCCCACTCATCTCCATCATTGATCCATCATCTTTGTGAGATTGGGAGAGAATCCAAGTGCATTGCTTGAGTGATTGCATCTAGAGGCACTTGGTATTCGTGTTGCGCTACGGATTTTGTTTGTTTCTCTTGGTGGTTGTCACCACCTAGACGGTTGGAGCAGCGGTGGAGGATTGGCACGAGTTAGTGATTGTTCGTGGCCATCTCCGGTGATTGTAAGGGGAGTTGTACCTTCCCTGGTGGAGTGCCAAAAGGTAACTCTAGTAAATTGCTCGTGTTATTAAGTTACCTCACTTGTGGGTCAGTTCTTGTGGTGTCCTATCATGTGGACGAGGTTTGTGAAACACCTCTTAGCCACCAAACCACCAAGTGTTGGTCGACACAACGGGGACGTAGCGTGTTGGCAAGCACATGAACCTCGGGAGAAAATCGATTGTCTCTTGTCTTTGGCATTCTCCCGGTGATTGGCTATATATTCATCTTGTGATTGGTTTATCCCCTACACGGTGGTATAATCACCCTACTCACTTATTTACATTCTTGCAAACTAGTTGATACAAGCTCTTTAGTGTAATTAGAATTGAGAGCTTGCTTTATTATTTACATTCATCGAATTGAGCTCTTTAGAGTAGCAAGTTTGTGTGCCTAAGTAATCATTGCAACTAGAATTATTGGATAGGTGGCTTGCAACCCTTGTAGAGCTAGAGCAAGTTTGCATTACGCTATTTGTCATACTAATTAAATTTCTCTAGTTGATTTGTAGAATTTTAAATAGGCTATTCACCCCCCCCCTCTAGCCATATTAGGACCTTTCAAGTGGTATCGGAGACATGGTCACCGTTTGATTGAAGGCTTAACAACCTCGGTGTCAAATTATGGCTCAAGTTGTGTTCAACCATGTGGGGGGCAAACCACCGTTCTTTGATGGCACATGCTATGGTTATTGGAAGAGAAAGATGAGGATGTATCTTGGTTCAATCAATGATCAAGTATGGAAAGTGACCGAGAATGACTATGCTATCATTGATCCCGATGATCCAACCAATCAAGATAAGATCAACAAGCAATGCAATACAATGGCTCTCAACACCATATACAATGACATTGATTCCAAGGTGTTTGAGCAAATCAAGGATTGTGATAGAGCAAATGAGGTGTGGAAGAGATTGGAGGAAACATATGAGGGCACACCGGCGGTGAAGAGTGCTAAGTTGTATATCCTCAAGGATAAATTGACAAGCTTCAAGATGAAGGAAGATGAGAGCATTCTGGAGATGTTCCATCGATTGCAAGTCATTGTCAACGACTTGAAGGTATTGGGAGAGAAGATCAAGGATGATGATGTCTCCCATCGATTCTTGATGTGCTTACCTCCAAGATTTGAGATGCTAAGATTGCTCATCATAAGAGGAGGATTAAAGGACATTACCCCCAACCAAGTACTAGGTGATGTCATGACACAAGAGACATACCGTGTGGAAAGGGAGGGGGATGACAAGGATGACAAGAGGGAAGAAGAGGACAAGAAGAAGAAGAAGAGTATAGCATTCAAGGCTAGCTCATCATCATCCAAGAACAAGGGCAAGTCCAAGAAAGAATCAAGTGACGATAATGATCTTAGTGACATTGATGATGAAGCCATAGCCCTATTTGTGCGCAAGATGGGCAAATTCATGAAGAAGAAGGGCTATGGTGCAAGAAAGAGAAGAGATCACACCAAGAGCAAAGAATATGTGAGAAGATGCTACAATTGCAAGAGCCTTGATCATGTTGTAGCAAATTGTCCCTACAATAGTGATAATGATGAAGATGAAAAGAAGAAGCATAAGAAGGATAAGAATGAAAAGAAGGAGAAGAGAATGGCCTTCCAAAAGAAGAAGAAGGGTGGAGGCTATGTAGTCACTTGGGATAGTGATGGCTCATCAGATAGTGATGACTCTAGTGATGATGGCAAGAAATCTATCAAGAAAGCACTAGCAAGTATCGCCATCAACAACAAGCCCTCCATCTTCGACACTTCATCGACATGTCTCATGGCAAAGCCTACCAAGGTAAAATATGATGAGAGTGATGATGATGAATGTGAAAGTGACTCTTGTAGGAATGATAATGATGATGATGAGGAGTACTCCAAGGAGGAGCTCTTGGACATGTGTGAGCAAGTGCACACTTGCAATGAGATGAAGAGAAAGGAGTGCAAAGAATTGCGCAAGAAAGTTTAATGAGCTCAATGCCACTCATGAGGGGCTAATGGATGCCCATGAGAAGCTTGGAAAAGCTCACTCTAAGCTTGAAAAGGCTCACTCCTCTCTCATTGAGCAAGTCAAGAAGGAGGAAGCCAAGAAGGAGCAAGTGATAGTAACATGTGATGTGGGACTAACATGTGATCTTATTGATGAATCTTTTCATGAACCCATTATTGTTGCTCCTACTAACACTTCTTGTAGCACAACCATTACCACTCCACCTATGAATGATACATCACTAATGGTGGAAAATGAAACCCTCAAGAAGGAGGTGAATCAGCTCACTCGTGCCTTAGGCAATAAATATGGTGGAGATGCCCGCTTGCTAAAGTGCTTGGGTAGCCAAAGGTTTTCTCTCAACAAAGAGGGATTAGGCTATACCCCCAAGAAAGGCTAGGCGGCCTTTATCACTCCCAAAGTTAGCTTTGTGAAGGGCAATGGTCGGTTTTGCAATAGATGCAAGCAAGTTGGGCATATAGAGCAAAATTGCAAGACTAACAAGAACAAGCTACCTAATGTATCCTCAATCAAATTTGATTCTTGTTACATGCTTTATAAGGGTGCCAATGGTGTGAAGGCTAAGTTCATTGGTGCACCAATTGTGGGCCCAAAGAAGAAGGCCATTTGGGTACCAAAGTCCTTGGTGACTAACCTACAAGGACCCAAGCAAGTTTGGGTACCTAAAAGGAATTGATCTTCTTTTGTAGGTGAATTATAAAGCCGGAGGAAGGCATTGGGTGCTTGATAGTGGGTGCACACAATATATGACCGGTGATTCAAGAATGTTCAACTCAATCAATGAAAACAAGAGCAATGGGTTTGATAGTATCACATTTGGTGACAATGGCAAAGGCAAGGTCAAAGGGCTTGGTAAGATTGCAATATCAAATGACTTGAGCATTTCCAATGTGCTACTAGTAGAGAGCTTGAACTTCAACCTATTATCGGTAGCTCAATTGTGTGATCTTGGTTTCAAGTGCATATTTGGTGTGGATGATGTAGAGATCATAAGTGTAGATGGCTCTAACTTGATATTCAAAGGATTTAGATATGAGAATCTATACTTAGTTGATTTCAATGCTAGAGAAGCTCAATTGTCAACATGTTTGATCACTAAGTCTAGCATGGGTTGGTTATGGCATAGAAGGCTTGGTCATGTTGGAATGAAACAATTGAACAAATTGATTAAGCATGACTTAGTTAGAGGCTTGAAAGATGTCACATTTGAGAAGGATAAGCTATGTAGTGCATGTCAAGCCGGAAAGCAAGTTGGTAATACACATCCTAAGAAGAGCATGATGAGTACATCCAAGGCATTTGAGTTGATGCATATGGACTTGTTTGGACCAACCACATACACTAGCATTGGTGGAAACAAATATGGATTTGTGATTGTGGATGATTTCACTAGATACACATGGGTATTCTTTCTTATTGACAAGAGTGATGTGTTTGCAACATTCAAATCATTTGTCAAAGGCATTCACAATGAGTTTGAAACAACAATCAAGAAAGTTAGAAGTGACAATGGAAGTGAGTTCAAGAACACTAGAATTGATGAGTTATGTGATGAATTTGGAATTAGACATCAATTCTTGGCCAAGTATACTCCTCAATCAAATGGGCTAGTTGAAAGAAAGAATAGAACCTTGATTGATATGGCAAGATCAATGTTGAGTGAGTACAATGTGAGTCATTCATTTTGGGCCGAAGCAATCAACATGGCTTGCTACTATAGCAACTGACTCTATTGTCACCCTATGATGGACAAGACACCTTATGAGCTATTAAATGGAAGAAAGCCCAACATAGCATACTTTCAGGTTTTTGGTTGTAAATGCTACATATTGAAGAAAGGCACTAGATTAAGCAAGTTTGAAAAGAAGTGCGATGTAGGTTTCTTGCTTGGTTACTCCACTACTAGCAAGGCTTATAGAGTTTGGAATTTAGCTAGTGGTACTCTTGAGGAGGTTCATGATGTGGAGTTTGATGAAACGAATGGTTCCCAAGAGGAAGATGAGAATCTAGATGATGTAAGAGGCACTCAATTGGTCAATGCAATGAAGAACATGGACATTGGTGAGTTAAGGCCTAGAGAGGTGATTGATATTGAAGATGACAAGAATCAAGTGCTCTCTAACTCAAATGTGCAAGCTAGTGGTTCTCATGATCAAATCCAAGCAAGCACTAGTAATGGCAATGTGCAAGATCAACAAATGGCTAGTTCATCATCTCAACCAAGTGATCAATCAAATGCTAGCAATCAAGTGCAAGTGCTTCAACCAACCAATGTTGCAAGAGATCATCCATTGGACACTATCATTGGTGATATTTCAAGAGGTGTGCAAACAAGATCAAGATTGGCTTCATTTTGTGAGCATTTTTCATTTGTGTCATCCATTGAACCTAAGAAGATAGATGAAGCTTTGAGGGATGTTGATTGGATCAATGCTATGCATGAAGAGCTAAACAACTTCACAAGAAACTAAGTATGGGATTTAGTTGAGAGGCCTAAGGATCATAATGTGATTGGAACTAAGTGGGTCTTTCGGAACAAGCAAGATCAAGATGGGATAGTAATAAGGAACAAAGCAAGATTAGTGGCTCAAGGTTACACTCAAGTTGAAGGTCTTGACTTTGGAGAAACATATGCCCCGGTTGCAAGATTGGAAGCAATTAGGATCTTGCTAGCTTATGCTTGTGCCAACAACATCAAGTTGTACCAAATGGATGTGAAAAGTGCATTTCTCAATGGGTACATCAATGAGCTTGTGTATGTTGAGCAACCTCCCGGTTTTGAAGATGAGAAGAAACCCAACCATGTCTACAAGTTGAGAAAGGCTTTGTATGGATTGAAGCAAGCACCTATAGCATGGTATGATAGATTGAGGGATTTCCTACTCTTTAAGGGATTCAAGATGGGAAAGGTTGACACCACTCTCTTCACCAAGAAGCTTGGAAATGACTTGTTTGTAATGCAAATCTATGTTGATGATATCATCTTTGGATCAACAAATCAAGAATTTTGTGAGGAGTTTGGCAAGATGATGGCAAGTGAGTTTGAGATGTCTATGATTGGAGAACTTAGTTACTTCCTTGGTCTTCAAATCAAGCAAATGAACAATGGCACATTTGTGAGTCAAGGCAAGTATATCAAGGATGAAAGGATCAAGATGCCCAAGAGGAGGGTGAATTAGGCTAATTCTAAATTTTCTTGTGATAATCAAATCCTATGGTTAGCCCAATTAACCCCTTGTGCCTAGAAAAGTGTTTCTATTAATCTAACGCACAACAGACTTGCAACCTATGTTCCAAACTTACTCTAGCATGGCAATTCTATGAATGTAAAGACAAGTATTGAATTGCTCAAAGTAAATGCTCAAAGTAAATAGAGAGAGAGGAACGCGGCGATGTTTTGCCGAGGTATCGGAGAGTCGCCACTCCCCACTAGTCCTTGTTGGAGCACCCGCACAAGGGTGTAGCTCCCCCTTGATCCGCGTAAGGATCAAGTGCTCTCTACAGGTTGATTCTTCGACACTCTGTCGTGGCGAATCACCCAAAGCCGCTCACAACTTGAGTTGGGTCACCCACAAGCTCCGCCGGGTGATCACCAAGCTCCCAATCACCACCAAGCCATCTAGGTGATGGCGATCACCAAGAGTAACAAGCACGAACTCTCACTTGACCACGCGAAGCCTAATGACAAGATGGATGCACACTTTGCTACTCTTGATTCACTAATGAGGCTACTCTCTTGGATTCTCAAATCTCAATCACCTCACTAGGACCTTGCTCTTCTTGGCACTCACAAATGTGTTTCTCAGCTATTGGAATGAGCAAAAGTAACTCCACACATGAGTGGAGCTTCTATTTATAAGGCAGCCTAAAAAACGAACCATTATGAGCTTCTGTGGGGTGATCGGACGCTCCAGTCATATTGACCAGACGCTCCGGTCAGTTCAACCCGCAAACCAGTGAATACGTGTTGACCAGACGCTGGCAGCGTCCGATCACCACTGACCGGACATGTCTAGTCGCATTAAACCCTCACTAGATGCTTACTGTACTCGACCGGACGCTGAACCCCCAGGGTCCGGTCATCACTGACCGAACACGTCCGATCGTAGATTCCCTTCTCTGGAACCTTACTGGAGTCGACCAGACGCTGCCTCTCAGCGTCCGGTCACTTGACCACTCCAGCGTCTGGTCACACCGAACGCAATCTACCTGATCAAATGAACTGACCGGACCCTGTGGCCAGCGTCCGGTCACACCGGAGCCAGCGTCCGGTCAGCATTTGACCCTCCATTCACTTCCAACTCTCGATCATATGTGAATGAAGTTTGCTCTAAAGGATCTTAGGCATATTGAGGAGCTACCTAGTGCTAGTTTTAACAAGTGTGCACCACACCTAACTCACTAGACTCACTAGGTCAAGCTACCCATCCATACCCCCCTTAATAGTACAGCCAAAGGAAAAAACAAAGTCCTAAACTACTCTAAGTGTCTCTCCAACTCCAATCGACACTTAGAACTAGTTATCCTTAACCTTGTCGTCCATCCTTTGAAAACCAAAATGATTTCCATCGTAGGGGCATGACCACCTCGATTGCCCAATCGATCTCCATTACTATGACCTAACTTAATTGCCTCTGCAAAACACACGTTAGTCATAGTAATCTTGTATTGACATTAATCACCGGCAAATGAGCATAACACAAGTGATATGACATATAAATAATGTAAAGTAGAGCACACATGTCATGTATCACAATCACGTAGATATCACTATCACATAGATATAATAGTATGCATGAAAGTAAACACACGAATGCATAATGGTAATAGTGTATCACACAAATAAAACTCCAAATGTAATAGATAATAAGCTAATAATAGATAACTAGCTCCCCCTAAATGTCGCTCCCCTAGAGTCTACATACTCGAACCCTCTCCCCCTTTGGCGTCAAACACCAAAACCTAAGGGTCGGTCGGTGGGGCTGCAACGGATGAGCCGGGCGCTGAAGTACGTGGAGCAAGATGAAACTGGGCGCCATCATCATCTGACCCTGAGCTCTATACTAACTGACCCTCTGTGGCTAGAAATGTCTCTGAAGCGGTCTGGGTCTAAGCTGGGGCATGTGCTGCCTGTGATGCTGCTAGGACGTCTGTCGTAGGATCTGAAGAGGTGATAGACGAAGGGAGCCTCTGAGTAGTCGCGGTGACAGGGGCTGCTGTAGAAGGACCGGCGGTATGCATATGAGGCAGTGTAGGCATGCCGGTCAACTCGCTGAAGGATGCTCCAAGACTCCTGGAAACTAACATGTCAGGCATAAATAGCGAGGAAGACTGATCCGGTGAGAAGCCCGTATGATATGGTGTGAACTAGGGGGCTACCACTGGTGAGGACAACCACTAGGACACCTGAACTATGGGAGAAGCAAACAGAGCTAGAGGTTGTCCTTGACTCTAAAGCCCACTAGGCTGTACTGCTGGAGTCGTCGTAGTGGTGGTAGGCTGAGCAAGCTAGGGCAAAAAATGTGGTTGTGGGGCCCCAAGTGCTGTTACTACATGCTGCATAAATCCCATAAGCTACTGCTGCATGAGTAACTGTTGCTGCATCTGCTGCTGCTGCTGCTGAAGGAGCTGCTGCTACCGCTGGAACTCGTCCTGGCAAGCCTAAAACTATGCAAAGTTGGCAGCGGTCTCCTGAGCCTGTTGTGCCTGATCCTGCTGCATCCGCTCAAGAATAGCGATCAAGGCGGGGTCCATCTGCGGTGCAGGTGGAGCTGAGCTAGAACTGTCGGCCTTTGCATCATGTCTACGTGGAGGCATATGAGGAATCGGCAGATAATCGTCATCCGAACTATCACTGGACTCTGTCACCTCCTGCTGTGCCTCAAGCTGCTCCTCCTCAGTAGCGGCTATGCCTCTGATAATCTCGTCCTACTGAGCTGCTGACTCTGGAACATCTAGACGATGGGTAGGCTGAGTGGGTGCCTGTGGTGTGCTGTGCCTGATCCTCTGTGCCATGTTATAAGCCGAAAACTCTGTGGTGGCACCTTTGTACTCGGCAACCATCTCTGGGGTCCTAACCTGCACAGACTTGAGCATTAGGAATGTGATCCAATGTGCATATGGAAGTTGTCTATGAAACTTGAAGCCCTCAGCTATAGTATCCTCCATCTCTGATAGAAGGAGGTCCCAAATGTCGAACACGGTCTGCTGCATCAGGGTATTAAGGAGCCAGAGCTATAGGTGAGTTAGACCCTCTCTGTATCCCAACCTGGGAAGTAGTGTCCTCCTGATAATAGCCTCTAGCACTCGAGCTATAGGAGTAAGGTCACTGGGGTTCCTCCTCAACCCCTCACCAAAGGGCTCCTTGAAGCAATGGCGCACAAGATCTATAGGGGGCACCATACCACCATGTGGGCGCCTAGGAGGCTCCTGCTGTCCATAACATACCTCATGCAATCTGACAGGCTGCTCCTGTAGCCTCAGTATCTCCCTGGCCCTAAAACTCATCACCTTGTAGTCTCTGCCGTTGAATGCAAAGTGTATGAAGTTATGATGCGGGTCAACGTAGAGCGAAGCATAGAACTGTCGAACCCAAGATGGTACATACACTCCTGTCCGCCCAATCAGATCTGTCAGCCCCGGCAAATATGATAAGTAGGGGCGGATATGCTCTCCGGCTGCTGCCATAATAGCCTCAATACTACATACCCGCTGAGATCTGAACACTGCCCCACTGTTGAGATAAGCATTGTAGAAATCCTCCTGGAGCAGTGTATAGAAACCCTCTGTTGCTCTCTCATCCCTCCTTGGAGGAAACCACACCTCGAACTCTACAAATCTCAGCTGCCGAACCTGTCTGGCCATGTTGGCCCTCAAGTCAAGGTGTACCACTGGAGGCAAACCCTGTGGTCTAGGTAGTGGGCGTGAACCCCTACGCTGTGTAGCTAGCCTCGGTGGAATTGTAGCACTGGTACAACCAGAGCGGCGTAGCTAGGGTGCCTACTCGGTCTCCTCGGCCTACTAGCCCTCCTGAGTCTCCTGAGCTGGCTGAGGCTCTACTGGTGGAGGCTGCTGCTGTGGCTCCTGCTGGGACTCCCCCTAAGGTTGAGGCTCTTCAATAGCCAGTCGATGTCCTGCCATCATGACAGTCCCAGGTGGACCACCATGACGACGCTCAGCCTCCTCAACTGCTGCCCTCTGTGCTAGTGTGAGCTGCGGATCTACAATGACAACACCACTGCGAGTGCCGCCTCTCTCGGCACGCTCTACGGCCTCAGCGACTGCTGCTGCTCTCGTTGTCTCTGCGTTGGGGTACTTGCGCTTCTTAGATGTAACCTGCTTTGTCGCCTTGCCTTTGGTTCCTACGGGCAAGCGAGGCGGGGGCCTCCGATCGTCATCTCCTGGACCACCACCAACGTTCTTGGTGCGAGCCATCTGATCTGACAAGAGAAAAACTACCGCTGATAGGACCAATTGTCCACTGACACTCTCGAGGCTTGGCTTCGATCCATACTCGTGAGCTTGGCTTCGAGTTAACTGACAACTGCACCTGTCACCTCAACAACACCGACTCGCTGCATGATAGAATAGATGGATATACAAGTAAATACAATATATCTAATAGATGCAAAAACCCTAGGAAGCAAGCAATGTAGGTACAAAATTGAGGCGATGGGCTTTCTACCTGATGAACCGGCGATCCGAGAGAAGAAGAGACGTGTCACGCAGGGGAAACCACGGAACTGGCTAGGGTTAGGGTTTTGAGCAGTGAATGAATTGACAGCCCAGGATGTGATTTGAAATTAGTGTTATGAAATTGATCTAGGTTACGGACAAAACAATGTGGTTGAGGGCATTGCCTTACCGAAAACACAGTCGACCAAAGGAGAGCAATGGCTCAGGGAGACGCTGACAGCTGTCGGCGAGGACGGGAGCACGCACCAGCACTGGAAGAGGTGGTGGCGCAGGAGTGGTCGGGCTGTGGAGCTTGGCTCGATGACTCGGTGGCGCACTGGAACAGCGCGGGCAACCAGCGGTGGTGCTTGGCGGCGGCTCTGCTCGGTGGGGCAAAGCACGGATGAAGGGGCGCGGCGGCACGGTGAAGACTAGCATGAGGAGTTGCGGTGGCATTGGCTAGGGCACGGCGGCGGCTGGCGTGGAGGAGCTGCGGCGGCGCTGGCTAGGGCTAGGTCATGGCGGATGCGGGGCAAGGTACGACACTAGCAGTTATAAGGGTCCCCCAATGTGATAGAATAGGAAACGGAAGAAGAGTCCTCATGCCACATGAGATCTACTGACCGGACGCTCTGGTGGTAGCGACCGGACGCTACCACCCAGCATCCGATCGATTCCAGAGAGGTCCAATTCCTCTGGAATCGCGACCGGACGCGTCCGGTGGTCCATGACCGGACGCAAGCAGGGTCCGGTCAGTTGCCTTGAACTCCATGTAGATCGACCAGATGCTAGATCCCTTCCTGACCGAACGCACAAATGCAGCGTCCGGTCACTCCTTCAGCTTCTGTTCACCTCCTGTGAACTGATCGGACGCTGAACTGCAGAGTTCGGTGCAGCGTCCGGTCACTCTTTTCCAGCAAATCTTCAAAGTTCCTTCACGCTGCCTATTCCTAATCAAGTGCCAACATGAATAAGATCCAAATAAACACCAATTGGGACTGATGTGAGTGACCTCTCTCAAACCCTCATATTTTTCAAAATATTTTGCCTTAGGCTATAATTCTTTTTAAGAAAATAGGCAATAAGAGGGCAAATGGAACAAAACAACAAAACAACATCCATGCATATGCAGTACTTTGTAAGTAAATCTAGTTGCTTGTCAAGTTTGATCCAAGGTTAAGCTTCTTCACACGCTTTTCGGCGGTTATCTTAACCATGTTAGACAAACCCTATATGCATTACCAAAAATTAAACGTGTTGTATATTACAATGAATGCAAGGAACAACACAAGCTCAATTTTTAGTGAAGTTGCTAAAATCAAGTACATTGAGCTCATTCTGCAATCTACAAAATGTAGCCTCATCTAGCAGTTTAGTGAAGATATCCACTAATTGATCTTCGGTTCTTACACCTTCTAGTGATATATCATTTTTAGCATCATGATCTCTGAGAAAGTGATGGCGGATGTCTATGTGCTTGGTGCGAGAGTGTTGAACCGGATTATTTGCAAGTTTTACCGCACTTTCATTATCGCACAAAAGAGGTGCCTTTTCTAGAACTACACCATAGTCTAGCAAAGTTTGTTTCATGTATAATATTTGTGCACAACAAGCACCCACGGCAATGTATTCCGCTTTGGCGGTGGACAAAGCCACACTATTTTATTTCTTGGAGGACCAAGACATAAGTGATCTACCAAGCAAATGGCACCCACCAAATGTGCTTTTTCTATCAACTTTGCAACCGGCATAATCCGAATCGGAATAGCCAACTAATTCAAATCTAGCTCCTTTGGGATACCAAAGGCCAATGCTTGGTGTGTGCTTAAGGTACCTAAGGATTCTTTTTACGGCAATTAAATGTGTTTCCTTAGGACTAGCTTGAAATCTAGCACACATACACACACTAAACATGATGTTGGGCCTAGATGCGGTCAAATATAACAAGCTACCAATCATGGAACGGTAGAGAGTTTGATCAATCGGGTTACCTCCCTTATCTATGTCGAGATGTCCATTGGTAGGCATTGGTGTCTTGATTGGCTTACATTCATCCATCTTGAATCTCTTAAGAAGATCTTTTGTGTATTTCTCTTGAGAGATGAAGATGCCTTCTTTCATTTGCTTGACTTGAAAACCAAGAAAGAATGTAAGCTCACCAATCATGGACATCTCGAACTCCTTCGACATCAATTCACCAAATTCTTTGCATGAGTCTTCATTTGATGATCCAAAGATGATATCATCAACATATACTTGACAAATGAAGATATGCTCATCAAGCTTCTTGGTGAATAGTGTGGTGTCGACCTTCCCAATGGTGAAGCCCTTCTCAATAAGGAAGTCCCGAAGGCGCTCATACCAAGCTCTTGGGGCTTGCTTAAGCCCATATAGTGCCTTGGACAACCTATAAACATGATTAGGATATCTAGGGTCTTCAAACCCGGGAGGTTGATCAACATAGACTAGTTCATTAATAAAGCCATTTAAAATGCACTTTTCACATCCATTTGATATAGTTTCATTTCATGATGTGATGCATATGCAAGTAGGATACGGATGGCTTCTAATCTTGCAACCGGTACAAAGGTCTCTCCAAAATCCAAACCTTCAACTTGGGAGAACCCCTTTGCAACTAGTCTTGCCTTGTTCCTCACAACAACACCTTGATCATCTTACTTATTGCGGAACACCCACTTTGTTCCAATGACTCTTGCACCTTTTGGTCGCTCTTCAAGAGTCCAAACTTCATTGCGAGTGAAGTTGTTCAACTCTTCATGCATGGCATTGATCCAATCCGGATCTTTGAGAGCTTCTTCTACCTTGGTAGGCTCATAGCAAGAGACAAAAGAGTGATGAGCAATAAATGAAGTAAGTTTTTGAGATCGAGTCATTACACCCTTTGATGGACTCCCTATGATGAGATCTTGTGGATGATCTTGTAGGAGAGGTGTATTTCTTCTATTGACCACTTGAGGAGGAGGTTGTGGAGCATCAACATCTTGTGCTTGTACCACCATTTGCTCATAGGAGATATGAGTATCTTCATTTTCTACTCTCCCATCTTTTTCACCATCTTGTGGCACACTTGATGAAGAAGGTTGGTCAATGACTTGTACATCATCTTCATCATCTTTTGGCTTGATGTCTCCCACCGGAATATTCTTTATAGCCTCCCTCAATGGTTCATCACCTACATCATCAAGATTCTCATGTGCTCCTTGGGAGCCATTAGATTCATCAAAATCCACATCATATGTTTCTTCAACCAAGCCGGTGGCATGATTAAATACTCTATATGCTTTGAACTTTGATGAGTAACCAACAAGAAAACCAATATCACAACGTCTTTGGAACTTCCCTAGGTGTTGCCGCTTCTTGTAGATGTAGTATTTGCAACCAAACACCCTAAAGAAGGAGACGTCCGGCTTCTTCCCATTGAGCAACTCATAAGGTGTCTTGCCAAGGAACTTTTGAAGGAATAGGCGGTTGGATGCATAACATGCGGTGTTGATTGCTTCTGCCCATAGAGCTTCGGGGGTGTTGTACTCATCTAGCATTATCCTTGCAAGAGTGATTAAAGTCCGGTTCTTCCTCTCAACTACACCATTTTGTTGAGGAGTATAAGTTGCGGAGACTTCATGCTTGATCCCAACTTCATCACAATAAGCTTCAATGTTTGTGTTGTCAAATTCTTTGCCATTATCACTTCTAATCTTCTTGAGCTTCACTTCAAATTCATTTTGAGCTCTCTTGGCAAACTTCTTGAAGCAAGATGCAACTTCGGATTTGTCATAAAGGAAGAATACCCATGTATACCTTGAATAGTCATCAACAATCACAAGACAATAAAGGTTCCCTCCCAAACTCTTGTATGTTGTTGGTCCAAATAAATCTATGTGTAGGAGTTCTAGCACTCTTGTGGTTGACATGAAAGCTTTTGTTGGATGGGTATTTGCAACTTGCTTGCCGGCTTGACATGCACTACAAAGCATGTCCTTCTCAAACTTCACATCCTTCAACCCTCTCACCAAATCATTCTTCATAAGCTTCTTGAGTGAGCTCATCCCAACATGAGCAAGTCTTCTATGCCATAGCTACCCAAGTGTTATTTTGGTGAATAGGCAAGTCTTCAAATTTGCATCTTCAGAGGTGAAGTCCACTAGATATAAGTTGTTGTATCTAAATCTATTGAATATCACTTGATTATGATCTACCTTGGATACAACAACCTCCTTCTTGGTGAACAAGCATTGGAAGCCAAGATCACACAATTGTCCAACAGATAGCAAGTTGAAGCTCAATGAAGCAACATAGAGCGCATTTGAGATAGAATGATCATTTGATATTGCCACTTTGCCCAATCCTTTAACCTTGCCCTTTGAATTATCTCCAAATGTTATTTTCTCTTATCCATCTACCTCTTCATCTAGTGAGGTGAACATACGAGGATCACCGGTCATATGTTGAGTGCAACCACTATCAATAACCCAATGACTTCCACCGGTCTTGTAGTTCACCTACACACAAGAGATTTAAGCTTTAGGAACCCAAACTTGTTGAGGGCCCTTCACCTTCTCAACAAGTGACTTAGCCACCTAAATCTTCTTAGGCCTATTCTTGTTAGGGGGTCCTAAGAACATGACTTTCATCTTTCCACGAGAATCCTTTCTAAGCATGTAGTGAGCATTGAAAGCAAAGGGTCTAGCATGCTTGGGCAAGGGTTATGGCGGTGGAGTTTGACACTCATGAGCAAAGTGGCCTTCTTGTCCACACTCAAAACATCTCTTTGGCTTTGGCTTTGGCTTTGATTGTTGTTGTTGAGCTTGAGCCTTCTTCTTCTCTACACTTGCCACATATCCAATGCCACTTCTATCCATCTTCATGACGGTGTTCATAAGTAGCTCACTTTGGAGGTGCTTGCCTCTGTAACACCCCAGTGTTATGCAAGCATTTAGGCACTGCAAATCATGCATATTGTGCATCATCAAGCATCCTAAGTACCCATGCCTAATCATGTAAATAATAACTAAAACCATGCTTCGAAACATATGAAACATGCTCGTGAAACATGAATGTTGCATACACTTGTTTAGAGTTGTTTTTGCCCTAATTATGCTTGCTAGGTTAGTAAAACATGTTTGGCTATAATTGTAAATCATCTAAAATTATTTAGCACAATTTTTGGAGCAAAGTTTGTATTCAAACTTTTGACAAAATATGCATTTGAAATTTTTATTGAAAATGGTCAAAAATCCTCCCTATTTAGCTTTTGCTTCCCAATTCAAAATCTATGCAAAATTTTTAGTTGGTCCCTAAAGCAAAGTTGTAGAGGATTAAATTCTAAGCAACTTTTATTTTTGGGCCATTTTCAAAAGAAGTCATTTGCTTGCTCAAAAGGGTACTTGAAAACTGATATTTGAAAATTCATTGAAAATAGAATTTGAAAAATTGTTTCTCTCTGTTAACGGGCCGCCGCCTCACTTCTGGCTCGCCAACCGAAGCCGGCCCAACGATCCACCCTACGCCGCGCCTTCGCCTTGGCCCAGCCCACCTCACGCGCTGGCTTCCTTCTTCCCCCGCGCACGCGTACGCGTCCGACCGCGTCAGGCATGCCGCGCCGCGTGGCGAGCGTATGCCGGCGATGCCGGTCGGGTGGCGTCCCATGGCCCCCGCAAGCAAGCGCGCCTCGCCGTTTTCAAGCCACCGCAGCTCCACTTCTCCCTGCACTCCTCATTTCCTCTCCCGCGCTGCGTCTCTGCCTCGCCCCGCACCGAGCTCTGCTCGCGCCGCCATCGCCACCGCAGCCCCGCTGGCAAAATTAGCCGCCGGTGGTCCACCATTGCCCGCAATCGAGCACACGTCACTCTGCCTCACTTCCTAACACCTGGTGCTCGTGGCAGGGACACCATTTGAGCAAGGTATAGCGGCCTTGCGCGTTTTCGCCGCCGTCGGTCATGGCGCCGCCGCGCTTGGCCTCGCCGTGGAAGAGCTTCCTCCATCCCTTCTCCATCCCATTGAGTTACCTGCTCGGGTTCGCCATCTTCTTGTAGACCCAGCGCTCACGCCTGTTTGCCCGGTCGTGGTCGGCAACGGCCACCGGCCCGCTGACAGCGGCCGCACCGCCATGGCGTCTGGAACGCCGGCGTGGCGTGGCGTCTCGCCTCGGCCGAGCTGGGCCAGGACAGCTTTGGGCCGGAGCCCTGAGCCGGGCCATTGCCCTTCCCCTCCGCCTGTTTGCACAGGCCGAAAGCGGCCGTGGGCTAGTCGTTTCCATGGGCCGGCCCAGTAGTAATGAGAAAATTGATTTCGGTTTTCTTTTATTATTTGGGAAGAGAAATACTTTGGAAAATGTTTGTGTACACATTTTGGCTCCAAATTTGTTGAAACAAATTTTGTTGTGTTCCTTGTCACCAGATCCACATGATAAAAATATTACATGTCATTTTTGAGATACTTTTCTGTAGAGCTTTATTTAATTCTCGATATTGCTAATATCTTGTAAAATGTGCAGTAAAACCTATATGTATCAGAAAAATATGCTTCTAAGTTTGTTACTCTTCTTGTGCAATGTACTTCCTAGGAAAAATATATGCCATGCATATCCTATAGAAAAATTGTGAGATGTAGTTCAAGTGCCTTTAATGGCTGATTTTTGTTATTTTTGCTAGAGAGCAAAATTTGTATAAAACATGCATGTGATAATTTTTGTACAGTGATTATTTACTGTTTAGAACCTAGGAAAAATACTAAATCTATTGTTTGACACTTTTCATAATACAAAGTATTTTCATGCTCATAATTAGGTCCAAGCTTGTCATGTTTGTGTAGGCTATTCCACTTATCCAAATGCCATAAAAATCTGATGGTAGACTACTTAGGGTAGTACTATGCTATGGTAATTTTCTAAGATTTTTCTAAGATATAAAAATAGATGTTGCTATTCAAACCTATTATTAATTAGGGTTTAATCAAATGTTGCTTTATGCATGATTAAGAAATTAGTGAAGCTTTGGTGTATCTTTGAAGCATTTAATGAGATGTGTTGACTTAGCATATTAGTAGTAGAAGAGAATGCAGTAGATAACATGTGCTTGTAGTACATGTTCTTGGATGATGTTGACTACCTTGCATTCAAGCATATCCATTGTGTTCATTTCATCCGATGCACCTTTTGCATAAGCACTTACGCACCTGCATCATACAGTATCACAAACCGAGAGCCCAGTCGTTATACCCGAGGAGCCCAAGGAGCAGCTCGAGGTGCAGCCGTAGGAAGTGACCGAAGCAGACGAGGAGGACGTTGAGGAACTTCCGGAGTGCCCCGATCACCGCCCGAGCTCCTTCGAAAGAGGCAAGCCCCGGAGCATTTCTCTCCCCGGTTTGCAATTATTAATTAAATGCTTTACTTTAATTGATGCATTATGGTCAGGAGTTGTTTGCAACCGTTGCTGCATTATACCTTGTCTACCTTTGTTATACTATATCCTTGTTACCCTGGTATCTGCAGTTGAGTCAATGCTTAGCTGGCTTAGACCGGTAGAAGTCGGGTGATTTCCTATCACTTGCGAGCTATAGGTGGTTACCTGGATCTGCTTGGATAACTATGTAGTCATGGTATAACTAAGTGTTAAATGAAGTTGAGACTGGACGGAGACTTATAAAGTTTTGGACTGTAGTGCTTTCTGTCTGTGTCGATTAAGGACCGACCATTGTTGGGCCTCGAGTCATGTTGAACGCATGCCTTACATTTAGCTGGCCGAATAAAGTACCTTTCGACCACGAAGCTGGGAGATTATTCGGGCCGAGTAGATTGCCCGCAGCGCACTGTACCGGAGCAGGTGTGGTAGAACACAAGGGCGCGATGATAAGACCAAAGGGCAGTCGGTCGGCCCCCGGGTACATGTGGTTCCTGGCAAACTCGAGATTTTCCTAGATAGTTGGCTCGGTGACCGATACCTCACTTTAGCGGGTGAGTGAGGTTTGTGTAAGGAATAAATCACCAGCTGGTTAGGAATCGATTCGAATCGCCATCGCTCCTGGATAGTGAGCACTTGACTTGAGTGACTTCATCGTAGTAATGTTGATGGAACACTTGGACAGTTATAATGAATATGACATTCTGGAAGATATTAATGATCATTGGTCATCATTATTTGATTAATTACATGCTTGCTCTAGTATAGGTGCAAATGTAGTCGGTAGGTTAATAATAATTAACTTGACAATAATGCTTTTGGAAAGGTTCTTGAAATGCTAAAAATGCCTCGTTTTGCAAATGAGTCAGTTACCCTACTATAAAGCCCTTCATAATCCTTGGTGTCACTTATTTTCGGTTATGTCGAGTAAGTCTAGCTGAGTACCTTCTCGTACTCAGGGTTTTATTCCCACTTGTTGCAGATGGGCAGATGTATTACGGCTACTGTATCAACTGCCTTTATCCTGCGATGGGTGATGCTTAGGACCATGGGCATGGTCATTCCTTACATCTCGTCTGATGCTTTTGTTGGAGATGATCATTCCCTGGCACTTAATTTGAACTCCGTGTGAGTGTGTGTGGTTTTGAACAAATGGCGTCCGCTACTTCTATTTGAACTCATTTTGTAATAACTATGTTTAAACTCTGATGTACCTGTGATGAGAACTTTTTATGTAATATGTGATGGTGACCGCTAAACTTATTACGATCTTGGCTGGTATATGAGTTGGTTTGAAATCCTTCGTGATTTCACGGACTACCGGGTTATACGGGCTTAAGTTTGCTAAATCGTCTGCTCTGGCGGATGATTTTCTTACTTAATTTCGTATAATTGGTCGGTTCTGTTACAGCCTCTAGCAAACTTGCTCAACCCAATCTTAAGATGCTCTTTCTCTAACTTGAGCTTCTTATTTTCTTCCTTTAGAGCTTCTTGTTTTCTTCTTTGAGCTTCTCATTCTCAAGAATCAACTCTTTGTCATGATCAAGAGTTTCTAGCACAATGGTGTTGTGGCTTTTCATCTCTTCAAGATCTTTCATGAGCTTCTCATTATCACTCTTGAGCTTGACATACTCATCATAGTCATTGCACTTAATCACTTGCTTGCCTTTGCTACTAGATCCTTGCTCAATGCTCTCATCAATTAAATCATCACATGAAGTAGCTATATCAATCTTAACAACATGGTTAGTAGCATCATGTGGCTCATTTGGTAAAAAATCTTGAGCAATAACAAGAGTATCATGATTGATCTTAAGAGTAGTGTATTCATCTTTTAGTTTGTTGTGGCTAGTGATGAGCTCATTGTGCACCCACTCAAGTTTATCATGTTTATCTTTAAGCTCTTTCTTAGAAGATTTAAGCTCCTTGAGTTTGGATGATATAGAATCATTTGTTTCTTTGAGCTCAACATTAGTCTTTTCCAATGTATCGCATTTAGCTAAGAGTGAATCATTTTTAGCATTAAGTTTTTCATTTTTAGCTCTACTCTTTCTAATGATCTTAGTGTATTTTCTTAGTATTTTGACAAGATCATCATATGAAGGTGAATCATCATCATCGCTATTGCTATCACTATTATCATCACTAGCATGTTCATCATCACTACTATCATCATCATTTGATACCTTGCGTTCACCTTTGGCCATAAGGCATAGGTGTGTAGAGGATGATGGCGATGGTGGCGGTGAAGATGGAAGATCAATAGCAATGGCGGCCACCTTCTCATTGTCACTATCATCATCGGATGATCCACTAGATGAATCAATGTCCGTGAGCCAATCACCAACGATGTAGGCCTTTCCACTCTTCTTCTTCTTGTAGAAGTCCCTCTTTTTGCCATCTCTCTTCTTGTATGGCTTGTTCTTTTTCTTCTCATCTTCATCTTTATTGCTTGAGTCATCTTTCTTGCCCTTGTTCTTGTTCTTAAACTTGTCTTTCTTGGGCTTTGTGCATTGATGAGCTAGATGGCCAAGTTCGCCACAATTATAGCAATCCATCTCAGAGATTGGCTTTCTTCTTGAGCTAGTGAAGAACTTCTTCTTCTTGCCGTCAAACTTGATGCCACTCTTGTTTAGCTTCTTTAGCATCTTGGTGGCTTTCTTCACCATGAGAGCAAGATTTTCATCTTTATTTTCTTCATCACTTGAGCTCTCATACTCAAGTCTTGCTTTGCCCTTATCTTGGCTAGCTTTGAATGCTATGTCCTTCTCTTTCTTCTTGGTAGAGGATGAGCCATCTTGTGGTGTGATGTGTATGTACATCTCATGAGCATTGATCTTTCCCAAGATTTGTGTCGGTGTAGCGTCAGAAAGATCACCTTGATGTAGCACGATCACAATATGCCCATATTTGTCAATGGGGAGGACACTCAAGATCTTTCTCACAACGTCGGATGGTGACATTTGAGTAAGTCCAAGCCCATTGACTTCCTCTACAAGAACATTTAAACGTGAATACATCTCATTAGCACTTTCTTTGGGAAGCATCTCAAATGAGTTTAGCTTTTTAATTACAAGATGATAGCGTTCCTCACGCTCACTCTTGGTTCCCTCATGGAGCGCACAAATGTCCGACCATAGTGCATGGGCGCCTTTGTGGTTCCTTACGTGGTTGAACACATCTTTGCAAAGGCCTCTAAAGATGGTGTTTCGAGCCTTTCCATTCCATTTTTCATAATTAACCTCATCGCCTTGTAGGTTAGTAGCATCACGAGGTTTTGGGAAGCCTTGTGAGGTGGCTCTAAGAATACCAACGTCTAGAGCTTCCAAGTACGCCTCCATGCGGATTTTCCAATATGGAAAGTCATCTCCCTCAAAGATAGGAGGAGGTTCATCCACATGAGACATCTTGCTCTAAGTGATTAAGCTTAAAACGTGAGCACGAGGCTCTGATACCAATTGAAAGGATCAAGATGCCCAAGAGGGGGGGTGAATTGGGCTAATTCTAAATTTTCTTGCGATAATCAAACCCTATGGTTAGCCCAATTAACCCCTTGTGCCTAGAAAAGTGTTTCTATTAATCTAACGCACAATAGACTTGCAACCTATGTTCCAAACTTACTCTAGCATGGCAATTCTATGAATGTAAAGACAAGTATTGAATTGCTCAAAGTAAATGCTCAAAGTAAATAGAGAGAGAGGAACGCGGCGATGTTTTACCAAAGTATCGGAGAGTCACCACTCCCCACTAGTCCTCGTTGGAGCACCCATGCAAGGGTGTAGCTCCCCCTTGATCCGTGCAAGGATCAAGTGCTCTCTATGGGTTGATTCTTCGACACTCCGTCACGGCGAATCACCCAAAGCCGCTCACAACTTGAGTTGGGTCACCCACAAGCTCCACTGGGTGATCACCAAGCTCCCAATCACCACCAAGCCGTCTAGGTGATGGCAATCACCAAGAGTAACAAGCATGAACTCTCACTTGACCACGCGAAGCCTAATGAGAAGATGGATGCACACTTTGCTACTCTTGATTCACTAATGAGGCTACTCTCTTGGATTCTCAAATCTCAATCACCTCACTAGGACCTTGCTCTTCTTGGCACTCACAAATGTGTTTCTCAGCTGTTGGAATGAGCAAAAGTAACTCCACACATGAGTGGAGCTTCTATTTATAAGGCAGCCTAAAAAACGAACCATTATGAGCTTCTGCAGGGTGACCGGACGCTCCGGTCATATTGACCGGATGCTCCGGTCAGTTCAACCAGCAAACCAGTGAATACATGTTGACCGAACGCTAGCAGCGTCTGATCACCACTGACCGGACGCGTCCGGTCACATTAAACCCTCACTGGATGCTTACTGTACTCGACCGGACGCTGAACCCCTAGGGTCCGGTCATCACTGACCGGACGCGTCCGGTCGCAGATTCCCTTCTCTGGAACCTTACTGGAGTCGATCGGACACTGCCTCTCAGCGTCCGGTCACTTGACCACTCCAGCATCCGGTCGCACCGAACGCAATCTGCCTGATCAAATGAACTGACCGGACCCTGCGGCCAGCGTCCGGTCAGCATTTGACCCTCCATTCACTTCCAACTCTCGATCATATGTGAATGAAGTTTGCTCCAAAGGATCTTAGGCATATTGAGGAGCTACCTAGTGCTAGTTTAACAAGTGTGCACCACACCTAACTCACTAGACTCACTAGGTCAAGCTACCCGTCCATACCCCCCTTAATAGTACAGCCAAAGGAAAAAACAAAGTCCTAAACTACTCTAAGTGTCTCTCCAACTCCAATCGACACTTAGAACTAGTTATCCTTAACCTTGTCGTCCATCCTTTGAAAACCGAAACGATTTCCATCGTAGGGGCATGACCACCTCGATTGCCCAATCGATCTCCATTACCATGACCTAACTTAATTGCCTCTACAAAACACACGTTAGTCATAGTAATCTTGTATTGACATTAATCACCGAAATCCAACTAGGGGCCTAGATGCTTTCAAAGGACATGCTCAAGAAGTTTGAAATGGATTAGAGTAAAGCTATTAGTACACCAATGGGGACAAGTGGAAGCTTAGATAGTGATGCTAGTGGCAACATGGTGGATCAAAAGATGTATCGGTCTATGATTGCAAGTCTACTCTATGTGACCACATCAAGGCCGGATGTGATGTTTAGTGTATGCATGTGTGCTAGATTTCAAGCCTCACCAAGAGAAAGTCATTTGAAGGCAACTAAGAGAATATTGAGGTACTTGAAGCATACACAACATGTTGCATTATGGTATCCCAAAGGAGCAAGATTTGAGTTGATTGGATATTCGGATTCCGATTATGCGGGATGCAAAGTTGAGAGAAAGAGCACATCGGGCACATGTCAACTATTGGGAAGATCACTTGTGTCTTGGTCATCAAAGAAGCAAAATAGTGTAGCACTTTCAACCGCCGAAGCAGAGTACATTTCGGCCGGTAGTTGTTGTGCTCAATTACTTTAGATGAAGGCTACTTTGAGTGACTTTGGAATCAAGTTCAAGCAAGTGCCATTGCTATGTGACAATGAAAGTGTCGTAAAGCTCACCAACAACCCGGTTCAACACTCAAGAACAAAGCATATAGATGTTCGTCATCACTTCATAAGAGATCACCAATAAAAAGGGGACATTTGCATAGAGAGTGTGGGCACCAAAGATCAACTTGCCGACATATTCACCAAGCCACTTGATGAGAAGAGGTTTTGCAAGCTAAGGAATGAATTGAACATACTTGACTTCTCCAATATGTGTTGATGCACCCCCATTATATGACATGCCTCTCCTTCGAGCCAAGCAAGGTAAAGTTGATTGACATGTCATCCATCCATTGCTAAGGACTTGTTTAGTACATCTAGTCATTCCTATCATGTCCTAGGCTCATTCATGAAAATCAAATGAATTTAATGCTTGTATGGTACCACTATTGCTTGTATGTTTGAAATGATCTAGTGGTAGCATATGACATGTTTGTGGGCTTGTAAACCTAGTGTTTGATTTAGAAAATGAGCTATAAGTATTTAACTCAACATGGTACAAGATAACCCTTATTTGGAGGTGTGAAGAAGCTTGTCCTTGGATCAAACCGAGTTAAATATCTTTTGCAAGTAATCTAGATTGAACCAAATTGGGAAAATGATCCTCATTTCACATGGTTTTACCCCAACCTATCTATAATTTGAGCTCACCTTTTGTGCTAATTGTTGACAAAGGGGGAGAGAAACAAAGACATGAGTGATAGGGGAGAGATATGATAAAAGAAACAGATCAATTAAAATTTTGATCACACAAGTAGGGGGAGCAAGCTCATAAACTTGTACGATGCATTTGAATGAACATTTCATATATTTGCTTGCATGGTACAAGTTCTAAATTTCAATATCCATGCTTTTGTGGTGTATGCTAGTTATAGGTTTGAATGATGAAATGAAAAACTAGCATGCATAGGCTAAAGTAACTAGACTTATGTTCATTCTATGGAAACTAGACCCTTGTATGTAATGTTGATCTCATGGGGTATTCTAGTTTTTGTGTATGTCTAGTTACTAATGGTGCTAAGGATGGTATATTGGTGCACTCCGATTGGTATCATGCTTCAAAGGTCCATCTCTTATACCTTAGCATCATTTGGTAGAAATTGACTCCTATATTTCCTATTTAAGCATATGTGTAAAGCTACAATCCAAACTCTTAGCACATATGTAGGGGGAGCAATTACTACCATTTGGAGTTCATGAAACTTGTCCATAGCCTTTACACATGGTAAATATGCTTGGGCAAGCAACATGGATTCAAATGAACTTAAATTCATATCTTTGTGAAAGGGTTGTCATCAATTACCAAAAAGGGGGAGATTGAAAGCTCTAGTTTGGTTTTGGTTAATTGATGAAACCCTATGTGCTAACCTAGTTTATCAAAGTGATTATGAGATAGGTAGCACTACTCCAAGTGATGAAGCAATGACGAAGATCATGACAATGGTGATGGCATGGTGATGATCAAATGCTCAAACTTGGAAAAGAAGAAAGAGAAAAACAAAAGGCTCAAGGCAAAGGTATAAAATGTAGGAGCCATTTTGTTTTAGTGATCAAGACACTTAGTGAGTGTGATCACATTTAAGATAGATAGCCGTACTATTAAGAGGAGTGAAACTCGTATCAAAACGCGGTTATCAAAGTGCCACTAGATGCTCCAATTCATTGCATATGCATTTAGGATCTAGTGAAGTACTAACACCCTTGAAAATGTTTGTGAAAATATGCTAACACACATGGACAAGGTGATACACTTGGTGGTTGGCACATTTGAGCAAGGGTGAAGAAGAAAGAGTCGAAGAGGAGTTAGTCGCGCTGGTTACAGAACGACCGGACGCCTCCGGTATGATGACCGGACACGTCCGGTATTTGGCGATAGACTCAGCGACCGAACGCGTCCGGTCGCCACACCGGACACATCTGGTATGAATCAGAAAAGCAGAGTTCAGCAGACAGTCGATCGGACGCTGGCAGCGTCCGGTCCGGTGTGACCGGACGCGTCCGGTCGTGCGTGGATGCTTACTGTACTCAACCGGACGCTAAGGCTCAGCGTCCGGTCAGTTTCTAACTGACGCGTCCGGTCGGCCCTGGAGGCTTACTAGACTCGACCGGACGCAGCGGCTGAGCGTCCGGTCATTTGTGATTCTGCGTTCGGTGTGAGCGTCCGGCCGTCAGCAGAAGGGGCAGCAATGGCTAAGTTTGTTTGAACCGAACACGTGGCAGTCTGGGGCTACCGGACACGTCTGGTATGCCGACCGGACGCGTCCGGTATTCATGATCGGAGCGTTTGGTGCTGCGTCCGGTCAGTTGGACTGCAGCGTCCGGTCAACCCGCGTTATGCCCAGTGAAGGGGTATAACGGCTCTATTTGATGGGGGCTTCTATTTAAAGCCCCATGGCCGGCTCAAGCTAGCTCTCTTGCACATTTTCATTGACATAGCAACCTTGTGAGCTTAGCCAAAGCCCTCCCACTCATCTCCATCATTGATCCATCATCTTTGTGAGATTGGGAGAGAATCCAAGTGCATTGCTTGAGTGATTGCATCTAGAGGCACTTAGTATTCGTGTTGCGCTGCGGATTTCGCTTGTTTCTCTTGGTGGTTGCCACCACCTAGATGGTTGGAGCAGCGATGGAGGATTGGCACGAGTTGGTGATTGTTCGTGGCCATCTCCGATGATTGTAAGGGGAGTTGTACCTTTCCCGGCGGAGTGCCAAAAGATAACTCTAGTAAATTGCTCGTGTCATTGAGTTACCTCACTTGTGGGTCGGTTCTTGCGGTGTCCTATCATGTGGACGAGGTTTGTGAAACACCTCTTAGCCGCCGAACCACCAAGTGTTGGTCGACACAATGGGGACGTAGCGTGTTGGCAAGCACGTGAACCTCGGGAGAAAATCGATTGTCTCTTGTCTTTGGCATTCTCCCGGTGATTGACTATATATTCATCTTGTGTTTGGTTTATCCCCTATACGGTGGTATAATCACCCTACTCACTTATTTACATTCTTGCAAACTAGTTGATACAAGCTCTTTAGTGTAATTAGAATTGAGAGCTTGCTTTATTATTTACATTCATCGAATTGAGCTCTTTAGAGTAGCAAGTTTGTGTGCCTAAGTAATCATTGCAACTAGAATTGTTGGATAGGTGGCTTGCAATCCTTGTAGAGCTAGAGCAAGTTTGCATTACGCTATTTGTCATACTAATCAAATTGCTCTAGTTGATTTATAGAATTTTAAATAGGCTATTCACCCCCCCCCCCCTCTAGCCATATTAGGACCTTTCAAGTACCTTTCCTGCCGGGGCACAGGGTATGGTCCTTGAAGCCATGGTTGACCCGAACGTCTTGTCTTGCCCTATACACATCATCATGAGGGAATGGGGAGAAGTTGTCAAGCAAGATGAAACCAGTCTTTAGACATCGAGCGGGGCGAGGTTCGTCCTCGGTCGTCGGGCGAGGCGAAGACCAGTCCTTATCCCTTGGGCGAGACCAAGCCTGCCCCTCGGGGGTCGAGCGAGGCAGAGTCTATCCCTTAGCCCTCGGGTGAGGCTGAGCTGGCCTAAAGGCGTCGGGCGAGGCGGAGACTAGCCCTTAACCCTCGGGTGAGGCGGAGCTGTCCCAAAGGCGTCGGGCAAGGCTGAGACCAGCCCTTAGCCCTCGGGTGAGGCGAGGCTGGCCCAAAGACGTCGGGCGAGGCGAAGACTAGCCCTTAGCCCTCGGGCAAGGCGGAGCTGTCCCAAAGGCGTCGGGCGAGGCTGAGACCAGCCCTTAGCCCTCGGGCGAGGCGAGGCTAGCCCAAAGGCGTCGGGCGAGGCGGAGACTAGCCCTTAGCCCTTGAGCGAGGCGGGGCTGGCCCAAAGGCGTTGGGCGAGGCTGAGACTAGCCCTTAGCCCTCGGGCGAGGCGGGGCTGGCCCAAAGGCGTCGGGCGAGGCAGAACCAAACTCCCGTCATTCGGGCAAGGAACATAGCGGCGCCCTTGTCCGTCCAGAAGTTTTTAACGTTCGATGGTTATTGGTTCCACCTTCTGGGGTAACCCGGTATTAGGTCCCCGACAACATGTTTTCTTAATGGTTCTCAAAATTATGGCAGTAAAGTTCATGCCATATTTTGAGGGAGAGAATATTAAGATTAATTAAGAAAAATACTCTTCATTAAGAGTAAGATAAAGATTAATTAAGATGTATACGACCGTCAGAGGAGTACAACGGTCACAACAGCGATACCCCTAAACAGAGAAATAGCTAAATTCCTGGACCTTTTAAAGTTCCGACAGAAAAATAGCGTAGTTAGCCTCAAAGATGTTAAGGTGGTGCTTAAAGCGCCATATGAGGTTATAACAGATTAAACCCAAAATAAGATATTTGAAGATACACCATCTTTAGAAAAGATGGGATGATCTGGGGGAGCATGCTATGTAGAGGTATGTAGAGATCTAAGACTTGAAGAGAAGAGGAACTGCGTGCCCACTCCAGTGACTTAGGAGCAACAAGTTTCTCAATACCTATTGATATTATATAACTAACACAACACCTATTGTTAGCTCTTCGAAGAAGATGAATAATGTAAATAAGGATCTTGTAATACATGAGCCTGTAGAATCAGTTGCCTCTTGGCAATGAAGAGCAACAATAGCCCCATATGAAAGTGCTAGTAGCTGAGGCTCTAGAAGATCTCAAAGAATTAGTAAACCAGTTTTTCTGATGACTATGAAGTCTATATTAGTAAAGAAATTCAAATGAAGGGTGATCCCACCTCATTTGAAGAAGCCATGAGAAGCGTTTACTCGTTTAAATGGCAAGAAGATAAGAAGTTAAAATGAATTTAATGAATACCAATGATATTTGGGACTTAGAAGTAATTCCTAATGAAGCCAAAATAGTAGGCTGTTAATGGGTCTACAAGATAAAATATGACTCCAAAGGGAATGTAGAAAGATATAAAGCACGACTTGTGGCAATATGCTTTACGCAAAGAGAATAAATAGATTATAATAAAAGTTTTCTCTCCAGTCTTATGTAAGGATTCTTTTAGAATTATAATGGTGTTAATGGCACATTATGATTTAGAGTTACATCAGATGGATGTAGAGACGGCATTCCTCAACGGGGATTTGTATGAAAACATTTACATGGCACAACCCAAAGGTTTTGTCATGGAAGAAAAAGAACATATGGGATGCTGCCTATAGAAATCTATTTATAGGTTAAAAGTAAGTCTCTAGATAGTAATATTTGAAGTTGATGAAATGATAAGAAAGTTTGGGTTCTAATGAAAAAGAGAAGGACAATAGCGTTTATGCGAGCATCAAGAATGGAAAATTCATTTTCCACATCCTATAAATAGATGACATTCTACTCATTAGTAATGATGTTAATCTGTCATTGGAGAAGAAGAAGTTTTGTCCTCAAGTTTCAATGTGAATGATCTTGGTGAAGCGTCATTGGTTCTAGGAATCAAAATTCATCGAGATAGAAGAAAATGGGGTATTAGAACTATCGCAAAGGTATATTTAGAAAAGATTCTAAAGAAGTAAAGTATGCATGCGAGTAAACCTACGCCTGCTCCTATAGTCAAGGGTAATAGATTTGAGAATTTAAAGTGTTCTAGGAACCGGTATGAGATCGATCACATGAATATGGTTCCATATGCTTCAGCTGTTGAAAGCTTGATTTGTGTACAAGTACAAGTAAGAACTTATTCTGACGTAGTTTATGTATCCAAGATATTTTGGCAGAAGTCCAGTTCAGATATAGATCACTGGAATTGAATTGATAATGTCTTGCAATTTTGTAAAGTATCATAGGCCTCATGCTGAGTAAGAAAGAATAAGTACTCTTAAATAGTTGATGGTACAAATGTTAAGTCATGGCGAGATGTGTAGTGAAATCCACAGTAGTTGCTAACACTCGCAGTTAGAGTATTATTGTGGAAAAGCTCCAAAGAAACAGTTATGGCATCATCAATGATGCATACCATAGTATAGCTTGACATGAGGCTTAAGGAACAGGCAAAAGAGGTTAAGGGAATGTATCCGGCTTTAACAATGATAGACAACAACAATAACCATTTAAAGTAAGTTAACTCCTAAGACAATAGGCCAAGTGTGCTGCCAGACACATTGACACTAAGTTATATGTTATAAAGGAGAAAATCTATAATCATTTTGAAAGCATTCGACCTGTTTGGTTTCTGGGCTGATAAGCCTGGCTGGTGTTGGTTTATTGTGAGAGGAAAACACTGTTGGTTGGCTGATAAGCCCTGGCTGAAACCAACATGCGAATAGGCTGATTGAGCACATAAGTACCGAGTAAGTACTTGCGGATCTGCTTACCAAAGGCTAACCACCCAGTGCGTTCAGAGAACACACAGTCGACAAGGGTTTATGGGAAAGCCTATGATTTCTAGATACTAAGGGCCTAGTTGAATATCTGTTTCAAAACAGAGAGGTGCATTGTAGCTGTTAAATCTAATAGCAGCTAACCGTGATGATGAGGCACGCTCTATACACTGATCTATGATAGAATGGGAACAAGATAAAGTAAGTTAAGTTTAAATCATAAGGTGAGATCAAGGGGAGAATGTTAGTTTGATCTCCACCAATTGGCCCAACGACCAATCGGACCTCTTGACCACGTTCTGATCGGGGACGCTTAACCGACCACTGGTCGACGGGCCCCTATCACATAGCGCTATATATAAAGAGATATGTGGGGGTCAGGGCACAAGGGACGAGGTTTACCGCCGCCACTGACCCACCGAAGTAACCCTAGAAGGCTTCTCCGATCGTGGGCAGCGCTGCAAGTGACGGGAAGCACCATCCACCACCTCGGCATCACGTCGGACGTCTACACCACGCTGGACTCCACTGCGTCTTCTACCCCGCCGGACGACGTCACCGACTTGACCTCGATATGGACTGCTCATCTTTCTTCAAAGCCGACGGTCAGCCACTCCTACATCTCTATCTCTCATAGCCTTCCTCTCTATATCATGTTATGGTCTCGTTCGGCTCGCTGAATTTTAGCTAAAAGTGACTGAAAAATACTGTTCGGACTGAATTATTATGAGAAAAAAACAATGTTCCGATAAAAAAAACCCGAACAAACCGGCTTCTAGGTAAGTCGAATGAGCTTATAGGTCGAATTGAACTAAACTAGTAATTAATTCACTCTCTAATCTTTACCTCGATAAATCCTAAGGACTAACAGTAGTCTCCAGGTTTGTGCTGGTGTCAGGGCTCAGGAACGGGAAGACGTGCCACTCAGCCTGTTCGGCTGATCGGATGAACAGGATATTTTGGTTGCTTTTCATAAATAAACAGTGTTACGTGAGAAACTAACGCTTGTTTAGTTGGACCCCAAAGTTCAAAAAGTTGCTATAGTACTTGTCACATCGAATGTTTGCGATCCGTGTATGGAGCATTAAATGTAGACGAAAATAAAAACTAATTGTACAGTTTGGTGGGAAATTGCGAGACGAACGTTTTGAGCCTAATTAGTCCATGTTTGAACACTATTTGCCAAATAAAAACGAACGTGCTACAATAACCCCAAAATCCAAATTCACCCAACTAAACAAGGGCTAAGCCAGAAGTGGAACAGACGAACACGCCGACCAGGCAGGCAGGCAGGCAGGCAGCAGGCTGAGGCACAGCCGCGCAGGCACAGGGGCAGCGCAGGCAGGGGCGGATCTACAGTATCCCGTCGGGGTCCGCCGACCCCGATGACTTCCTGAGAGCGCCTAGTTATCGCTATTTTTTCACCAGCTTGGACCCCATTGTAATTGGAAACTGACCCCGGTAATTACAGCCCAGCCCACAGAAGCAGCAAAGTCCACTGCGTCGACGCAGTCGTAGCCTCGTAGGCTCAAGCAGTGCAACTACGCACGCCCAGAAGCGAAAAGTCGTGGATCTCCACAACCTACAGGTGACTGTTTGTACCGGCGTCACATTCAAGGCTTCAAGCCTCTCTGCCCCGGCGCTCCACTGTTCGAGCCTATATATAGGTATTCCAAAATACCAAATCGCCATTAGTACAGACGCATGCACAGATGCCTCTACACTACTACTAGCAATCGTTGGACCTTAGATTTTGATGCTTATTTTTTTCAGCTGGTTAATATAATCAGAATTCAGAAGCAAACCATAGAAAGAATTTTTCTCTACATACAAGCGAATGAGGATTGAGGAGTAGAAAAATTGGTTGATTTAAGAAAGATGTCAGTTAAGGAAATTCCTTCTCTAATACTGTAATTTAATCATGGTTCTTGCACATTACTCAATATCTGCTTTACTGTTTAATTATGTTGACTAATTTGATAGGCAATCAAAACACACTAGAACGATTCTTGAAAAGGAAAATTCCTCCAACTAGTGATAATCACATTGCTTCATGGAAGAAGAATTTCTTAATGCAATCCTAAATGTTGATGTAATAGTCCGAATATGAATAGACTGAAACTATAAAACATAACCACTATTGTAAAGAGTTTATTTTATCTTATTATGATATTGCTAATTTTATCCCTCCATATGAACTTTTGATTTCTACAATATGCCATCATTATTAACATTTATGTCTATTATGTATAGATCATGGTGTTAGATTACTATATATGTTTTGGACAGAAGCGAACCTAGAGCTTCTTATAAGCCTGGGCAATGTATAATAGCTAAAGTAACAAATTAAGTTTAATATCGAAAGTATATAGACTAAAAAATAATTAATTTTACATAGTAGAATTATACATGGACGAGTCCGGACAGTGGCCCAGGGTCACCGGACCCTATGTCCGCTAGTGGTTTTGGTTGTACGAGTCTGTGCCGACCCCGGCGACGATTTATTCTAGATTCGCCGCTGAGCGCAGGTTGACAGGCGGCAGGCGTGCGATTTGGCTGGGACTGGGATTCAAGGTGAGGTGGTGTGGTGGTGCAGTCGGCGCAGAGGATAGGTCGCTTCGGTCAGTGTTCAGGTCAGGCGCAGAGCAGAGTGCGCGCTGCAGAATCTGCGTGCGCTGCACAGCTGCAGCTCGGCAGCGTCCTGCAGCGGACGGCATCAGCAGACAGTAGACAGCAGAGCAGCTGCAGGCGCTCGGGGCGGCAAGCAGGCTGGCACCTGCCGCTGCGCCTGCGCGCGTGGGAGGGGGAGCGGACGGAAACGCTGGGCCTGTGCCAGTGGTGCTGGTGCGCACAGACGCACGGCACGGTGTCCTGCCCGCTGCGCAACGGACTGGTCTTCGGAACAGGGAGAAGGATAGAGACGGTCTCGACGGAGTATGGACCAGTCACCATATTAGTGGCCGTGGGGGTGTTTGATGTACGGACTAAGATTTAAAATGTGTCACATCGGATATAACATAAGGTATGGATACTCATAAAAAAATAAATTGCAGACGAATTTGTTAAATCTAATTTAATTCATTATTAGCACATGTTTACTAAAGCACTACATTGTCAAATCATGATTTAATTAGACTTAATAAATTCGTCTCGTAAAATAGTTAATCTATATATTTAATTTCGTAATTAGTGCACGGCCTGAGCCGGAGGCCGGCCCCGAGCTCGTAGCCAGCAGCATTGCAGGCTCGCAGCAAGGCTGGTGGGGACACTTGGGCAGGTTTGCAATGGCAGATGCAGAGATGCTCATGCTCCCTTGCGGCTTCCTTGCCACGCCGTGTTCAGCAATCTCCTATTCGCTGAGACTGTTTCATCAGCTGTGGCTTTCCTCTGCCAACGGTCCAACGCGCTTTGGCCCTATCTCCAACACCAACACCTAAAATAAAATTCATTTGTTTTTTTTTTTTGTGTAGCGCTACAGACAAAAGGTTCAATACCTATTTGGCATCTTCTTTAACAACAAGACCCAAAAGAGAATTCTTTCTACAAATGGGTTTTCAGGAGAGATGATGCTTATATTTGGGTTGTGCCTCTCAGACAATTCAAAACATATCTCCCATATAGATACTCTGTTGGAGACTGATTTTGGGTCTTTTGCTACCTATTTTAGGTTTGAATGCCCATATAGATTCCTTGTTGAAGACGATCTTAGCTCATTGCCTTCATCGAGGACGTACGGAGTACAGTATAAGGGTTTGCTTGGTTCCAACCCTGGAACCAAAATTGCCTGGGTGACGAGGTTCCTAGAGGCTTTCTGCAACCCATTTGGTTGGAGCCCTAGGATCCTCCTACCAGATCCAGGCAATGTTGTTCGTCCAGGCGTGCAAAAGAGGTCGCCTGGCTCAAGAGACGCTGACGGTGATACGCAATTGTGTCCCACAAAAACACAACTCTACTAATGCTACTGTAATAGTATTAGTTACTTCCCCTTTTTTTTTAAGAATTTGAGGGCATCGCCGCTGTCTTAGCATTATCAAAGACCAAAACATCCAGGTTACAGCCTTCAGGTGGATCTCAGTTCTCTGACGAAACCTCACATCGGTTTCCCTCAACTCAAACTAGACCACCTCACAGAAAAAGAACCTAAGCAGACGATCCCAAAATGGCTACCCCTATTACAAACAAAACGTAAGCACCACTCCAAGATCAGAGCATCCAGTACATACACCACCGAAACTTCAAGGCTATGTAGCATCTCAGTTCTCTTTGCCCAGGTCGAGGCTGACCCAGGCTCTTCCACTCTCTGCAATTTCAGCCTTTGTGCTTAGCTTCTTCTTCACTTCCTCAAGGCAGTGGAAGATCATCCCAGTTATGAGCTTGCTGAAACATGAAGGAGTCCCAGCCATTAGTTACTTCCCTTTCTTTGATTACCACGTGTAATAGCAACGGTAGAAGTGCCTTTTCTTTGTAGCTCAACGAATTAAATATGTTTCTATTTATTTTTGTAAAGATAATTTAAGTTTTAAATTGGTAAAAGTATGTAGTATTAGCTTCTATGAAATACTTCCTCCATCCTAGATTTGAATCAAGTACAAAAAGTTTAAGTTTAACTAAGTTTATAGAAAACAATATCAATATTTATTTCTCTTAACTATGAAAATATATTCTATGATTAATCTAATGATACTTTTTTGTATTAAAAATTTTGTATAGATTTGGTCAAAATTAATTATCCCTCTAGTAGACAAGAAAACATATGCTCTATTCATTAGCTTTCCTAGTCAGGTAGATTCTTTTATATTTTCAGGCAACACTTTTATCTAGACAAGTCATCCAGGCTTCCAATTAAGCAGACCCTAAGTTATTAACTGCTAAAAAGTCTCTAATTGATTCCAATAGCTCACCTTTTAGTTCAGTTTATAGCCTTCTTAAACTATTCAACCACAACTTATACAAAACTAATAGTTGTTCTCTAATTGTTGCAGGTTATAAAAAGTTTAGCTGATCCAAACAGAGCCTTCATGCATCTACGTTGTCAAAGGCTGTTTTCATGAACCTTTTGGAATATTTGATAAAAAAAAAACTGTGCATGCATCGCCTGATCAGGAGCATAATCATGTCTCCAACGGTTGTTAGTTCTGTTTCACAACCTAAATCTAGGGTTTCTCATAAACGAATCAGGATTGGGCCTGCCACGTGGTTTTGGCCCATCCATGGCCTAGTGAGATTGCTCTCTCCCAAAGTGGCTAAGCATAGCCAGCACAAACCCTAAACTACTTCGCGCTCTTTTCATCAAAGCACCGTTCTTCTCCCCGTCTGTCTTATGTGGAGATTTTACATACGACATACCACATATAAATATATAATATTGGTCTGTTTGTTTGGTTGGTCGTCTGCACAACTCTTTATCTAAACTTTCATAGTATAGTTTGTTTCTGTTTAATTACCTACAAAGACTTATTATATGCAGACTAACATTTGTCATGTTCGCTTAGCTGATAAGCCATAACTGAAAGTATTGTTGGTTAATTTGTTGTGAGAGAAAAATATTGTTCGTTGGCTGAAAAAGTACGGCTTATAAGCTAAGCGAACAGGGCGATTGTCCTCATGTATCCCACAATTGGGCCAAATTGTGCATATCTAGTTATGCACCCTTTCTCTTGCTTCTGCTCTGTAGCTTCTAAGAAACCGATCACACATATAACCGTACAACTTCCTATCTAAGAGCAACTTCACCAGATCCCCTTTCCCTAAAAATCTAGTATAGGAGATTGAGAAAACCAAATTACAATATAATAGGGGATATGTACTCTAGCAGATTGAGAAACCTCCTCCTTTAGATACGTGGGACCCACGTGTCAGCAGTAAAACCTCTTCTCTTTCCTTTCTCTCTCCCTGTCCCATGCATCTCTCTCTCGACGAAGACAGCACGGGCGCATGGTGAGAATATTTTTAATATAAGTTCAGAGTTCTCTTTAAGTTTCGTTTCCATTAATTTTGGAATTTTCTGAATAGAAACTCCTATTTCTCTTGCTTGTAAAGTTCATCTTCAATGTTCAGACCAATGTTTAGTAGAAAATCATTTTTTTAGTGATTGCCTTATCTTTATATACAAACAATGATGCCATATCCTGCTGAGTTGATGAAGATTGCTATTGCTTACTTAGATCATTCCTCTGTTTCACTGGAGGACCACACGCCACTACCATGCACTGCAGGAGCTTTTAGTTCTCATTGAGCGCATCACTCAACAATGCTAATGTTAAACGTAGGCTTTCACATTTTTTTAAAACTTTGACAAACTTGGATGCCTTCCTTCATTGATTCAAAAACTTAGACTATGTCAGCATCGGTGCCGGGCAAATCCAGCCTGTCAGCATGGGTGCTGGGAAAGCCAGTCAGAACAACGTTCTATTCATGCTGATTTTTTTCTCATTTACTTCTATGCCTACAGCTTCAGTTCTTGATTTATTAACGGTATGCCAATTTCGGCGGGTAGACGTCATAATGTTGTTGTCTCATATGATGGAACACACAACAATTTGATCAGGTGAACATGGCTACCTTTTTGCCTGGGTTTTAATCAAAACATCAGTCAATGGACAATAATTTGATCAGGTGAAGGTACCCCTAGGACACTGATTACCAATATTGATGACCTGACCAATCTGGGGTAATTGTTTGCTTCGGTTCTTTTATTCAGAAACCTTTATGCTGATAATATTCAGAAGATGCTTGTGATATTCATCTTAGTACTTGAGCTGACTGTAGTCAAGTACTACACTCTAATCATACACTATGGCAATTGTTCAGGATAAAATGGTTATGATAAACAATATCGTCAACGATCAATAGACAATGTTTTTTGTGTTCATTATGTTTAATAGAATTTCAGCATACACTGGATGCTTAACACTTTTCCCTGTACTAGTCTAGTTTGGCAGCCTGAAACTTGAAGGTATCATCTCATTGTGAGGAAAGGGCAATTGTACAATTACACGCAGACCTGTACTACTCCAGTTTGGTACCTTGAAATATTTGATGATAGTACAAGGACATACTCCGTAGATCAATTCAAGCTTTCCATCCATGTATAGTGCAACTCAAGCTTTCCATCCTAGACATGAGCTTTCCATCCATGTAGTACGCCAGTTCGGTATCTTGAAAAAATTATGTGACCCCAAAATTGCACTTCTGTTTTCGGTTGGAATTCAAAGATTATTAAAGGAACCATGTCTTTCGTGTGTTAGCCAGAAAATACATAGGATCATGTAGATTTTGAAACCCGTAGCAATGCACGGGTATGAAACTAGTAGAGAATGATTGGGAAACTAGTTTTGTCTAGGTGTCTTGCTCATGCGCGAAGGGAGTCATACTACATAATTATTTTACCATGCCAAACAGAATGGTGGAATAGGAACGTCCACATCAGATTTGTGATCATGGTAGCATTGTAGCACCAATGCATAAAAGGTCGAATTAAAAATATTTTTTAGATACATAATTTTTTACAATATTAATTAAATTAGGATTAAAATAAGAAAAAGCAATCGAGGATATCACATTGCTCAATTTTGAGTAGAAGACAACACGCAAGTGTCGCCCGCCCATAGGACCCCAAAGGGATGCTAAGAAAGAATAATTGGAAAAAAAAGTTTTGGCCACCCTTGCTGTTGCGCGAAGAGATTAAGAGGCTATTTGGATCTCGGCCACGGATAACCATGCCTAAAATGCTGCGAGGTGTAGAGGTCACTGTCTGTGACAAGGTTTATGCTATTTAAAAAAAAGTGTTGTAACCTCTTCTGAATCACCAACCAAATGAACTCTTAGATTTCTGTGGCGAGCCACAGCTGTTACATGGCGGCTAGTGGTCGTCCCAATTTTTTACAATTTAGCTTTTTTTGAAGAAAATTTATGTTTGGCCCCCTGGGAGACGTAAACTCATCTTTGGACCCTGGAAGTCGGAGCTAGGACTCATGGGGCCGAGGTAACACGTCTCGACGCCATAGATCTTGGCTCCGAGGTGCCTGGCCGTGCACAGCAGGGCATCCTAGGTGACATTGACGTGGTTGGTACCTCGGCGCCAGAATACATGGCGCCGAGCTCGGCGCCATAGATTTTGGTGCCGACCTCGGAGCCATGTATTCTAGCGTTGAGCATGAATTAACTGCGTGTGGCCGCAGCTCTCTCTCTCTCGTGCGCGCTCTGTCTCTCCCTCTCACCGCCGCCTCCGGCCAGCGCCGCCGTCGCCCACGCCTCCTCCACCAGCTGACGCCCGCTCCACCGCAGCAGGCCACCGCCCACCGTCCACCCCGTGCCGGTTGCCTCTCTCACTCCCCCATCCACTCCCTCAGCCGCCCTCGTCACCCCAGAGACTCCTCCGCGCGCACCGGTGGCGAGGGTGGCCCCTGCTTCTCCCCGACATCCTCGTCGGCTAGCGGGCCGTCGGCGGTCGAGTCTGGCGACGCCCCTACGCAACCCCCCGGCTCCCTCGGCTCCCAGTGATGCCACCAGCCCGCCGTCCAGCCCCAGTGACGCCACCGCCCGCCGTCCACCCCATCTCAGGTATTTTTTTCTTTAGTTTTTTAATTGAGTTAGTTTAGATGATGTAGTTATTTATTTTATATAGTTTTGTAGTTTGGTAAAGCTTTTTTAGTTATTTAGTGATTTAGTGATGTAATTTAGTTAGCTAATTTAGGTAGATATTTATTTAGCTAATTTAGATAGATAGTTAGATAGTTAGGTAATTTAGTTATATAGGTAGTACTTGTAGTAGTTGTAGTTAGATAGATAGGTGGTTTAGATTAGATACTTATTTATTTAGGTAGAGAGACGGAAACTTTTATATGTATGTAATTTAGTTATACCCATATTAGTTAAACCCGTAATAACTTTGGTGTTGTGCATACCAACTAGATGGACAACGTAGTCACCCTGTATCATGGAGGAAGTGTGGAGGAAGATGAGTTTGGGAATGTCAGTTTTGTTGGAATACAAAGGGTGCCAGTGATATTCGATGATCGGCCATTATTTTCTGAGTTGTTTGGTAGGGCTCGTGATGAGCTTAAATGTGATTCAAATGAAGATGTCATCTTAGTTGAGGGGGTACTTCACCATGGCAGGTCAGGGACAATTTTGAGGCGGTTGGTCCCAATTGCATCAGAGGCTCAATGACAAATATGTCAAAACTGTCATGAAGAATGAGTTTCAATATTTGGATTTGGTTGTGTGGAAGTTGTCCAATGATCCCACCCCTCATGGGTATTCACCCCCTAATGTTCATTCACCCCCTCATGGGTTGTCACCAGCACCAGAGAATCCGGCATCCTCAGAGCCTCTGTTACCCAACCGTGAGGTGGATGTGGAAGATGTGATTGTGGTGCCCGATACTCAATCCGCCCCAATGAGGTTGGTGTATGTCCTGGTGTCCGTGCAGAATGTGGGACTAATGATGTTGTAGGTGCCCCTCAGGAGATCCCTTTGACCCAGAATCATCCTAGTAAGTGATTTAGTAACTTAGATTCGATGCCGCAACTATTAGGGCTGCATAGACTTTGCTTATTTTGTATGTGTGGAGATTTAGAAAGTATGTAGTTACTTTTCTATAACTATTTGGGACTGTATGGACATTATGGACTATTTGGACTATGCAGGGCATGTTATGTTGACTGTGATGTTCGATGTGGTTGTATTGTGCTCTTTGGACGATTAAATGTGATGTCTCTATTTGTAACCGTGGATGCTCCTAAAACAAAGGAAACTTTTGCAAAAAAAATTTGTGAATCATTAATTATACTATACTGTTAAAAAGGCACAAATGTAGTACATAGATTAAATGTAAATTCATTAGAACGTCTATAGTCCAATCGTATCGTACAGACGTTTTGCAGATGAATCTAGGCTTTTCAGTAACAGTGAACGAATCTAGATTTTTCAGACAATGAAAATAGACTTTTCAGTTACAAGGACGAGTAGTACGTTGACAACAGCGATTTATCACTTCACTTATATAGTACACCTAAAGCATCTAGGCTTTTCAATAACAGCGAACGAATCTAAGCTTTTCAGACAATGAAAATAGACTTTTCGCTTACAAGGACGAGGAGTACGATGACAGCAGCGATTTATCACTTCACTTACATAGTACACCTATAGGATGGTGTCTCTAGGGGTCGACCGACTCCTGAGGTTGCCCGCCCCCCTATAGGCTCGCCTTGGACCCAACCTTGACCAGGTGCTTCTTACCGCCTCTCCAACGTCCATGGCATGTGTATTTTGGAAGAATAGTACACCTATAGGAATGACAGTTTGCTCAAGATAGCAAGGCATGCAAGGAAGCACAACTCCACTCCATCTCCTCATCCATCTTATTACTATTTGATCCAAGGGCTAAGGTGAAGAGGCACACGGATCGTTGACATGGTACATTGAGAGGCGTCCATTCCTCCTCTCAAACTATAAATAACCCCTCACTCCCTCTCATTCACACACACAACAAGGAAGAAGAGCACTCCTCAGTATTTTCTTTTGTTGCGGTACCAATGTCTGGAGGGGTGTCTAGAGAGAGAGGAAAGGAGAAGGGAACTACCATTATATGAGAGGGTTCTCTTGGTCCTAATTTCTTCGAGGAAGCTCTTTATGAGAGGTTCTCAGTTGAGAGTAAAAGTGATTTCACCAAAGAGGCACCACTGAGAGGATATGCTGAACGAAAAGAAGAGTGGCCAAAATGCATGCATGGTGAGGACTGCCTAGTGCAGATGTTCACCGAGGGAATAGATGGAGGTTGTCATTTCTTCAAATACCCGTGAGCATGGGTAATTGCTATTACTATTTGTTTCTTCAATATGTTTCTCTTCTATACAACTTATATGACATACTTATTGCAGTCTTCCTTGGCCGAAGAAAACTATGGGTTCACTAGGTGGGTCGATCTTTAACCTATTTATCCGCATGTGGAGTATATCTACTACCTGCAGGACCGTATCTTCGATCTAGAAAGGGAAGTTAGCAGCGGTTACAAGGACGACGAACAGGAAGACGACAACAATGGTGCCAGTTCACAGTAGGCACTCTGCAATGATCCATATTGCACCTGCCCTAATCACAGGAACAAGGGTCCTCCGCCGCCACCACCACCAACAATGGGAGGATACTCTAGAGAAGGTGCAACACAATTTGCTATGTGGCCACACTACTAGGACAAACCAATCTTTTTAACGGGCCACATCCATATGTTTGTTTTTTAGTTTAATCACCTAAGGCATGTTAGGGTTAGTCGAAGTAAATATGTACCCTTGTTTGGCACATGTTCTCACATGTCATTTCATGTGCTTGTTGTTTGCTTCAATTACCTAAGGCATGTTAGATTTAGTCCAGGACCTCTGTACTCTAATTTGGTACATGTTATCACATGCCATTTTATGTGTTGTGTGTGTTGAATTAGGTAATTCACTACTTCATTACGTTTTATTTGCACTACGTGAGCTTGTTTCACTACCTATGAAATATTAAACTCAATATTATGACAACAAATAATGAAACCAACAACACTATGAAAGGTCCAATAACAGAGCACATTAATCAATATAACAACATTTGAAGTACATGACGACAAACTAAAAGTGCATTACATGACAACACAATGCAAAGTCTAAGATTAGACAACATTGTTAATTAATATACCATAGAACTAGCAAGTTATGAAGACTACTGAGTGCAACGAGGCCACTTTTCCTTCAATTGGGCATCGGAATTCTCCTCTGTCGCTGCCTTCGTTCAGAGCGCACGCTCAAGCTTCCTCTCCCTCTCCTCCCTGTGCGAAGCAACATGCCTCCTTTTCTCCTCTTCCTTGTGCTCCTTTTCTAGAGCCTCCTCTCTGCGTCTCTTCTCCATCATCTCATTGTCCTCTGCCTCCCACCGTAACAGTTCTGTATCCACTCCTTGTCTTCCGACTTGATCTCAGTGTCGATCCACTGCTCAAAATCACAGAGCGGTGGAGGGGTCTGCAACAAATACAATTGTTACAAAATAAATAAATTATGCAAGACTTCATTTAACACAAAATAAATATTAAACAACACTAATTTCTCGCCATCTTGTTAATGCGGCGCTGACGAAGTGTAGGCTCAAACGTAAAATTGGCACACATCCAATACCTCTGCCTATACGTGTCATCTTCATTAGACTTGGCTACCTTGCAAGGATCGCCGCAAAAGCACATGGGCACTAGAACACCACTAGGCCGAGGCGGCGGGTCGAAGGCATTTTCGGTCATCCGACCATAACTACAATTGAACCAAATTTATTCTAAGAACCGAAAGCAATGAACATTAAACCCTAAACCTAGGGTTTTTCTATTTGTTGCACATAAATGAAAACATAATATAACACGATGATAAGAGATTACCTTGGCTTACTAGTTTTACCCCACCTTGACATCCTACTGTTACATAATACAAAAAATAAAAAATCACTTCAAATATTAGGTAATAACGTATCTAGGGTTGCAAAATAGACGTAATATATATCAAATCAATGCGTAAAAAATAATAAGAGGAGAGAGGATACCTTGCTCGCGAAGATGTATGGATCAAATCTAAATATCCAAGGTCAAATTCTTCGATTAAGAGATTGGGCGAGTTAGGGAGAGAAAGAAACGAAGAGGGAGGAGGAAGAAATGAGAGCAGTCTCAGCAAAGAAAACTTGGCCGTGGGTTTTGAATGCATACTCGGCGCCAAGATCTGTGGCGCTGAGCTCGGCACCATGTATTCTGGCGTCGAGGTACTTGCTACGTCAACGCCACCTAGGATGCCCTGCTGTGCATGGCCAGGCACCTCGGAGCCAAGATCTGTGGCGTCGAGACATGTTACCTCGACGCCATGCGCTGACCCCTAGGGTTCAAAGATGAGTTTACGTCTTCCGGGAACCAAACATAAATTTTATTTTAAAAAAGGACTAAATTGTAAAAAATTGGGAGCGGCCGTCAACCTGATATTACAAGTCGATCTTTACCATGCCAAACAGAATAGTGGTATAGGATCATCGTAACGTCCACATCAGATTCGTGATGCATCAATGCATGCGTGCCAGCATTGTTAGGCAAATGAATATAGCGTCGAATTAAAAAAGAGAGAGATATACCATTTTAAAATAATAATTAAAATAGGTGCATTTAAAAAAAAATCGACCGCGGAGATCCACGTTGCTCAGTTTTGAGTAGAAAGACAGACAGGTGTCATCTTCCCGTCGGACCCAAAAGGTTTCCCAGTCTCGTACTCAAAACGCACGGGCCCACGCCATACACGGACGCGGCGAATTTTTTACTTTTTAGCTTTTTTTTTTTAAAGTATAAATAGACTTCTGGCGGAAAGAATTCAGAAAATAGGCTCTTAGCTCGGCGTCATCGATGCTGGCGCCGAGCTAATACGTCTCGGCGCCAGCGTCCCTGGCGCCGAGATGGCAGGGAGCTCGGCGTCGTAGACGCTGGCGCCGAGCTTGGCGCCCTGTACGCCCCGCGTCCACGCCCCAAGCGATGGCGAAGTGCAACAAGCGTCTGTGGGACCAGGATGGTCGGCTGGTCGCGTGGTCAGCATGCTTGTCTTGCTTGGCGAAAGTGCATGCATCTACGATGACAGCAGGTGTACATGCTCTCGCTGCTAGATTCCCTTAACTAAGCTGGACCACACGATATCTACTCTGAACCCATGCATGCAAATTTATTCATTTAGCAAGGGCACGTGACATCTGCCTTTTTTATTTGTTGTCTGTATGTTTTATCTGTTTTTTTTTTAATTTCTACCAATTTACATTCCATAGTAATTATTTTGGTAATTTTTTGTTATTTTACTATTTAATTTTATATTTATTGGATATATTTTATTTGCGTCGTTAGATTTGGATCCGGCGGCTACAAGAATCGAGTGTTTAGCTGGGATGTGTCACTCGATTACTTTGTTGTCGGGATTCGAGTGTTTTAAGGTGACGTGACACTCGGGTGAGACATGTCCTCCAAACACTCGACCTCTGTGTAGACAGAATTTTTTTTTAATTTTAACACTTTTTGGAAACTAATTTTAAATCTAACACGGTCGGTTTTTTTAAACTAACACTTTTGACCGCGTCTATTGTCCTGGCGTGGTCAAATGCCTGTGCCGTGCCATGCATGGTGGCGCGGCAGAGGGCTGACGTGGCGGCGACCGGAATCGCTAACCGCTGACGGGGCAAGGCCTGCCGCGCCACCGATCTTGGCGCGGCACTGCCACGCCCTGATCCGTGGCGCGGCAGAGCCGAATAAAACCCCCGCCGCGGCCCGCGTTCACCAGTGGCCGAGCAGCCGTCGGTGCCCGAGTAGCGCAGCAAGGCCGCTTGGCCGCCGCGCCCGCGTCCGCCCGCCACCGAGCACGCCGACCGCCGTGGCCGCGTCCGCTCACGCAATAGGCACGGCCAAAAGTGTTAGTTAAAAAAAACCAACTATGTTAGATTTAAAATTAGTTTTCAAAAAGTGTTAAAATAAAAAAAAAATCTGTAGACAAACCCTAAAAATTAGCAAAAATTAATCCTAGTGTATCTAAATAGGTGGGCTTAATAGGTAGGCTAATTGCTATGTGCTTTCATTGAGGGACCATTTTCTATTTTTGATAAGCTCTTAAAATAAATATTTATTCAAATATATACATGTTTACTTGACGATGGAACATAGCATATGCTTAATTTTGTTAGTAGGAGTGTAGAAGTCTGCAATTTAGAAAGATATATATCATACTTTATATATATTAGATTAGTATTTACATGCAAATTTGAGAGATACTTTTTTTATTTTTGTATAACAACGAAGATATTCAACCTTACTTTATATTATTATCATAATAGTATATATATGAGCATTCTATATGGACGGGGGCTAATATACAACATCTTTCAAAAAGGTAGACTTGGATAGTTTATAAAAGATATCTGATGTGTATAGTTTAGTTATAAACTAGGTCATTATTTTGAATCATCTATCTAATGAAAGAGAAATTTGATCTTTATTGTGTTAATATTTTTACAGAATACTAATATAAATATTTTTCTTATCATTATTCGCTTGTTATAGAGTATGCTCTACTTCAAGGTCAGCGGCGTGGAGCACGAGGTGAGCGGCCTTATAGCATGCATCTGTAGCAGCGACACCATGCACACCTGCTATCATCGCAGATGCATGCACTTCCGCCGAGCGAGACACGCATGCGGACCACGAGACCAACCGACCACCCTGGTCCCATAGACGCTTGCTGCACTTCGCCATCGCTTTGGGCGCGGGCGCGGGGCGTACAAGGCGTCAAGCTCGGCGCCAGCGTCTACGGGGCCGAGCTGCCTGCCATCTCAGCGATGCTGGCGCCGAGCTAAAGATCCATTTTCTGAATTCTTTTCATCAGAGATCTATTTATGAGAAACTTTCAGAAAAAAAAAAAGCTAAAAAGTAAAAAATTCGGCACGGACGCGTGACGAATATACCACGCGTTGCCTTGGGCAAGATCGGCTCCCCTCCAGGCTCCAGACCTCGCCTTCTCGCCGCTCGCGGAACCGCCGCCGCCACCACACCACTCTCCAGCCCCGCCGCCGCCGCAATCGCGTCCTCTTCTCGGCCTTGCAGAGCTTCTCGACCACCCTCGGTCCCCTCCACCTCCGAGCACCCCCGCTCCGCCCTCGCCCGGCGCCGGCGGGGAACCCGACCGAGCAGGATGGGGTTTATCGGCGCGCACGGCGTGGAGACGCTGAAGCGGTACAGGTACAGCGGGGAGGACCGCTCGGTGGTGGCCAAGTACGTGCTCCAGCCCTTCTGGAGCCGATGCGTCACCCTCTTCCCGCTCTGGATGCCGTGAGTAGTCTCCATCCCCTCTCTTTGTGCTGCGTGTGAGCGACTGAGCGCTCCAGTTCACGACCTACTATTGTTCTAATAGTGGTTAGTCCGCGCGTGTTTGTCCTGTGACTAGTTCCAAATCCTGTTTGGGTGTTCGATTGGTCTCCTTCTGCGTGGCTTCTATTGGTAGGGGTCGAGTAGTTGCTGCGTCTGCCCATTCCCCAATTTGTAAGGGCAGTAACAAGTATTGCTATGTACGATCTCCCGAGAAGGATTAGTTGTTTGTGCTTGGCTGTTGTTGTGGAATATTTGAATTTGAGATGCGCGGAACGCTGCGTAGGTTGTTCCGCACAAGATCACTATGGTCTATGGGAGGGAATATTTCAGAAGGTATAAGGAGGCGCTTAAGATCAAGGAATTAATACGGCTGACATCTGGTTCTTATCTGAAACTGAATGGCTTTACAGGTAGTTGTGTGCGGAGTATGTGTGTTAGCTTGTTATGGTATTTTACTGTTTCCATTTTTTAGTAGCCGGTGGATTCTATGCCACAAAGCAATAATAATTGCATGCACTCACCTGCTGCTAAGTGTTTGCTTGTCCCCCTGGTTTGGTGAGCAAATGTAGAAGTTTTCCTAATTATATTTGGGCAGTGAGAGGGGGGTGGGGGGACCTGGTAAGCTTACTTCCACATGTGAACAATGAGTTTTGACTCGATGATTTTCTTGTATAACCAACCAATTGTGGCCTGGAGAACAAACAGCAAAGTGCTCTTAGGCTCCATGTTGCAGAGATCTGACTTTTTGGCAAATCAAGCTTAACGAATTGGCAGGAACACTGCCTTTCAATTATGCAAGAAAAGAGAGTTTATGTACAAGATCACGGCTTGACCGCCGGACACAGAGAATCCCCATCGCAACACCTAGGCTCTCACCCCTTTGTTAAATCAAGCTTTAGCACAGTGCAAGCATCAAGTTTCATGTTGCCCTTTGTTCTTTCCCTATCAAAACTTCTGTGCTAACTTACAATTTTCTTCATTTGCATGTATGGATTCACAAATAGACCAAACATGGTAAGGGATCGATGACCACATTGTCAATTCTTCATTGGATTCATCTCATCTGGTGCAGTACATGGTTATGCTTTCCAACATTTCAGATCACACTCACAGGATTTTCGTTTCTAGTTCTATCAGCGCTGCTTGGCTATGTAAGTGTCTCTTTTGCTTGAACTAGTTGCAATTTTGTGAAGCTGTTAACCGGCTGTTAAGATCCCAACCTGTGCGTCTTTTGATGCATTCTATATCATGATAGAACCCATCATTTTTTTAAGTTGTTGCTATGGTGACCACTTATGCAGATATATTCGCCTCGCCTTGACACTGCTCCCCCTAGGTGGGTCCATCTTGCCCATGGATTACTCCTCTTCTTGTACCAGGTCTGTGAAACTTACTAATTATGAGAATCTAAATGGACAATTAAGTCTTTTTTCTGCTTCCTTTTCCCCCTCATTTGATTACCAAATAGTAATACATTGCCAAGCAAGAGTATTTCAATTTAAAAGTTTTTGAATGCCCTGCTTTTCTTATCTTGGGATTTAGTTTCCTCCCAAGAGAGAGAAGAACCCAGGCAAACAAGGGGATTGTGTCAGTGTTAACTTTAGGATTTATGGCTAACTTATGTGGAATGAGGTGTGCTTTGTTGTTCTAGGTGGTTTAAAAATGAGTTTCATGTCAGCTTTTGCGGAACAGTCTTTGCAGCTTAGTTGTAGGTCTAGAAAATTCAATTGTAAGGGCTCAATTTAAACATGCTTTGGAATGGTCAAAATTAATAGTCACTGTCGGAAAAGATAATGGAACATGTTTCATTCAGTTAAATGAGAAAGACACTCTTTTGGCACTCGCCGATGTACTAATTAGCATTAACCCTGTGCCCTTTCTGTGTTTTATTAGACTGGTACAATTTACTTTGCACTTTGCATTATTGGTACCATGCATCATCCAAAGTTTCAAACCTGTTTTGTAAACAACTATGACATTATATTAAATCTTGAGATGCAAACAACTTGGTAAACTCTAGTCTGTTCATATTAGCCAGAATGTATTTTGACATAGTATCTCCTTATTGACATTAAAAAGAAGTCCAGAATTTTATTTTTTCTATTTTGTTATCTGCTGGTATGCATAATGGTTCACTGGATGCCTGATTAAACTGGTGACTATGATGCCAGCTTGCTCATAAATTTGATAGAGTTTAATAAACTATATTGTCCTATAGCATCTTGCCTTGACGGTATAATATTGCCTCCATGCTAGACTTTTGATGCTGTTGATGGTAAACAAGCGAGGCGTACTAGCTCATCAAGCCCTCTTGGAGAACTTTTTGATCATGGTACTTTTTAGCCCTCGTTTTCCCTTTTCCTATCTCTATTAGCATGGCATCTTACATCTCTAAATTGCCATTTTACAGGATGTGATGCACTTGCCTGTGCTGTAAGGATTTTCTAAGCCCTTACACCTTTTCCTCCTTTGACAGCCCTTACACCTTTTCCTCCTTTGACCTTTGAGATGTTTCTCTGATTTGTTGTTAGTTTGAAGCTTTGGCCCTTGGAAGCACCTTGATGTGTGGAGGATGGACATTCTGGTTCTGGGTGGTTGCTGCTGTCCCGTTCTATCTTGCAACCTGGGAACAGTAAGACCCTTGAAACCCATTTGGTGTGTACATACTCTAATTTGAGCAAAATTTGGTATTTCCGCCCCAAATGTTACTATGTGTTCTGAATTTCTGATCACTCAATCAAATGATTAGATTTCACAGTGCTTGCTATAGTAAAAGCTTCTTAGGCTTATAGGCTCTGTACCTATTGTGGCATTAAGTTATCTCAACGTTATCTAGTTTGAATGCTGGTGAATTTCTTTTGCATGTTATTGTTTAATGTGCCATGGGATGTAATATGATAAAACGTGACAAAATAGCTCTAATGTGGATTGCTTCATGGTTACTTCCAGTCTTCCACAATATCTAGGGAACACATTGGTGACGTGGTGTTTTTCCCCCATTTTCTTAACAAGTATGACAGTGTCGAAAAAAGTGCTAAGGCGTTAGACTGTCAGTGGGGTGAGGTTGTGCCTATCGCCTCATCATTGATTAGGGGGGCTACTCTGATCAGGCGCTAGACGGGGTGGATGGTGCTTAGAACCTCAGTGCCACCTAGGCAGCCTAGAATGCCGAATTTTGAAATAGTGGTAGATGATTGCTCTACTTTGGTTCATGCTGAATGGCTCCTCATTTTTCTATATTTATACGACATATTGCCTCTTGTTTCTTCTAGTTAGGGAAAGTACTTTGGTGTGGCTTTATATGTGGATCTTGAGACAATTTAACAGACAACAAGTGGTCTCGTAGACTTGTAGAATTTAACAATCATTAGTTTATGCATGGAAGAAAACAATGTTTTGAGTTGCATACCAATAACAACTCCAACAATAGTACACAAAGTAGTATCATATTCCTAGATTTAACAATACCTCTTTCTATCACCTCCTCCCCTCTCCTCCACATCATAACAAAATCCTATGTGGCATTTCATGAGACAGCCTA